>NC_073691.1:74520849-74840278 GCF_029784155.1 Uranotaenia lowii
GGCTTGGGAGGCCTTTTTCCTTCTGCGCTCAACCGTCCGCCACCCGGTTGGTTCATCAGGAACTTGGCCGTTTGCGTTTCCTCCACCCTCTGTCTCATTTCCACCCGGATCCTGCCGGACCGTAGGATCCCGGGCCCGCTTTTTTGGGGCTCCTGGCCTCGTTTCGCCTCGCGACCCCCTTTTCCACTTGCCGTTTCCGGCAACCTCTACACTGCCATCCGTCTGCACGCAGACGCTGACCTTCTTCGGGCGGGTTGTATCTGCCCGAAGGGGAGTCGCAGCATCCTCACGTGCCCTCGTTCGGCACTCCGGAGCAGTGAGCAAGCTTACAACTGCCCTGTTGGCTTTTACAAACATGGCCATAACGTTTGTAAGTTTCTCTCGCACCTCCTTGTGGATGTTGGACTTCTTCCTCACACAATCCACAAGGTCTTACATCCCAGCCATCGCGACTGCTAGTTCAGCAGGGATCTCAGGATCCTGAAGCTCCGGGGAGCTTAGGAGTTCCTCGACTGCCTGCTGAACCTCGGCGAAGGGGTCTCCGCCCTCGCCACTATCGACAGGCGTCCTCACCGGCTGAAAGCTGGGGTCTGCCACGGGGTTTGCGTAATCCTCCTCAAGCCCGGCGTACGCAGAAAGGTATGGATTACTTCCATTTTTCTCAGTTGGTACCCCATGCACCTCTTTCACGCTGGAAAATTCGCCTCATTTCCGCTGACTATGAGGCAGTCGTTTCGGACGAATCCTGCAGCATTTACGGCAGTTGGCGCTTACGCAGGAACTTTTAGCGGCTTAGTTGACCACCGTCTACTGCTTCTTCAAATTGACGATATTAAAATCTTTACTCAAATGTTCACGACCTGCTTATTTTGTTGTTTTATTTGGGATTTCAAGCCTCTTGGGTTAATTCATCCCATTAACCCATTGATTCATCTACTTAGAAGATAATTTCATTGGGCATTTCCATATCGTGTCATATATCTACTACATATTTGTGTAGCGATTGTCAGTAACTTTTGACTGCATTTCCGACAACTGGTGTGGCATCCTTGGCTTAGCTGTGGTGTAAACACCGACCAAAGCAATAAGCTTTCCCTAAAACACTGTTGTACAACAGTTTATTTGTACGCCAAAGGCTTAATGAAAATTCATATTGAAATTTTTTAAATAATCTACAGAGTGTGTTAATACTGTACAGTGATGTCCTTTTTAGTAGGGACATCTAAAGATTTAGAATTTTTCTTAACACAGATGGATAGAAAGTAAGATGAAATGAAAGATGGTGGAAATGAGCTGGTAGAATTTATTTAGTTCTGATGATTCTGATAATAATGTTTCTGAATAAATTCTACCCGCTCATTTTACCCATATTTCATTTCGTGTATCCTACTATCCATCTATTAAAAAAAATCATAATCTCTAGATGTCCTAAATGACTAAAAGGACATCACTTTTCACCGATAAGTACGATAAATTAAAATATCGATAAAAGAATAAATAAGTGCAAATATTCCTACTTATGCTGAAAAGGAAATACTTTCCGGCTTACTTACCTGCGAGACTGGATGACGCATCCGAGCAAAAAATGAACAGAAGAGGATTCCAGCAACGAAACGAAAGAAGGGATTCCCGTCCATCCAAGGAGAAATCAAGCTTTTCCAACATGAAATTTGAAAAACATATATAGATTGTGTTGCACAATGTTATTTCCCTAAAAACATCTACTGATTTTGGAGTGACTGTTTTCGGAACAAGAAATTGTGCCGTTACGATGAAACCTTCAGGTGGAGAGCTGGAGGACAAAATATTTTCTATGAGCGCCTCCAAGTATGTATTTGGTGCGTGTTTGATCTGCTCGATATTCAAATTATCTGGTCCTGGACATGTGCCGTTTCTTAACCGGTTTATGATAGCTTTCATCTCGTTCGAAGATGGTCCAAGCACGAGAGTACGCGATTCATCTAGTGCACACAACTGATTTTTAACTACAGTTTCGTAGAAAAATTTTGATCATTCATATGGATTGATTTTTGCGGGTTTTTTTTCTTGCGGGATGTCGTATTTTTTTAATTTTTAAGAAAAACGTAGGTTTGATTCATGCTTTGGCACGGGTCAGTCAGTGCTACCAATATTTCCGACAAACATCTCCCACGATTGTTCATGTTTTGCTTGTTCGAAATCACGCCTAGCCAAAAGTATTTCCAAGCTTAACCTCTCCCCATCCGGAAACATATTTTCCTGTTTTCATTAGATCGACTTTCTTTAAATTCCGAAACCTCCTACTGATATTTCTCTCACTTTAATTTTGTCAAAATCAAAAATTAGTGAGTGAAAAAGTGTTGATCTTCTTACCGGCATTAAGAATTTTCGACTAGTTAAAAACTTTGAAACCTACCTTGATTGAATCTTGAGGAAGAAGGTTGCCTTCCGCAATCCGGTTCGAAGGACCAAATGTTTTGTTGAGTGGCTTGACCTTGAGTATCCACGAGAATTATCCGCGATTAACTGGGGTATAATCGAGACTGACAACGGGCAATGCCTTTTTCAGAAGAAGTAGAAAAAATTACTATTAGTTTTCTTCTCACGCAAAAAAAAATAATATCACAGTTGTATTGAATTTCACTTCAAAAGAAATTATTGTTAAGGTCATTTCTAGTTATAATATCATTTGATATGGTACCTAAAATGTGTCCAACTTTTTAAAAATACATAATTGGCAATGAACAATTAGTCTCCCGAATACATCACCGATTTCAATTTACAATCTCGCAATTCCATAATTGCTTATTCCGTTAGAAAATAGCTTCCGAAAGCGAAACCTCAAATTTGGCCAAGTTCGTTCATAATTAACAAACCGGGGCCCCCGAACTCGTCGATGCTAAATCAAATCTATCGACAAGCTCTTCTTCCTTTCAACATTCACCCGGAGAGGCCTCTCGCAAAATCAGCCAGCCAACACATAAATTGGCGTGTTTATTTTATTTAATTTACTGCTGCCTGGATGCCTGGTCGAAATATTTGTGTTTTCCCATCTATCGACTGACTGCTTCCGTACTTGCTCGCTAGACTCGTACCTGGGCTGGCCCCAAACTTCCGGGGCTACGAAACGACGAAAGTATGTGAGTTAATTTTCCATATAAACCGTTTCCCAGCGGCGGCGCAGAAAATTGCCTTCCCGGAAGCGGAACTCAGGAATTCCAGCCAGGCCCCAAAAATACCTGCTGTTGCTCGTTTTCGGAACGTACTCCTCCAATCGATACATGCAAAATTCAGCCGTCCGATTCGGTTTATTTGAGTCGTACGTTTTCAGGTTCGGTGTGGTGTGGAGCTGGCTGCCGTTCTCAAAAACCGAAAAAGGCGTTCAACCTGCCGGAAAGTATTTAGTTGAGCCTTAAATGACTGCCGGTTATGTGGAATTCAGGCCAAGCTAGTTGTAGAGAAAAGCTTCAACCTCATCCAGACGGAGCTAAGCTGGTTCGATTCCGGTTTGGCTGGCTGACGGAAAGCTATGGGGTAGTTTGCGGTAACGACTTAATTGAAATGGTCAGTATCGGTGCTGTTGATTATCTGTTTTATGCCAATCGGCAGTAAAACAGAACGAGAAGTAATGATCTGATATCTTGGCCATTTGGAATAAATCCAAGCATGGAGAGGAGACCAGAGCTCATCAGACTCAATCCGATTTGTGAAATTGCATTTGAAAATATGACTGATATACCTATGTATTAATAATGTTGAGTTAACTTCTGAATAATTAAAGTATTTTTCGTGCTCTAATTCTGCCCGCGAAAAACAGATGGAAGTGCCAGTCAAAATTATTTGCCTAACTTAAGGCGTTCATTCGAACGCAGTTCGGCAGTCTCATAGTAACTTGTGTGCATGTCCGTTTCACACGTGACTGCTAATTTTCAAATTGTTTTTATGTTTCTCACGCACACTTGCTAAACGTGTACGGATGAGACTGGGAGAAATATCCTCAAAATTAAAAAGTGTTAGTGGTAAAACCAGCATTGTTTTTCAAACACTACCAGCAGCACAAGGACTGTGTCATAGTAAGCCATGGTTTTCGAAGTTTTGATTTAGGTTGTTTGTAGTTTTGCTTGGTAGTACACGTGTTGAGCCAAAATACGATAAGTTTGTTGTTTGCGTATTTGTTTCTTAACAATCTACTGTACCTGGAATATTTTTAAACTGTTCCATCCAAGAGTTGATCCTTGTTTCACCAGGTAAGCTAAATTTCGTCGTATGGAGAATGGGTCTCAATAGTTTTTAATTCTTTTTACATTTTATTATTTGAATTCGATTTAGTATGTATTAAGAAATGGGTAGTGGAATGGACAACAGAAGCATGTTGAAAATGTTTGATCTGAAGGAAAGTCCTCGAAAAAAAAAACCGAAAATATTCTTAAAACGTTAAGGGGAATGTATATGATCGCTGAAAAAGGTAGAGACTCTAAGGAAGAAACTAAGCAAGTGGGCAAGTCAATACAGCCCTTAGTGGCAAAATGTTCATAGTTCAAGTAATCGCTTTGATAGAAAAAAAGTTGGCTCGATAGACCCTTTGGCTTGGAACAATTATTTACAATCGGCAAAGAGCAACTTTGAAAAACTACAGGAACGAAGCGAGCGAATGAAGATGGATAGACTCATAGACCCAGCTGTAGACACAGTGGAATAGGCTTTAATTGTATCCAGAAAAGTGGCGTATAGGAAAGGCTACATGAACGTGGTAAAAGTTTTAGGACATTTAAAAGGACTATATCATAGTAAGCCATGGTTTGCCATGTTCTGTGTAATTTTGGTTGTTCTTTAAACGAGTCAAAAGAGACGCTAGCACCGGAAGAGGCATTTAATTTTTTTAGATTGCGATTTTTCTAAACATGCATAAGAGCAAATCTTGAAAAAACAAAATGCCGACAAGATTCACATGCTTTAACGTAATTAAAAGCATGAAACATATTTGTTCTCCTCCAGTTGGACCCTTTGAAGAAACAGGCTCAAAAATCAAGGAAATGTGTTTGATCTTTTTTGTTGGTTGAACCTTTCACTACCTTAAATTCATAGACTACGCTGAAAAGTCCTTATTTAGCGAAGTCGAGACACAGTTAAAACGAAATGAAAATATTCAACAAACACAAGTATTCTTTTTAAACACAGGTGAAATGGAAAGCACTCATGAGTCATGACTCACACGTCTAGAAGAATTGAAGAAATGATGGACACCGATCTTATTCAACAATTAAAAAGAGTGAACAATCCACAACTAACACTATTGAGTACCTGAGATATGAACGGCTCAACGGGCTACTCGCAGTATCATCAAGCATTTTCATGTAATCAGCAAGATGATTCCGATGTCTTTTCTGTAATAACGATCCCCATTCAGCTGTTTCATACCAACAATAAAAAAAAACGTTCTGTGGTATAACTTAATGCCGCAAATCATCCGCTTCTGTAGACCAGTTATTCTAGAGTCTGTAAAAGAATCTGAAGTTCAAGTATTAAAAACGAAAAATTGCAAAGTGCTTAATAATATTACTGGAACATCTTCTATGCCAAACTGCCCAATCTATAGGGCCACCCCAGAAAAGTAAAACCAGCAAATTGAAGGTATTTTTATTCATTTTCGTGGTAACCACATAATGCCAAAGTGGTTTGCTATCGTCTCATCGATGCTTAGGTACAGGCGAGGCCTGTTATATTAGCGATGCCTAACATCGATGGTGAACTCCAGCGATAGACAGCATTCATATAAGAGCTGTTGCATAGGGAGTGCATGTTATATTCACATTCCGTTAATCGTGTTGAGCTGCAATCAGCTGTTATCTTTTTAACTCCTTTCTTCTATGAAGTGTTGAAGTGTTTTTTATTTTAATTCAGTTGTCCATGATGTTTCGATTAGCTACATGGAAGTACTGGCTAATGAATCTGTTTGTTCTTTCCCGTGCTTCTTTCCAGTAATGTTTTAACGGATTACATAGCAAACTGTCACTAGTTTAAGACTCGGTTAGCAATGATTTGTTTTGCGTGCTAGGCAGCACTTCGGAATTCACATTTATGTGCGCATCTTTCTCGCTTTTGAGGATGTTTTTGTTTCATTACTCAGAACAGAATCCATTTAGACTTTCACTATTTTCATTCACATGTTGTGTATCAGAACCATTCCTCAATGTGTTATTTTTTATTTTATTTACATAGTATTCCGTCTCACGACATAACTTGACGAACATAATTCCTAAAATTCACTCGGTCCATGGCAAACGTTCTCCAATTCCTCGGGCACCCCACGTTTGCCAGATCACGCTCCACTTGGTCTAACCACCTCGCTCGTTGCGCCCCCGCTCGTCTTGTTCCTACCGGATTCGTATCGAACACCTGTTTTGCAGGACAGTCGTCCGGCATTCTCGCAACATGTCCCGCCCAGCGTATCCGGTCAGCCTTCACCACCTTCTGGATACTGGGTTCGCCGTAAAGTCGCGCGAGCTCGTGGTTCATCCTTCGCCTTCACACTCCGTTCTCTTGTACGCCGCCAAAGATGGTTCTTAACACTCGTCGCTAGAATACTTCGAGTGTACGCAGGTCCTCTTCGAGCAATATTCATGTCTCGTGCCCGTAGAGAACAACCGGTCTAATGAGCGTCATATATAGGTTACACTTCGTGCGAGGGCTAAGTCTTCTCGACCGCAGTTGCTTGTGGAGTCCATAGTAGGCACGACTTCCGCTGATAATTCGCCTCCGGATCTCACGGCTGGTGTCATTGTCTGCGGTCACCAGTGAGCCGAGATAGACAAAGTCTTCGACTATCTCCAGCTCGTCGCCGTCGATCGTGACCTTGTTATTACTGGACAAGCGGGTTCGGTCGGTCTCGGATCCGCAGGCCAGCATGTACTTCGTCTTGGACGTATTAATCATCAACCCAATCCTTCCTGATTCGCGTTTCAGTTTGCGGTAGATGTCTTCGACCGCCGCAGATGATCTGCCGACTATATCAATGTCATCGGCAAAGCAGATAAGTTGACTGGATCTGTTGAAAATCGTGCCCCGCATTTCGCCCACCGCTCGTCGAATAACACCTTCTAGCGCCACGTTGAACATCATGCAGGATAGACCATCACCTTGTCGACCTGCGCGATTCGAATGAACTCAACAATTCACCCGAAATCCGCACACAGCACTGCGTTCCATACATCGTCGCCTTGATCAGTCTGATCAGCTTCCCGGAACAGCCGTTCTCGTCCATGATTTTCCATAGCTCGTTACGGTCGATCGTGTCGTATGCGGCTTTGAATTCGATAAATAGATGGTGCGTAGGGACTTGCTGTTCCCGGCATTTTTGGAGGACTTGCCGTAATGTGAATATCTGGTCCGTCGTTGACCATCCCTCCATGAAGCCGGCCTGATGACTTCCCACGAATCTGTTTGCTTGTGGCGTTAGGCGGCGAAGTAGGATTCGGGACTACACTTTGTAGGCGGCATTGAGGACAGTGATCGCTTGGTAGTTCTCACAGTCCAATTTGTCGCCATTCTTGTAGATGGGGCATATTACTCCCTCCTTCCACTCCTCTTGTGTCCCAGATCCGGACTATCAACCGGTGTAGGCAATCGGCCAACTTGTCCGGGCCCATTTTGATGAGTTCAGCTGCGATGCCATCCTTCCCAGCCGACTTGTTTCTATTCAGCTGGCGAATGGCTTTCTTAACTTCACTCATCGTTGGGAGTGGCTCCTCTACGTCGTTGGCTACGCCAGCGATGTACCTTCCCCCACCGTCTTGATCTCCTGTATCTGCGCCGTTCAGGTGTTCATCGAAGTGCTGCTTCCACCTTTTGATCACCTCACGATTGTCCGTCAGGATGCCTCCGTCCTTATCCCGGCACATTTCGGCTTGCGGCACGAAGCCTTTGCGGAATGCGTTGAGTTTCTGATAGAATTTTCGTGTTTCTTGGGAACGATGCAGCTGCTCCAGCTCCTCGAACTCCTCCTCCTCCTCCAGGTGGCGTGGGGCCTCAATTTGTAGATTACCATTTATCAGACTTGCATGTAAGCGATATTGTCTACGTTTCGGCTTCGCACGTAGCACAGCCCAGTAAGCTCCCTCGTAAAATTGTATTGTAGTACAGTTATGTTTTAAGCTCGTATGAATGAGCAGCACATAAGGCTTGCTTCTAGGCGAAGCTTATCAGGCTCATAATGAACTGCTGGGCAGTTTGCTAAAAGGTGCATAAATTTCAAACCGAATTTTGGCACAGCACGATCAACTTGCACAAAAGCGCATTCAAGCGCAGCATATTTAGCTCATACTAAGTGCACACAGAATGCACGCATTCAGGCGCAGATCATGAAATTCGCATTAAGCTCAAAACATTTGGTGTAGGGCGCAGCATACTTTATGAAAACATTCGAGTTCACATACGTAATCTTTTTCGGATCGCATCAGTTGCTGGAGTATCAGCATCAGCTCAATTGGCTCGTATAAAGCGCATCACATACAGCTCTCATTTAGCGCATAGCACACAGATCGCATTCAGAGGCGCTAATCAATTTTTACAACAAACCGCACAACACACACGGCTCGCATTTGGCGAAACATTCACAGATCGCATTCAGGCGCAGCATTCATAGCTCGCATTCAGGCGCAGCAGCCATAGCTCGCATTCTGGCACAGCACACACGGCTCGCATTTATTCGCCAATTTTCGAAGACTTAAGCCTCTATTATTTGACTAAATGCTTTTGAATTTTGGTTAATCTCATACTAAAAAATGAAGTAACTTTATTAAAAACTAGCTGATTTTACCCGGCCTTGCTCGGGTTCACATAAAATATAAATCGAAATAAGTCGTTTGACTTTTTGAAATTTTGAGTTCATCATTATACACATTGGACCATGTTTGGCCATGTGAGCTTTGTAAGTTTTGTTAGTCTTCTTAAAGTTTTATTTGGGATTAGGTATAAGCAAAATTTGTCGTTTTCATATTATTAAATAACTAATATTTTTTAGGTTTGCTAATAGAAATTTGAAAAAAATTCCCTTGAATGCTTATCCATTCTATCACGAAAAACATTTCAATCTTAGGTTGCCAGGTTGAATTAAAATTTGAGGTAAGTCCGGTCTGGCCCGGTTTCCCGGATTTTGTTGCAAAAAGACCGGATTTTGCCCGGATTTTGCCCGGATTTATTCACATCATTTTTAAAACGTAACATAAACTGAGATTTTATAATTATTATAATTTTTCATTTTTACGTTCAAAAAGAAGTTTTAAATGGCAAGTTTTAGAAATAATCATGACCCGTGTTTGGAAGCTTGATATACAATTTAAAATCTGCTGATGTGGTTTGTTGAAAAACAAATATTGCAAGTATATTTTTCGTTATTTTTACTGAATAATTCCGCGGTTTTTACCAAGTTTGCCCGGATATTGCCAGGATATCGGTTTGAACATTTTGAAATCAAATGCTGGATTTGGCCAGGTTTTTTGATAAAATTGGCTGGATTTGTCCGGTCCCGATACGGCAATTCTGGCTTACACCCACAATATTGTGGGAAGCTTGAATTGAATTAAAAATTTTTTTATCTGGGTTATCTTATCCCATGTATTAAGCTTGTAAACAAATGTTAACGACCTCTTTTCAAGATCTCCCGTAGAATGGAAAACCAATTTAAGTTTTATTTTGTACTTAGAAATTTTCAAATAGATATCCGCTGAAACCTCTGCAAGTTTTCAATGTGATTTTTAAAATTTATTATAATTGGACGGTAGAATTTAACACATCGATGATCAATAATAACTTAAAATTTTAAAATTTACAAATGAAATTGAATTGTACAAAACTAAAAACTTCAGATTAAATTACTTAAAGTCTCGTGCCATGGACTTCGTTTTAATTTTTTGCATAAAATGAACGTTTAATTGTCTAATTCTTATTGAACCTACAACCCTCAGTTTTATTAATTGTTTCCCTATGATGAGTTCCAAAAATATGAAAATGGATGGTTCCTAAAAGCTGGAACATTAGTTTTCAGTCCAAATAGTTATTCAACTGAAGAAGTCAATTCATAATGAACATAAATTAATGTATCCATACTTTACACACTGGATATTCTAGTAGATTCTCAACTATTGTTCTCAATATATTCCTAACAGTTGAGTAGTTTTTTTATCCTAAATGAAGGCTCATTATTGCAATCAAATGCCTCGCATCGGTACCACGTGCTTTGAACATTAGAAGGAAAAAACACCCGCTAAAATTTCTCCTTTCAAATTTTTTACACTCAGCAAGCTTTGATGTGCTTTCCAGTACACGTGAACTTTGGATGGTCGTTTCTAATGCCTGGCCCATGGTGATGGTGAAAATAATCCCGCCAAAGGAAACGAAAATCGGTTGACAAATGGGTGCCATGACTTTTGATTCGTGGGAATAAAAACATAAGTTGTATGGGAGGGTCCCTTTTCTTAGACGGGAGGGGCCCAAAACTATTACCTCGACCTTTCTCATGTCCGTTTACATCACTGTACTAAATTTCAAGCTGATCGGTTAAGCGGTGTGGATTTCTATAAGGTGCATATATATATACAAACATATATAGCCCAACTCATCTTTATATATTAGATTAAAAACTTCTCAATTAAATAGCCAAAAATAGGCTCCTGGAAGCATCGTCAAATGCGGAAACCACATAATGCCAAACAGGTTTACTATCGTCTCATCGATGCTTAGGTACAGGCGAGGCCTGTTATATTAGCGATGCCTAACATCCATGGTGAACTCCAGCGATAGACAGCATTCATATAAGAGCTGTTGCATAGTGAGTGCACTGACCATACTGGCTGGACCCTCGATTTCGTTTGTTGGATAATTTTTCCAACAATACGCAATATCGATTCAAGAGTGCGCATCGATCGATTTGAAGAAATGCTATCCCAGTTAGAAAGGGTCATCCAACTTTCGAAAAAAATGGCAATTCAGACGATCAAATCGGTCTAAACAGGTACAATTTTTCTACAGGGAATTTGTATCAGAAAAATTGTATGTTCGCCACCTGGCGTCGATATTGCGAACCTGCTAAATTAGCCAGAAAATGTTCTAATTTATGTTCTAAGTGTCCTATCAGTGGTGAGTGCATGTTATTTCAAATTAATTCACCCCCGTCGTAATGTTTCAACTTCAAGTGTTCCGGCTTTTTTGTCGCCAATAACGCGTTTACGAATAGACGAGAAACGTGATTGGCTTGTTTTTAGTTTTTTTTACATAGCCATGATAAAATATTTTGCTATATTTATCGTTTTTCAATGACCTTCCTGTAATGTTTACCAACAAAAAGCATCATATTTATCGACTTATTTTCCACTTTTCTTCCAATTAGCTAAAAAACGGCGACAAAGCGTAATTTTTTGCCGAACGTTTCTATTTTTTTTTTTGATAATGACATTAAGGTTCTACCATCATTTACCAAAAGCAAGGCAAAAAAAAAGTTATATTATGTGGAAAGTTTTCATCAGAACCTCATCATTCACTTCCAATTACTAAACCGGGCAGCGTGCTACGGTGAAAGTTTTCTCGCATTCTATGAGCACGACACCCAACCTCGGAATGACTCAGGGAAGCAAAACTTTTGCTGATTTTGTTAGCATGACAGAAGGTTTTTTCCGGTGCGATTGGCATCATCTTTCTCTCTGGCATCGGCAGTTTCGGATTGAAAATGCTGATTTTTTAAAACATTGAAAAACTGATCCGATTTTAATCATTTTGAAATATTCATCTTCTGTTTTCTGAATTCTGTTTTAGATAGCGAAACTTGAAATTATTCTCCATTCTGAACACCAAAAAAGCCAAAAAAGAGGTTTGAAAATTCAAAATTGTTAACGGTATCCTCAAAATGTGAAAATTACAATTAAAATAAACTTTTGGGGCCCGTTCGATTTTGCTTGTTTTAAAATAATCTCGCGCTCGTTTCCGGTTTACAGTTATTGTTAAGGTACTTGAAATGGGAACGGTTATCAATTTTTGTTCCGGCATCCGTTTCGCTGCTGGTTAAACTTGATAGGCGAAGATCCGAAGACCGAGCCAAACTTCAACTGTCCGAAATAATTGAATGAATGGCTTTCCACGTGAACAAGTTTCTAGAATTCCTTAATTTCTTCCGAAGCCTAGGCCCGGTTCTCTTTCGGAAAAGTTTCTCCTCCGGCGGGGTATGTGCTGGCAAGTTTGGCTTTGGTTTGCCAAACAGAAGATCGCGCACCACCGCCCGGGAGAAGAAACTTCCGAAAAGATTCCCTTAAAATTGAAGAAACTTGGAGCAATAGTAAAAAATCCCGGAAGAAAAAACCGCTGGCGACGACATTTTCTGTTGGAAAGTTGGCTTTTTTTTCTTTATTTTTTTTTCCCGAGACCCGAGAAAGATTTTGGGTGTGTGTCTTCGCCCTAGCAGAGCGCCGTTTTGTCATTGTCACCCGAAACAAGCCGGAAAGCCTCTCATTTCCGGCCCGTTCGATTCGCGTGTACTCGCTCGAACGGAAATCGTCGAGGCTTTCTTAGCCCAATGAATGGCGGCGTTCAGCTATTGTAGTTGTACCTAGCTAGTAGAAGTCCTGATACTACTAGGAGTAGATGAATGTAGGCATAGTTCATTCCGTTTGGTTTGCGCTGAATGGAGCGCGGGAATCGGCTTAAATTTAATAAGAACTTAAACGTTCTGCTCCCTGCCTTTGAGTGTTTCGGACGATTTTTTTGGGGCTCCCCATTCATCGGGAAGTTTCCCTAGAGAAGAGCGTCCACCAAAAAAAGGAGAAAAAAAAGCCGTTGAATGGGATGACTTTTCGGGGGCTTTCATGAGCGAGACTTGGTTTGGCCGTGCAGTTTTCCGGACTCGTTATGTTTTATTATTTCTTTGTTGGAAGCAGTTGGAAAATTGTGACAAAGCACCACCACCGGTTCTCTTCTCAGGGACGATTGAGCATCATAATTTGTGCGATGAAGCGCAAAGCTTCTGCCGGGCTATTTGTGAAAGTGGGTCTTGAGGTTTGAGCACTTTTTGGGCGAGCCAAAAATGTTGGATCGAAATTTCGACGCATTTTGATTTATAGGCCTTTTAATTTAGGAAAAATAAACTGTTCAGTTCATCTCAACAAGTTGTGATTTTCCGGGGAAAATTTGCTTATATTTCTGAACGTTCAATAATTTTTTTAAATTAAACAACATTGCACAGTGGTCCAGAACAAACATTTATCGTGACAAAATTAATTACGCAAAATATGTACGTTTTAGACATATGATGTCTTCTGCAAAGTTGTTCATAATTATAAGGGCCGTATTTTGAAAGAATATTTTATTAGGGCGTGTCATCCTCCTGGGAATTCGTAATGCTAATTTCTTTCAAAAGCTAGATAGAGCAAAAATATATTCTACAATGTTGTAGATTTTAACTTTTCAACGAACTTTGCTGAACACATAAAAATCGTACGATGAAACGTTTTCATTTTATAATTTTTTTAAGATTTACATATTAGAGCGTGTCGAAAAAAACAGTTTTTTGGCCATAACTTTTTCTAGTGAAGTTGTATAGTGTTGATATGTTCTAAACAATTGTTTAGCATAATAATGCGCACGTTTTTCTTTAAGACTATAGTAAGCTATTGTTTCATCTGCAAAAGTTAGGAGCACAAATGTGTTCAAATTTGACCATTTTTGAGCTGCAATATCTCTGATTTGTGCAATCCAAAAAATCTGAAATCTATTGCAAAATGTAGCTTGAAATATGAATATTAAATGCTGAAAAAATTGGAGATAGGTTTTTCTTTTAATTTGAGATTTTTAATTTTGAAAATCGTGGTTTTTCATGATTTTTTTTCATAGAATTTTATTTAATTTTAATCCTTTTTTATCAGAAACACAACCAGTACCAATACACACGCCACCCATTACTCGTGATATTATATTGAATTCTTCAGCTTCTTATTTAACAATGATCTGAAACATTTTATTGTTTCAATCAATTTTTTTTTAAATTAACAAAGTTTAATTGTTCTTTTGTGCTACGCCCACACTTCTACATCCCTGAGCTGCAATGCTCAACCCCGCTGCAAAACCTAGCTCTTCGGCAGTGTATTTATCACTGAGGTGTTTGGTTATCCTCATTTTAGTTCGATCACTAGCATTCTGAAAATCAGTTTTTGGGCGTCCTATGGAACTCGAATTTCTATAATCTATCTTCACTAGTAATGATTTACTGAACCACACCGCATTTTCTTTCAGGAATCTATCCCTTATTCTATAAACTTTGTTCCAGCTGAATTTGAATCTACAAAAAAAAAAACAATTACAATTGCAATTGTATTGAGACAACAGTTATGCTTTACAAACAAACCTTAAAATCAAAATTCGAGCTTTTTTTCAGGTCCTGAACATTAATTTTACCATCACTCACTTTACTTTCTACAAAATGCACTAATTCAGGGAGTTTTTTACCAGTGGATAGCAAATCAAACAATTCACTATGTGAAATTTCCATTTTAACTAATTCTGTGGCACTACTAAAAACCGAACGAGCTAAAACACGAGTTGCTGAACACCTTTCAATAGTCCGTAACGATAAGCCGCACCAAGTTTAAAAACATCAGAAGATGTTATAAACGTCACTTCAGATTATAGCATTGCAATGCATTGTGTTTATAGCAACCAATTGTGCAAACAGTTATCAAGTATCAGTTAAATAAACGGTAGACATGCGCTTGCTGATCGTTATACCCACAACGTGGAATCATGCAAATCGGATGACGAACTAACTGTAGCAAATTATATTTGCCCAGCAAACAAATCAAATTTTCAATTACGACAAGAAGCGCCAATTTTAAAATTGTTAAGAAAATTCGGTCAATCTAACTTTTGAATATTATAAATTGCTCTCATTCAATGAATTAATTTTGAACTCAATTCAAGATTACTTCTGATGCGCTCATTTCATTGACCAATCGCGTCCCGAGAGTCAAAGAAATTCCGCCAATGCCCGAAGCTGCGGGAAATTTGTTGAAGAAAGTTGAATTTTCTTAGAACAATTAAACTTCGTTAATTTTAAAAAAATATTTATTGAAACAATAAAATGTTTCGGATCATTGTTAAATAAGAAGCTGAAGAATTCAAAATAATATCACGAGTAATGGGTGGCGTGTGTATTGGTATTGGTTGTGTTTCTGATAAAAAAGGATTAAAATTAACCCTCCAAAGCCGTTCGGGTCAATATGACCCGAAGCGCACATTTCAAACATCTTAATCATCATTCCAATATACTGATGAACTGTTAGTTTTGACAGACCAAGTATGTTCTATGAAAATAATGATCAAATTAACGCCAAAAAACTAAAATTTGAGTTTTTAAAATCGGTTCATTGAGAAATGAAATACAGCTAAGCAAAGCAAAAACTGGATGTCGTTTTTTTAAAGTAAGACTTTTTTCTACCGGAAGATCTGTCATAGCGGTAAAAACTTTCATTGGACCCCAACATATTTATACATTGTCGGATAGATGGATTCTTGACAATTTCAAACATCAATGAAATAATTAAATACAGAAAAGCTGTTAGAAGTTATGAGTATTTCAAAAATAAAATTGATTTTTCGGACTTTTAACTTTCTGAACCAGTTTCTGAAATCCTGGTAATACATATCGACTTTATTTTGAAATGTTGAGTAATTAGAATAAATAACCTACACAATGAATATAATATCATCAAAATCAGTTAACATTTACAGCCAGGAGAACGAAATCAAATTACAACGCATATTTCCAGGAAACGGATATTTAGCGAACGGCTTTGGAAGGTTAAATAAAATTCTATGAAAAAAAATCATGAAAAACCACGATTTTCAAAATTAAAAATCTCAAATTAAAAGAAAAACCTATCTCCAATTTTTTCAGCATTTAATATTCATATTTCAAGCTACATTTTGCAATAGATTTCAGATTTTTTGGCTTGCACAAATCAGAGATATTGCAGCCCAAAAATGGTCAAATTTGAACACATTTGTGCTCCTAACTTTTGCAGATGAAACAATAGCTTACTATAGTTTTAAAGAAAAACGTGCGCATTATTATGCTGAACAATTGTTTAGAACATATCAACACTATACAACTTCACTAGAAAAAGTTATGGCCAAAAAACTGTTTTTTTCGACACGCTCTAATATGTAAATCTTAAAAAAATTATAAAATGAAAACGTTTCATCGTACGACTTTCATGTGTTCAGCAAAGTTCGTTGAAAAGTTAAAATCTACAACATTGTAGAATATATTTTTGCTCTATCTAGCTTTTGAAAGAAATTAGCATTACGAATTCCCAGGAGGATGACACGCCCTAATAAAATATTCTTTCAAAATACGGCCCTTATAATTATAAACAACTTTGCAGAAGACATCATATGTCTAAAACGTACATATTTTGCGTAATTAATTTTGTCACGATAAATGTTTGTTCTGGACCACTGTGCATTGTTTTGTTGTTGGTTTTCAAATTTGAGCTTTGTTTTTAATTTAAGTTTTTTTTTCAAATGGTGTAGTAAATGTAAGAACGAAAAATGTTGTTTCAAAGTTCGAGTTTTAATTTTCAGCATAGATACTGATTCTGCTTGAGTGTTTCCCGGTTTGATGATTTGATTTTGTAGAGAGTGTGTTGAATTTCGCTGTTGGATTTCGGTGTTACTCAAAGGAGACGTTCTTGCGCTTGAGAGAAATTAGTGTTTATAATTGTTAATTTTTAAACTTCTAAAATTGAAGTAGAGAAGTTTAATATAAACATAGATTTTTGCCTGGAACTAATAGACACAGGGATTTGTTATTTATTTGTTATTTATTTATTACAAATCAACGGAACACATATGGGTCCAAATGATGACTTAAATTTAATATAAAAAGAGTACTAAGTCTAATTACAGGGTTCTCAAAACACTTTAAACTTTACTACGGAAAACATCTCTCGAAACGTCGAAGTCGAAGTGCTCAGAAAAACGGTTGAATGTTTTCATTACACCGATGATAGCGCTATTAGCTCCATAATTGTTCAAACGAATGGGAATATATCGCAGATCTTGGTTTCTAAGTCCACGCACGGTGCTTTTATGGAAGATGTTTAAAAGAAAAAATACAGTAACTCTAATTTTTTCAGAAATGGAAAATTTAGCCTTTTCTGAATCATTTTCAGGCAAAATTAAAATATTTGGTCGGTGAGTCTTCATACGTTTTGTTTTTTTGAAGATTTGTAGTCCATATTTAGAAATTATTACCTGTAAATTTATTCCAATGCAATGGAATAGTAACTTTTTCATGGAAAACTTATTTTTTTATTTTTATTGAAATATTTTGTCATTCTGAAACAATAAAAAATTTCAACGCCTGGAAAGATAAGTGATTTGGACTTCCTAAAAAACTTAATTTTATATGAACATTTTATTTTAAATATTATTATTTGGAATATCCTTGTTATTATTGGTGTTATCCAAATGTAACATGAATTTATATTTATATGTGTGTATCTTGGAGAACTAATTCTGGTTAAAAAAATGTTATGATACATGAATAAGAACAGTCCAACACCATTTGATTGGTTTCCAACAAAATACTAAAAATATTTTATTTTTTTTTTTTAAATTGTTCTTTGCAATATTTCCACAATATTTGCAGGCTCTGATGCATATGGGTACGCACTTTTTAAAACAAAAATTTAATTTTTGATGATGTCACTCATTTACGGCATTTTTAAAATAAATTTAATGATAAATATTAGATTTAAACATATCTAAGAAGACCAGTTTTCAATAAAATTTTGTTAAAAGTTAAAGTACTTGCACTGAAATCTGCTTATCTTCCGCTACATAACATCTATTTTAAATTTCTTTTTCTCATATTGATGGTGAATAAATTTTCTATGAATCATTTGAACTTCACTTTTGCTTAAGTATTGAAGTACTGCTGATGTTTTCATATTCATGATCAACAAAACGATGAAAAACGATTTTTTTTCTAGAGAAACTTCTATTTTATCGACGGTTTTAGACCTGATTTATGCGTTTTATTTTTGTTTTTGTTTTTATGAATTTCTATGGTTTATTCAAATCAATGATTTCTTTACTTTTTGCCATAATTGGTATACAATTGTAGAAGTTATGATTGTTTTACTGTAACATAAATGCTTCATTATGGTTCTATTTAATAATAAAGAGACCTTCAGTGTATAGTAGAATAATTAAAATAAGTAAGGGATGAACAAAATATGATGAATTCGACGCGCTGCAGGCTAGTTTGCTATCGATAATCTGCAATTCACTTTTGCCAACAATACTGATAATTTTTGTACATGTAAGATCGACAAAAACATTGAAATGAATTTTTTTAGAAAAATTCCAAATTTATCACAGTTTTAGACTAGATTCATCCATTAAATAAATTTATTTCCAAAAAACTGTAAAATTTTATTTAAAACAATGAATTTAAGAGATGATTTAAATAATATAGTGGGTTGGAAATCGTGGGAGCTAAGATTATTTAATCTTAACAGTAATGCTAGCTATTCGAATAAAATGGAAGAATCACAGAGTGCAGCAGGGTTACAAAACTTGGGCTAGAAAATAATAAAAATAAAAAGGTTAAAGCAAACTCCAGGATTATAATGATAATTGTATCAAAAGACAGAAACAAGCAAAATTTAAGCCAGATTGAACTGCTGTAGCGATTTGCATTGAGTCTGAAGTGTGATTGGAATTTTGAGACATTTAACTCAGGAGAAGTATAAAAACGGATTTCTCATCAAAGATGTCATTTAACGTATCGTTCACTTTCCAAAATTCATTATCGTAATATTTTTTTCAAAGCTTAAATTAAGACAAACGTTTCTACTCCTGAGCGCATTACGATAAGAGTTATCATAAAAAAGTTATAGCGGTTCCTAGTGTTTACTAATTTTCTTAATCATTGAGCTTTTTTTTCAATAAAATTTTCTTCAGTGTTGCCACAATCAAAAAATCTAAAAATTATGGATTCAAATGGATTCATATTATTTCAGATCATTCTAATAATTTCAGATAATTTGACCCTCTCAGACTACTGACAGGATTTGCCAGCCAATTTTTAATTTTTTTTTAGGATACGAAGATACTTTTTAAGCATTTTTTATGTTAAACAGCTCTGTAACTAGTTTAAAAAAATTTGAAAATTTTTCAAACTTTTCAATGACATAGTTGAGTTTAATTTAAAGGTATTAAAAGTTAAAACTAAGAAAATTAGCTCTTCTGAAATTATAAAACACTAAAAATACATTTATTTTTTTAAGATTTCAAATAGAAAATTTTCAAAAAAATATTTTGTATGGGGGGTCACCGACAAAATATTTTAATTTTCAGTGAAAATGAACCGGAAGAAGCTCTACTTTCTACCCATGCAAAAATTAGCGTTACTGTATTTTTTTTCTTTAAGTCCTTCTACGAAACACACCGTGCACGGGGTTGCACACTTAGAGGAATGGCTTCTAGGAGCGTGGGGCAGTCAATTTGCGATGTCAAGAGATCGGCGACGAAGGAAGCTCGTGTTGCGTTTCTGCGGGCTTGAAGAGTGTCTATGTCTATGAGACGGCATCGATGTTCATAGCTTGACAAGTGAAACGGGTCTTGCCAAGGTAGGTGTCTAAGGGCGAATCGCAAGAAGCGCCGCTGTATAGCCTCGATCCGTTCGGCCCCATTCTGTTAGTAGGAATACCAAACAGCTGATGCATATTCAAGGATAGAGCGAACAATACTGCAATACAAACTTTTCAGGCAATACACATCCTTGAAGTCCTTGGACACTCGAAATAAGAATCCAAGACTTCTCATTGATGTGTTCTACGCGTGCGATTGGCTCATCTCCGAGGAAGTACTCAGCGGAAAAAGGCTGCCGCTTTCTTGAAAAGCTGATGACTGCACACTTACTGCGATTCAAAGGCAGGGAGTTTATATCACACCAGTGTGCGAAGAGGTTAAATTAATTTTGTAGGAAATCAATATCGTTCTGGCCGTTGATGTTGTAAAATATTAATAGGTCATCAGCATAGCATAGCTTTGGGCCGTCGAGGAGTGAGAGCGCATCTTTGAAGTAGATTAAGAAGATAATTGGCCCTAAATGGCTTCCCTGAGGCACATCAGAAGAAGCAGAGAATTGTTTGGAGAAAGAGTCCTCCGTGCGAACTGTTAATTTACGTCCTGACAGATAGCTCCGGAACGAGTCAAGAAGAGTTCCACAGAAACCCAGGCGTTCGAGCTTTCCAATAGCAATATCGTGGTTGACTTTGTCGAATGCCACAGACAAATCGGTGTAAATAGCGTCGGTTTGAGACTTCTCAGCAAAACTTTCATGCACGTAAGAAGTAAACGTCAGAAGGTTAGTTGTCGTGGAGCACTTGGGCAAGAATCCGTGTTGATTGTCGGAAAAAATATTCTTACAGGACAAGAAAATCGGATCCAAGACCACCAATTCGAATAGTTTGGCTACTGCGCATAATGCCGAGATTCCCCGGTAGTTGTTGACATCTCTCCTGTTACCTTTTTTATACATCGGAAACATGTAAGCCTCCTTCCATAGTGAGGGGAAGATGGTTCTGTCAAGCGAAGCTTGGAGAATAAGCCTAACAGGAGTCAGCTAAACGGGCATGAAACATTTAATAAAAGTAGCAGGTATTCCGTCCGGACCCGTAGAGAAAGAATTTTTGAGCTTAGCTGCTGCTTTTGAGATGACTTCATCCTCAACCACAATGTGTTTATAGAGAAGCCCAGGGGTGAAATATTCCTAACTGCACTATCCAGATGTTCAGGGCATGTCGATGCTGTATTGTAGATAGACGAGAATTTTTCGGCAAAGAGATCACAGATTCCACGATCAGAGTTCGCCGTATTGTCATCCAGAAACATTTGGTTTGGCAGAGCAGGTTCGTTCCGCTGACTTTTAACATGTTTCCAGAACGATTTTGGTCTGGACTTGAGATCACGCTGAACTCGAGCTAGATAGTTTTGGTGACAACGTTTGCTGACTACTTTGTAAACAGAATTTAGTCTACGATAAATGTCCTTAGTACAGGAGGATCATGATTTGTTAAAATTTCTAAGGGCACATCTCTTTGCCGCTTTAGTCGTCGTAGTTCAGTCGTGAACCAAGAAGTCCGTATATTCTTTTCAGTAGTGTGTTTTGCTACGTGACGATCGATAACGTAACTCAAGTCGAGCTCAGATTCCCAATCTATGGCAACCAGGGTACGTGAAATCTCGTCAAAGTCGGCGTTCTTGAAGTGAAGATAGAAGGGTGCTAATTTTGCGACAGGAGCAAGTCTAGTGACATCGAACGAAACCAATAAAGCAGGATGATGGTGTACCGATTTAACGTACGGAGCGGGAGCCAAAACAACGGACAGTACACGAGTCCCATCGCTGGCAAAGCAGAGATCCAACAGACGACCGTTTTCGTTTGTCACGCTTTTAAAATGCCGCAAAGTCGCTGTACTTGGGGAGTCTAGTATGACGTTCGATAAGGTTGAAAAAGTTGAGCGTACTGGATCCGGAAACAGAAAGTTACTATGGTTGGAGCACCACTTCAAACCGGGCAAATTGAAGTTACCAATCAATAGAATGTCATCTTCGGGTGCACAGAGAGAGCATACTTTAGATAAGTAGCGCGAAAAAGACTCAGCTATGGCAACATCTCTCGTGCGGTCAGGAGGCAGATACAGTACGCAGGCATAAAGTTTACGGTCACCAAGATCAATGCGGATCAATACAAATTCCAGATCACTCCAGGAACTGTCTACGATGAACAACGCTGGGAAATCTGACTTAAGGGCAATCAGCACTCCGCCACCGATGGTCTTTTTGATATAACGTGGACTGCGATCGCAATAAAACACTAAATAGTCAGGTCCAAATATCTGGCTCGAAAGATTACGGTCGTTCAGCCATGTTTCCGTAAAGGCGACAATGTCGTAACAGCAACATGAGCTTGCGAGCAGGTAGTCCGCTAGACACGAGTTCATACCTCCGACGTTCTGGTAGTACAAGGTTATTGAGTCGAAAGCTTCCGAAGCAGAGATAGATCCCTGAACACTGGAAAAGAGAGTACCATCAGGCGGAGGAAACCGGTCGGGATTGCCATACCTGCCTGAGTCCACAGGCTGGAGAACCCCTGCGCCACAGACGAACTCGAGGCCGGGACGACTGAAGACGCTGGCAGGAAACAGCGCGACTGAGTCGAAGGGCAAAGGGGTCTCCGTTAGGCCTGATACGTTGCGTCCCGGTGCTGAAGGCCTTGTACAAGTTGCTACATTTTCGAGGTTCGGAAAAGAGCGTGCCGAAGAACTAGCGGGCGTAGCACGGTGATAGGCTCGCAGTGCACTGGAAAGGGAGAGTCCATCACGAGGAGGAGGGCCAACATAAAATGGATACTTGTCTGTAGTTGCAGGCTGAAGAACCCCGTCGCCAAAATCGAACTCAGGGCCGGGACGACTGATGACGCAGGCGGGAATCAGCGCGACTGAGTCGATGGGCTCAGGGGTCTCCGAAGTGCCTTGGTCGTTGCGTCCCGGTGAAGAAGCCCATGAAGAAGCTGTAGTACGATCGTACTCGAAGGTAGGCAGCAGGTGATTCAGGTCAGAGCATGCCATGTCTGAACAGCTGGAAACTAAAATTTCGTCACGCAATGGGAAGGTTCTAAAACAACGTATGTACTTGCCTGAGAATGCAGGCTGGAGAACCTCATCACAACAATCGAACTCAGGGCCGGGACGACTGATGACGCTGGCCGGAATCAGCGCGACTGAGTCGAAGTGCTCCAAGGTCTCCAAAATACCCAATTCGTGCCGGTGAAGAACCATTGTCGTTGCAAAGAAAAGCAGATGTAGGGTCGTCGTCGTCGTGTCGAAGTGGGGTAGGCTGAACTGAGGATCCATCGCTAATAGAAGCTGGGGTTAGAACCTCGGAGTACCGGTTACCACAGTAGGAGTAAATCGACTGGGTGCAGCTGTCGGTGTAGCTTGGCTTGTGAGAGCCTTTTGGAAATGACGGACTTGGAAAGATTGCCTGAACAGGTTTTTTGAGCCAGAATCCTCGAACTCTCGGAATAGCACTCCAGCAGGCCATGTGCTAGCGTCTAATGCCGCGGGTTTAAGGCTTAATTCAACGCCGACTTTAAAAGAGACCGACTTGAGTTGGGATAAGTCGGAGTCTTTTTTTACCAAAAGGTGTGCCTCAGCAGCATCGCAGGATAGGCATTCCTTGACAAGGTACTCGATATCAGCTTCCGTCACGGTATTATGAAGTCTGGCCAAGTAGATCCAAAACTTTTTTTCTGGAGGTGCAACAGTCGCGATGCTCTTAGACGTTGTTGCCCTTGAATCAACTGCTGGAGTCATAATTGGCTCGTGCGGGGTTTTAAGAGGGTAATCCATGCGACGTCGTTTAATCGATTGGCTATCAAGCTTCGGCCATGGGCTAACTTTGGTTGAAAAAATGTTCGCGGTACAGGGATTCATAACACACCATAAAGCGTTTCAAGGTGGCGTTCTTTAAGAACTTGGCACATTCCTCACATAACCAATGGAAATGGCCTTGAGGTGCGTTCTGAGGCCAGCACACTTGAAGTGAACGACGATATCGCAAAAGCCTTGACACTTGATGCTATCGTTATCTCCTGCCGGCTTCGAACATTTATTGCACGACATGTCATTAGCACTCATAGTTGGAAAAAAAAATTTTTTGAGCGAAGAACCACTAGAATTCCAATCGATGATTTGTATCAGTGCTTAAACAGTCGGTTTGTTTGAACGTGTACGGGGACCTTAAAAATGTCAAAACACCAACAGTAGCGATGGCGATGTTGCGGGTACGAAACCGATTGGAATTTCCCCCGCCGAAAAAGGATCACGGGCACTTTATAGGGACGCGAAATCACCAGGAACTTATTTGGACAAAATTAATGACGAAAAAAAAGCACGACTTGTATACAAACAACAACAATTTGTGTATGATGCATCGTTATAGAAGTCGTCTGGAGCACATCTCTCAGATTTAAGCTTTTTCTCAGATTTCAGCTTCTTTCTCAGATTTGAGCTTTCATCATTTCTTCAATGCTCTCAGGGCTAAAAAAAAGCTTTAATCTGAGGAAAAAAGCTTAAAAACTAGAAAAACTTAGCAAAAAGATGTTGGTGCAGGCAATTCGGATCACAACCGCTGCTCATCTAGCTCGTAATTTGGCGCAGCAAAGAATGCTCGCAAGCGCAGCTCTTCCAGCTGACAATTTGGCGCAATTTTTGCTGTGCAGTATCAATGCTTCCAATGAAAGCGTAGAGGTAACAAAATGATGTCCCAAAACCTGTGCTTCTCTAACTAAAAAGGAATTGTTAAATAATGTTTAAATTTTAGATTTAAGCGAATTTAAACCAAATTTATATGAATTTGGCTAAGGAATCTCGACATGCATTCATGTCGTAATGTGCCTCGACCCCCTAACACGTTCAACCAATCCATGGCGCCCGGACTGATTGAAGTTGCCACCCATAAAAGAAAAAAACGCTCTAAAATGGCATAATAAAATCCCGATTATGTATGCATTGAAACCGCAACCGAATCCGGGTTGACTCCAGAAGAAAAAGATGAGCTTTTGCCGCTTATCCGCTAGCATAAAGCTTCTCAACGATAAACCACAAAGAACCCATTTTTCTTCGAATGTCGCGCGGATAAATATGTCCATCGAGTTGGAAAGTCATATCTAAACATACACTCACACACAAACCCACCGAAGAGCTATTCGACCGAATGAATTCCGCCCGCGATATTGGAAAATCCAACAATGGATGCTGTTCGCAGTTTGGAAAAGTTCTGCTTCTTCTTCCGGCTCCGGCTGCCGAAAATTGCATATTGATGGATGCGAATAACCGGTATCCTTGTTCGCCCTAACTTTTGTCAAGCCAACTATTAAACGTAAGTCTTCCTTTCTATATTCGGCAACAATCGCGTTTCCGGGATCGTCTTCCGGTCCAGAATAAAAGATGATGCATTGATATGACATTTCTTCGGGGCTTCGGGCCCTCTCTACAGCCATTATTGAAATGGTGCTCGAAGGGGTATTTGAGCTCAAAACTGTTACCGATAGTGCGAGGATGCGATATTGATGGGATTTCTTGAAGAATTATGGCTTCTGAGTGTGTTTCTGGCAAAAGTGGTCCATTGAGCCAGTAAACGATTCTCCGGAACTTGATGGGATCTACTTTAGAATTCGAAGTATGTATCATGTTTTTATGTAGAATAGAATAATGAAAGCCATCTGAAGACTTGAATGTTTCCAGTTATAAAAAGGGATTTAATTACTTGGAATGATAAAAGAATTGATTCGACAAATGGAACAGCGCCTAGCTGATTAATTTTCAAAATATCTGTTGCTACTTAGCCCGAGTTTTATTAATTTCTCAAAAGTTTTCACTTGAATGTCAATTTAGATTAGAGAAGGGCAGGATGGCTTATAAATCGGTGCCAGTTTCAACCATCACATTCCGGGCATAATTGCGAGCGAAATCCTCGCGGCAGCCCTTCCGGTAGGAAAATTTTGTGAAACTCTATCAACGCCGTTGCTAAATTCATTCCTTTCGAAAACGCCAAATACTCTTTCCGGCAGCCAGCCGGCTCTCGATTATCTTCATTGCTCATAAATTTGATTGTGTCAGCAGGATTAATTGTCCCTGAATGGGTCACGGACGGAAGCGAGAGGGTGCCCTGGACCGGGGTCACGTGGTAGAGACTTCCGGCTGCCGCTGATTGAGATATAATTTATGGCGGAGTAATGGAGCTCATAGGCCCATTGCCCCCTGTCCCTGGCGCTCGCTTTTGATGATCGGTTGAATGAGTGCTGCTCTCTTTATTGGCAGTGCCATCGATGTACTCCGGTCCTCGTTGGAATCGTCGTTCGCTGATTTATTGGTGATTTCAATCATTAGGCCCATTTGACAAGGATGGAGAAATAATGCTGTCAAAATGGAAACGCTCGCTTTTGATATCTCAATACCTACTGAATGGGAAAATAACTCATTATGGCACCTTATCTTTAGTTCAATTACTTGTACGAAACGATAACTGAAGGCTTAGATTGGTGGGTTACAAATGAGAATCTTTTAAAGAAACCGTACAACTAAGCTTAGGTTAAATTTAGTAGTACTGGTAAGAAAAATACTGTTAGATAATGACCAAGATTTCATCCTGTGGAGATATCAAATAAAAAGGAAAACTATTTGTATCGGAAACTGATAATACAATCACATTTATTCTTGTCTAGTCGTGAATAAAAGTTTGGTTACAATAGTGATTCATATATGCTGGGATTATCCATTTGTCATTTTGGCAACACTTCCCAAATGATTTCCAATATGTTCAACTGACAACAATTCCAGTAAACACTACGAATTCACTCTTCGTCGATTTTAGAACAATATCCATTTGACGTTTTCTCTCACTTGCGACGCTCTGTTATTGTTTACATTTGCCACGCCAAAACTTTTTCTGTAAATTTTTATCAATTTTACTTGAACATAAAATTTTATTATTTTTTTGGTAAAAGGTACTTAGTGTGCTGCAGCCATTGCCTTGTATTTTTAAAATCGCCCATAGACCGCGCTTTTGTGTTTGAGCAGATGCACGACCTTGAAGTGGCAATAATCGTCAATGAAGATGACGAAATACCGAAACCCAACGAGCGTCGGAACCTCTAGATACACACACACATCCGAATTTTAAAGCTAAAAGGGTCTTACCGACCGAAGGAGCTCAGCATCGTGAAATTTGATGGCTGTCTGTCTTCTGGTCACAAAACTTTCGCAGACAGTTTGGTGATAAATGATAAATACCCTCTATGATTCAGGCACGAACCAACTGCCGCATTGAATTGCAACTAAGATGTTCTAGTCTCATAAGCCATAGCTGAAATGTTGCAGGACTTAACGAACGGGTCACCCAGACCAGATCAGGTCCATACATGGGATGTAGACTATGTTGCCTTCAGAAAAATACCTCTCCAGAACTTGATTTTTAAGAAAAGTTACGTTTACGTCTCTCTTCGACTCATTTGCTAACGAAGATCCAATTCTCTTCAAACTCAGGAATTGCTCCGTCCCGGACCATGTGCGGGGATGCAAAAGAATCTACTAAGAATCGGATGCTACCTACGCTCATTTCTGATGGTAACCCCAGCAATCGAGCTACGACCTTGAACAGACATCCGAAGCACACTACCATTTCCGTTTTTCGTGCCTTCATTGCGGTGTTGTGTGGTCCCGAAGATCTGCCATGTAAATGTCGGTTTTTTTTGGCTATCTTCGCTTCTCGTTTCAGTTGATTTTTAGAACTTTGTCTATAGTGTGATTTGAGCGAAAAATACAGTTAAAAAAAACCCCAACCCTAATCAAAAACAAATTAAGAGTGAATTTGTTCGACCAGATTTGGCCCACTGTATCGAACTTATTTTTAAACAAACCCGACAGCCCATAGCTCCTGCAAAACTGAAAAACAAAAAGAAAAAAAAACTGGTCCTGTCATCGATATTTCCGGAGGTCGGTGAGTTTTTTGCAAATTGAAGAGGAGTGAGGTGCTTCGTCTGCAGCGCTCAACGGAAAACCGATAACCAGGGCCCTTTCCTCATCGTTCACGTGCGCGCAAATTGCAACTCCCTGCAGCATGGCCACCGTTGTGTGTTCTATTGGGCGATTCCCGTGGCGATACCGCTACCAAAACCAAAGCGGGAAAGCCGTGTGGGATCCTAGACGTCATCAGCTATGGTTGGACATTGGTCCATCGTCGACAGAACGTCCAGCGACTGTCACGGCGCGTCAAAAATCAACTGGTTCCACGGTTCAAGAGATCCGGCTGCGTGGGAAGTGCTGCACCAGCAGCAGAACACAACAACCCCAGCGACCACATCTGACACGGCAATGCCAAGCGCGCCATCGGTGCGATACCAGCCACACATCGGGCAGCCAGGGAAATGCGGCGCCAGCAGCAGAACAACAACAACTCCAGCAACAACATCCAGCACGGCAAGGTCGTGCGTGGCCGAACAACAACAACATCCGGCACTGCCATGTGGTGCTTCGCCATCGGTGCAATACCAGCCACACCTCCGGCTGCTTGGGAAGTGCTGCACCAGCAGCAGAACAACAACTCCAGCAGCAGCATGGCCAAGCCGTCGAGCGTCTCGGAGGCAAGTACGAGGCAGACAGTGGAACCATGCATGGTTCTCAGGAAGGTGCCAGTTGGATTCGAGCCGTAAGTGGAATTTTAAAAGAAACTACACTCTGACAAAAACGACCGGAAAAGTCGGGTGATTGGGCGGTTGAGAATAAATGTTACCAAAGTAAAAATTTAAATTAATATTTCGATTATTTTTTATTTGTGGTGACGACCATAAGAAACCTCATGTTACAAATGTTATTTTCAACAACTGCAGGGACCTTCACATCAGCAGGGATGTTTGCACCCATACGATTGAGTTCAGCACCTCGAAATATTCAGCACCTCGAAATATTCGTTCTGACTTTTCCGGAGGGCTACCACTTGTCATGCTTTACTCTCCTGAAATAATGGTCTCTGTTCACTCTTAAACTGTGTATTTTGTTATCGTCCTCCATGATGATTCCTAGTTCTACGCTTTTTCCTAAACGCTTTGCACGAACTACTCGCTCAAGCAGTACACGATCATATTCATTTAGGTATGTTGAACACTGATAAGTGTTGAATACACACTGATTCTGCATTACTCTCTGTTACACATTCACAAAGATCCCTACACCACTTCGTCAGGAGCACGCACCAAGGTGTAGATCAAATTTATAGCCATTAATCGGTTCTCGATCATCCAGTTTCAAGATGCGAAGTGTTCCCTCCGGCCGTCGAAAATTAAATCACGCTTGCTAACGGTAGCGTGGTTAGTGACGGCAGAGTTCCTCTCTCAGAAGATGACCGTTTCCGGGCTTGGTCACTGCACTGGCGGCGTCGAGAGTAACGATGCCGGCACGAATCATTCCTTGGCTACCTTGGGAAATCTCGCTCGGGTGACCTCTGCGATGACTCGATGCCCCCCCCCAACTTGCTACCCTTAAGTTGATCAATTTCTGTACTTGAGAGTATCCCTCTCACACTAACTCTTATTCCAAACAAGACGGATCTGGGCCCATTACCTGTTGAGATATGGGTAATCAAACACCGGTTTGTGTGAAATTAGGTTATCGTATATTGATTTCTTTTGTCAAATCCTTATATGATTACTTATCACTATGACGTTTATTTTTTTAGACACGAATGCCACAAGGTGGTAAAGTGTCATAAAAAAACCTTATACACTATGACGTTTATCATCTTGTCGTTTAGAACTACATACATACAAGATGGCCAAACTCAGAATCAGTGCTAATTTTTTATCGGATTCTGAACCTCTTTCTATGAAGAGATTAAACACTGTGCCCTTATGGGTAAAAACTGATGTCCTTTATTGTAAGAACATCTTGAAGTTATAAAATTTTACAGATGGATAGAAAGTAAAAAGTATTGAAAGATGGTGAATATAATGAAATTAGCCACCGTAATGTTTATATGTTAGTTTAATTTGTCGGCCTTAGCGATGAAAAGTGATGTCCTTTTTAGTAGGGACATCTAAAGATTATGAAATTTTTTTTATATAGGTGGATAGAAGGTTAGATGAAAGATATTGAAAATGAGCGGGTAAAATTTATTTAGAAGCATATCATCATATTAAAGTAACATACAAACATTACGGTGGCTAATCTTTTCATTAAAATAAATTACTTTGGCCAAAAAAGAAATAAAAACACGACATCATAGCATCGGTGATAGGTCACTATCAGACTATCGACCGTACCATTTCGCATCCAAACAAACTGAGAAGACTATGCATCGATAGATGCGTTTCTGAGTTAAAAGGAGTATATCTGAGCGATCACATATCATCTTTTTGTTCGTCCGCACTGCAAGTTTTCCCTTGTGGGGCGGACCACGCTTGGCCTACTAATGTGTGGTGGTAGATGCAACTCTATCTGTACCTACCGCTTCATAGTAGTAGGCCCGTGAGGAACAAAAATTTGATATGTGACGATATGCTTCTAAATAAATTCTACCCGCTCATTTTCAACATCTTTCATTTTCATCTAACCTTCTATCCACCTATATAAAAACTTCATAATCTTTAGATGTCCCTACTAAAAAGGACATCACTTTTCACCGCTAAGGCCGACAAATTAAAGATGGTGAATATTTTCAGTTAATTTCCATCAAAACGTTTGTGAATGTTTGAAATTTTATTGAAATATTTTTTTTACCAACACGGAGAAAAATATATAGATTTATCAGTTACTTTACGCGTCTACATGAACATAAATATGGTTGTTTGGTTCTGACCCGAAAATACGTTCAAGTTAACAATCAGATGATACTTTGCCACGAAAGGATAAATGGCTGATTTAGCGATCGCATCGATGCTAAGAATCCAACAGGAATTTTTATTCAATCATTCGTATGGCTGTTTCAACTGTAAATGCTGCTCCCCGTGAACGTGTTGTTCGAAAATATTAATAAAATTAATTGGAACAGATAAAATACATTGTTTTTCTTTTTTAAATGAAACAATTTCATTTATTTTTTTTAAATTTTAATTATATATACGATTAGTGGCATGAATTTTAATTTCAACCACTGCATCGTTTTTTTTTGCTTCTGCTGGGGGAGCCAGCGCCATGGCCCTGAAACAAAATGCTGTTTTTTTTCGGTGGAAGTTGAACTGCCGGCGCCCTGAAATAAAATAACAGCTCTTATGAAAATATGATTGTGACAAATTAAGAATACCATATCACTTACGTGATATGATCTTGTTCATCGCTGTTTATTATTCCACCTTCCGGATAGGCCCTCGGGGGTCAAAATGCACCCACACATCTCTATATGTATCTGAAAACATTTAAAAAAAAAATTGAAAAGAAAATCAACTGAAAAAAAATAAATCATTTTTACCTCCCGATTCGTGTTGGTTGATTTTTTCCAAGAGAAATAAATACTGGCTTTTTTTCCTCTAAGTCAGACAATTTACTTGCTTGTTCATACGAAATTCAAGGTCTTGTCAAGCATCAGTGATATTTTAAAAATTACTATCAGTTATTATAATGTAGACTAGGAAAATATAGCCAAATCTACTAGCTGTTAAATTATTTTAGCGATATGCGGTTGAGAAATCCTCTACAGCCAATTCAACTTTACATAAACGCTAGTTTGTTTGTAGTTATCGATGTTGATTAAGTAATATTATGCGTTCAACCACAAATATGTGATATAGATGAGCCAACCATACAAATTTTGATAACAACCTATAGAGTTTTTTATCCGTGAAGACAGTGTACAATTTCATATCAGTTTTTAAATTTGATTTAACTCGTCAAAACAATGTTATTGGAATCAATGCATCAATCAGCCGTGCCTTTTTTAGAATACAGTAATATGGCCGAAAGCAGCCATTTTTTTCGCAGTCAACGAGATGAACATCAGTGTTGTACTTAGGGAGAGGGGTTCATCTGGTTCTGTGTAGCATACGAATGAACGACACAAATACTAACAAATATGACACTTGCAACTGTCAGTCAACAGTCAGTTACCTGACAAATTCACAGTAACGATTTATGACTCTTAAGATACACTTCAAATTTCCTCAGCTACATTGATCTACAGAAGTAGTTCCACCTCCCCGTTGTGCAGAGTGGAAACGTGTCTACTTTATGCAGATGTAACCCCCCTCCCCCCTATGAAGACCCCCGCTAACGAATCTTGATCATTGGGACACACTATCGAAAACCGACTCCATTGGAGAAGGTGTAATGCTTAACCGTGCCGACGTACCTGGAAGGCTGCCGAGCCGTTAAGTCATGCCAGTCTCTAACGGTTGCCTTTATTTACCGTGCGAATCGTGGGATTAAGAATGAATAAGATCAGCAATAAAATGAAAAACGACGTAACGAAAAAAAGGCGAGAGCCAGAATCCGTTCGGCGGGAAAGGCCTTAGGCGTTCACCGGTTAGACAACCTGCCAACCCGATGGACCCGACTGTGAAGTCGGTGAAAACATCAAACGAGGGTCGAGCGGACCCGTACGATGTCGTACGGGAAGCGCTGGAGGATCTACTGAGCTTCCCGGAACTTCAAGATCTGGGAGCCCCGGTAGAGTTGGTCACGGCCATGGCTTGCATCGCTGACCTTGTGGAATGTGTGAAAGGGAAGTCCAAGGCGAGGCCCAAGGGTACGGAGACGAAAAAAGAGAACCCCGACCCCAACGACGCAAACGTCGCGTCAAGGGAGGGGAGAGACGATTGTCTTCAATGCACCTGAGGGCACGTACGTGGATGTCCTAAGACAGATGCGTGCCAACGAGAACCTCGAATCCGTCGGACCCACACCGGCGAGATGATCCTAGAACTAAAGCGTGACGTGGGAAACTCCAGTGGGACCCTTACGGCTAAGGCTGGCTGCCTTGGCGACAAGGGTAAGGTACGTGCCCTCTGTAAGGAGGTGACCATCCGGGTTAAAAAACTGGATGAAGTCACGAACAGAAGAAGAAATGCGAGTGATCGAGCAGTGCAAAATCCGCTCTGACCAGATGTCGGTTCGGTTGAGAAATGGCCCCCTCAGATGTGGAATGCAGGTCGGGCTGGTCAAACTTGAGGTTGCAGCAGCAAACGCCGCACCTAGGTGTGGGCGGCTAAAGGTGGGATGGTCTATCTGTCAGATATCCATCCCCCAGCAACCGGATATGTGCTTTAAGTGCTAAGAGTTCGGCCACAAGTCGTTCGAATGCACTGGGCAGGACAGAAGCGGCATATAATTGCCGTTGGAGAATATGTGTGGCGAATTAATTCGATAGGTGGACGTCAATGATGAGCAAAGTTGGCCGGATCGCCCAATCCCCGTATGCGACGCTCCTCGACTGAACTCGGGAGATTTGACGGTTCTGATCCATGGCTCAACGTTCTTCAGCGACCCAAATTTTTCGAATGTGCTAAATCTTACTTTGAAACCCTTCAAATTATTCGTCATCCCAGTGCCTCTCATTTCAATTTTATCAATTCTGTCGTTCGTTTGAGCAGTACCTATATGTTGATGTCAAGATTAAAGAACATATTTACGACTTGTTTTGCAATAAATAACGAATTGAATTTGTTTAAGTTTGACAAGAGATGTCCCTATTAGGCCGGCAATTTCGACTATCCAAAATTTCTTCAATGATACGGTGTTACTAGAGTGTACAGTTTTGCTAGTGATGGCTTACATCGGTACTCACACACACTATTTTTAATAAAGGCAGAGGAATATTTTGTGCTACCTTAGGGAGCCGTTTACTCGATATCAGTTTTTGACTCGTCAATAGTCGATCAGTTTTGATCCATTGCGCCTTCCAGTATGCAATACAAGTTTCTGAATTGAGCTGCTTATTCAATTTTGAAAACTTTTCGGGATGAATAAACCTACTTAGTTTAAAATCCCTGAGAAAAAAGGAAAACAATTTTTTTTATATCCGCATTTAGCTTCCTATGATCTTTTTCGAATGATGTTTCTCGGTTTTAATGAGGAAATTAAGGTTGTTTTTAACGTTTTCTACCAACTTTTGTTCTGCCATCCATAATCAGAAGAAAACAAAAATTGTTGCCGCGTGTTACCTAAACGTCGTTTCGTCGTTCGATGTGACAATGAAAAACATCCGTATTGAGAACCAGAAATCCACCCAAAACAACAAAATTCCAGAATGTAAATCCGTCTCTCATTCCAAGGGAAAAACGAATTTGTTTAGCGACATTTCCAATTCTCAAAATTGAAATTTAAATCCATACAAGATTGTCTTTTCTTTGTCAAAACCATAAACTGGGACGAATGTAAGAAGGATAGAGCAAAAAAAATCACGATGATAAGCATTTCACTCGAAGCTTATCCATTGCGAAGCTGAAGAATACCTACTACATACATGTATTTAGTTGAATGGATGCACCCGTTCGGTTACTCACATGCACGTGCACACATACATGTGCAAGTGGAAAATTCACAAAAGGAAGCCATTTTCCTATTCTTTCCGGTCTCACAGAACCAGCAACGAAGCTGCCGGAAGGCCGAAGGGTATGAGGGATGAGAAAATAAAAGAAAAGGAAAATCAACTGCATTTCTTATTTTGCTGCTGTGCAATACTTCTTTCCTGTGTGTTGCCAATGGGGTTGGGTCGAAGTTATCAATTTCGCATGAGTGAACGTTTTGTAGACATTAGGCTGATTTTTTTTCCTTTTTTAGCCTTTCTAGTTTTCAAAGAATAGAAAATAAAAGAAAAATAACCATTTTGTGTGATGGTTCTGTTCACTTTTCTTGGTCCCATCTTTCGCTGCCACCCGGGGCGGGGTACAATTTCTTACGGCAGTGTACCGTTATATCGATGCGGTTTCCGCAGATAGTTGCGGGATTGGAGACGTGTCCTCGTTTTTCCTTGCATATTGAAACTTTGAAAGACGTTGGCACTGAATTTTGCATTTTCTCAATTGAAAACTATCTTAGACAGTCGTCTCAGGGAAATCGACAAATTTAAACCGAGTTCTGCGATCAATATATATTTCAATGGGTTAGCTTGTGATAATTTTAAAAATATATGTTTAGTGACATTAACATGAGTAAACTTTGACTGTAAATGTTTATATGGAAAAATTTAAATGTTTTGTTCAAAAAAATGAACATCATTTTTGTTTCTCCCGAAAAACCAGTCTACTGACGGTTATTTATGCAAATTTATAAAAAAGTTAAAGGGAATTTTCCACTGAACTACTTTATCCAAGAATAATTTCGTTCCTTATTAGGCAAAAAAGTTATTAGCTGATGGATAGGAGTGTCTTTTTTGGCATCGAAAAACAAGTAAATTCGACTGACATTACTGCTTGTGCCTAACGAGCAGGGATGCCAGGTGGTTTTGTCAAAAATCATGACACCATGAAGAAAATAATCAAGATTTTTCAGGACACTACTAATTCTGCATAAATAGCATAAATTAAGGCGAAATGAAGATATTGTAGACGCCTTAATTTATGCACTGAGGTGAACTGAATCTTGGTTGGCCTGCAGTTTATACTACATAACTATTTTATTACAGATTTGTGAAAATTAGGACAAATCCTGATTTATCATGACACCTGGCACCTTTGGCGAGGTATAGTCCTATTTGCCGCTGATATTGTTCGTGATATTATGCTGGTTGTATCACCAAAATTTTAAGTTTTGGGACAATCAACCTCAAAAACGACCATATGTGTCGACCGGATGCCCGTTTTTGTACCCAGAGTTTTTGAGGTTAATTGTCCCGTCTTATCTGTACACGCTCTGCAAGTATGCATAAGAAACGTCAAAAACAACTCTATTGCATGCCAGAGGTGCCAGGTGTCCTGATAAAGCACAGTTCTTTTAGAAATGGAACACTTTCTTTTGCTTATAATTCGTTTACTAGAAATCGGATGTTCGGAACTGCCTAACGGAAAAACCAATTTTTGTAGCTGATGCTCAAAAGCTGAAATATTATTTATTTTTATTACAATAGGTATAGTTTTGTTAATTAATGTTTTAGAGAATACATACTGTTTGTTTTTTCGCTTTTACTTTTAGGCTAAGTTCAGTTAAACGATAATGTTTGTTACGAAGGCTGTAAACGAAAGATGTTTTTGAATCTCATCTCAATAAATGAAATAATTTTAACTTACGATGCAATCGCTAGCTCTTACCGCAAACAGTCTCAAACTTCAGGATAACGTACTGACTAACGATCTATAGGTAAACAGAACAGGTTTGATTTAACTTATCTGTCTCAGAGTAAGGGAAAGGACTGCTTACCAGATCTACTGAAAATGTCTCATCTAAGTTGAATCGACCGGTTATTCTGTTCAAGAAGGGATGTAATTGCTAGCTCTAACTACGAACCGTAAACTTCGGGCTAACGGATGGGTAATCGATCTAGGGATAAACGGAACATGTTTAACTAGTCTATCTTCAAGGATCGCAAGGCTGCTTACCAGATCTACTGAGAAAATCACACCTAACGTTGTTAATTATATCAGCTTAATCTGATGACTTCTTATAAACCAACAGCGTGTTGAACTCGTGGATTTAAGCTCCTGGTTAAACGTAAACAAAAACAACCTATCAGTTTTCCTTTGATGACATTCCTCTAAATCTCTCACTTCACTAGTTCATGGATCGTCCGGTACTCACGCTACTTTTCATGCTGAATCCCAGGGGTACCCGTAACATCCTCCCCTCCGTGTAGTTCCGGCGGTGTTGAATGCTTTTGGTCCTGCGACTTGGGATTGACGTCCAGTAATGCCAGGTTCACGACCGATTTTTCAGAGATTCCTGTTGCAGTTCGTACCTGTACACGTCGTACTTGATTGTCGGCTCCTTTAGTTACTCCTAGAACCAGACCTCTGGTCCAACCATTTCTTTTTTTTTCATCCACAACGATGACCACATCCCCCGGCTCAAGAGGCTTTGTTGGCTCGAACCATTTCGTGCGTCTAGTTAGGCTCGGCAGGTATTCGTGTATCCATCTACTCCAAAAGACATCCGATAGTCTTTTAGCAAGTTGCCAGCTATCTCTGAGGATGTTTCCCTCTGACCTCAGTTCGCTCATCGGCTGGGTTATTCCTTTATCCCCATACAGCAGAAAATGGTTGGGCGTTATTGCCTCAGCTGTTTCTGAATCGATCGGGATGTAAGTTAGCGGTCTTGAATTGACTATGGCTTCTGCTTCTATTATAACAGTTTCTAGAACTTCATCAGATGGGTGTTGACAGTAGTCTGCGATTCCTTCCATAGCTTTTTTAATGGATCTTACCATACGCTCCCACGCACCCCCCATATGAGGAGTGGCAGGAGGGTTCAACAGCCACCGTGTGTTAGCGTTTGTAAATGTCACAGCGCAATCAGTTTGAATACTCTGCATCTGGATGTGAAGAATGTTTTTCGCTCCCTGGAAATTGGTTCCTTGGTCCGAATAAAACGTTGAGGGTGACCCTCTCCGAGCTACAAAACGTCGGATGGCTAATATGCAAGCATTGGACGTAAGGCTGTGAGCTATTTCCATATGAACTGCTCTTACTGTTAGGCAGGTAAATAATACACCCCAGCGTTTAACAAGACTACGGTTCTGTTTCACTAATATTGGGCCGAAATAATTGACTCCAGTATGCGTAAAGGGACGAATATATGGAGTCAAGCGAACTTTTGGTAGAGGGGCCATTCTAGGAGGTCGTGGAAGCGCTTTTTTTATTTGGCAAATAAGACACTCTTTTGCCACTTTCTTGATGACTGAACGTAGACTTGGGATATAAAACTGTTGGCGTATTTCGTTGAGGACTGTTTCGGGATTACTATGTACGAAACGACGATGATAACTATCTACCAGTAGAAAGGTGATTCGGTGTGTTTTTGGTAAAATTATGGGGAACTTTGTATTGTAGGCTGCTGTAGGTGCCTCCTTGATTCTACTATCCATTCTGATAACTCCATAGTCATCCAAAAACGGCGATAGTTTGTACAGTTCGTGCATTCGAGTCAACTTTTTACCAGCTTTGAACGATGCGTATTCGTCGAAAAAACTTTGAGCTTGCGCTTGTCTCCAAAGGACATTTTCGGCGGTTAGAAATTCTTCCGAAGTGAGAAACCCGGAAATATGTTTTTTTCGAAACTTGTTTATAGCTCTGATTGCAAAGGCTGTACTTCGCAGTAATCGGCTCCAGAGAGAGAATTTTGCTGGATCAATAAATGAGTAAGACGGCATTTCAAAATGGAACAAAAAATGCGTTCTTAGATCTTGTGCCGTGGAAGGAGGTTTTTTATCTTCGGGCCATTCTGACTCAGGATTGAATAAGAACTCAGGTCCACAAAACCAAGTACTGGTAGGAGAAAAATCTGGACCCTTATCCCACTTTGTGGCTTTATCCGCTACGTTGAGTTTCGATGGAACATAACGCCATTCACTGATTGTGGTAAGGCTCAATATTTCCCCTACCCTGAAGCTGACAAATTGATGATATTTTCTACTGTCTGATCGAAGCCAAGCAAGTACTGTTTGTGAATCAGTCCACAGAAAGCGTTGGCTAATCGGGAGATTAAGGGCAGAGCAGATGGTATTTAGCTCTCTGCTACCTTTCAAAGCAGCTTGGAGTTCTAAACGAGGTATGGATAAGGGTCGTAATGGTGCAACCTTGGTTTTCGCCAACACGAAAGCGCACCGAGGAATATTACAATGCACTACTCTCAAATACGCTACACACGCATATGCTGCTTCACTTGCATCCACAAAAACGTGAAGTTGTAGATTTTTAAACTCGTTATTTGTCATGCCACTAAAAAAACATCTTGGGACACGTACCTTATCCAGATCTTTTAGTAGTTCACTCCAGAGATTCCATTTGCTTACTAGTTCATCTGAAATTTGCTCGTCCCAGTCTGATCCTTGTTTCCAAATCTCCTGCATTAGAATTTTTCCATGAACCACGTAATGGGCTACTAGGCCCAATGGATCAAATATGCTCATGATAATCCGTAAAACTTGTCGCTTAGTTGGTTTGATCGCTCCTTCGATGTACTTTGAGACTTCTCCGTGTAAAGTTGTGCTGAACGTTAACAGGTCTGCCTGAGGCAGCCACATCATTCCCAGTACGCGTTCTGCTCTTTCAGATTCTTTGATTCCAGGCTCTAAGTTCAATGACTTGTTTTCTATGACTTCTGTCGCACCTATTTGTTTAAGGACTTCAGGTGAATTGGACAAAAAGTTACGAAGTTCAAACCCTCCTTTTGCATGTACATATTTTACGTCGATAGCTTGTCTTATTGCTTCCTCAGTTGTGTCAAAACTTTGCATATAGTCATCCATATAATGTTCCTTGACGATGGCCTCTGCAGCTTCGGGATATCTGTCGGCATGCTCCATGGCGTTTTTGTTTTTAATGAACTGGGATATGAATGGAGAACACGTTGCTCCGAACGTCACAACGTCCATCACGTAAATTTGGGGTTCATCTTCGGGGTTTGCTCGATACAAGAAACGTTGTGACTGACTATCGTCTGACCGAACGCGGATTTGGTGGAACATCTCTTTGATGTCTCCACAAACTGCCACGTTCCTCTGTCGAAATCTTAGCAACATGCCAGGCAGTGATGTTAGTAGATCAGGCCCTGTTAGTAACATGTCATTAAAGGACACATTCTTGCTTCTGGCCGCAGCATCCCAGATAAGCCTTATTTTTCCAGGCTTCTTTGGGTTCTGGACTACACCAAGAGGCAAGTACCAAACACGCCTGGGGTTTGTGTTAACCAATTCTTCCTTCGTGATAATGTGCGCATAATTTTTTTCCAAGTACCCTTCCACTTGTAGCTTGACAGCCAGTTCCAATCGAGGATCTTTTCGAAGGCGCTTTTCCAGGGATTCCATTCTACGCTTTGCCATCGAAAAACTATCCGGAAAATTAGGTGGGTTGAATCGCCATGGCAGGCCGGTTTCGAAGCGATCTCCTATGCGCGTTGTGGTCTGATTTAATATGGCGATGGCCTGTTTGTCGGCTTCTGATTCTAGTGCATTCTGATTACTGGCTTCTTCAATGCCATAAAATTTGGCCATTTGCTGATGAAGACTGGTGTTATCCATAGGTTCGTCGGAATGTACATGAAGATGATCTGTTTCATTCAAGCCCGACGGTTGTTTGCCAAACACACACCAACCAATACGAGTTTTAGCTGCGACTGGTTCTCCTTGACGGCCCTCTCGAATTTTTAACTGTGTCAAAAGATGGACGTGCTCTAATCCTATGATAATACCAGGAACTGCATCATAACTTTCTACCGGTAGACCACTTAGGTGCGGATATTGTTTTTGTATTTCTTCGTAGTCCAACGTTTGACGGGGCAGTTTTAACTGGCGGACAGTGCGAACATTCCCTAACGTAAACCTGTTTTCCCCATTTGAACTCTGTACCTCGATTGCCACTCGTTTGGAGTCTTTCTCTTCTCTAGAAATATTCCCAGTCCAACTGAGGAATAGCGTATCCTGAATGCCTTCCACACCAATAGCTTTTGCTATCTCGGCATCTAGAAGTGAAGCAGATGATCCATCGTCCAGAAATGCAACGGTTTTAATTTCCCTTTCACCATATTTGATCGTAACAGGTAAATACCGGAACAGCGATCCAGAGGTTAAAACGTGTAAGTTATGATGTATCACGCTCGTCGAGTTTTCCAATCCCTTTCTATGGTCGTTGTCATTTTCCGCAATAGTCATCACGTTGTTAGAGTGAAGCAGAGCATGGTGACGCATCCGACAACCGTCCATACTACAGTATTTATTTGACCTACATGGCCACCTTTTATGAGGAATCAAACAAATTCTGCAGAGATTTTTTTGCCTTATTACTTTCAATTTTTCTTCTATATCCAGATTTTTAAATAGCTCACAGTTGGCTATTTCATGTTCCTCATTGTTACAGAAAACGCAGGTTTTGTGTTTCCAACGTTTGGAATTGGAACTACTTGCCACTGCTGTTTCTTGAGGTCCTTCTTCTTTGTCCTCCGCATGTAAAAATAGTCTCTGCCTATCTTTAGAACTCTTATCTTTTCCATTAACCATAGGAAATGCAACGTCTGCTGTTACCTCTACCAACTCAGTCATGAATTCTCTAAAAGTCACTAGGTTCACGTTACTATGTTGCCGCTTATACCGAGACCATTCAACTTGTAATGGGATAGGTAACTTCTCTATAAGCTCTTGCAACATTATTGGGTTTGATAAATGATTGGTGAGCTTAGAAACTATTATGTGGTTTACGGTATTTTGTACTGCTATTCCAAAGTTAACGTACGAGATAAGATTGTCTTGCTTTGGTCCAGGAGTGTCTCTCAATTTTTGTAGAAGCTTGAAGATGAGAATTTCTGGTCTACCATATAACATTTTCAATGTTTCAAGGGCATCGGGCACTGTTTCTGGAACTAAAAGCAGACTTCGAACCGCATCCAAGGCTTTTCCTTTAAGGGATCTCTGTAGTCTTGCCAGATTCTCCGCATCTGAAAAACCACATGATTCCGTGCTGTTGCAATATGAGGCATAAAACAGCGGCCACTCAAAAGGATCTCCATTGAAGTCTTGCAGCTCTCGCACTATGACCTGTCGTGCAGCAAGTTGTGCGTGAGTGGGTCCTGAGTTTGAGGGTTGGGGTCGATGGTTGTCTGCTACTGGTAACGTAAGAGTAGCAATAGTATCGTTGCTGATACCTCGTGACAGCGTTGAATTCTGAGGTGAACCGTTATTATTTCCATCAATCGGACACGCACTAATATTGACTGGAAGTCGCTGTTTATCATGACAACTATTTGCTGGGGAGATTTTATGATAACTATCCGAACTGGTCGATGATGGTTTCAGTGACGGGAATGTCAATAAAGGTCGGCAACTAGGCAGAGTTGAGCATTGACTTACTATACTACCCAAATCGACGCGGGTGCCCAAATCTTGTCCAATAATGGGATTAATCGACCCGGGCAAAGTTTTGTCACTAAAACTTACTTGCGACGATGTATTACAATGAGTAAAAGTATTAGAGGTACTCTGAAATCCAGTTTGATTGATAGATGCAGTCGAATTAGCTATCGTCAGTTTGGGCGCAAGTTGCACGTTCCTCAAAATCGATGATAACTCACTCATCGATGATGTAAACAAATTATCATCATTACGCGTGGTACCAGCACTAGCAACTTTGCGCGTAACCGACGGCAATTCTTCCGGTTCACATCGTGCCCCACATGGCGCGGTTCGTCGATTGCGGGTCGTCGTAGGGAATTTAATACGTCCGAATGTTTCTGCGATTGCTAATTTTGGGCGATGAATCTTTCCGATCTCGGTGACAGTATCAAATTGAGGCATAGATGCGATTTTTGGAACTGTTCCAGTGTACTTGGAAAAAGGGAGAAAGTTTCTGTCTCGAATGGTGGCCGTTTGAAGGCTTAGAGCGTTAAAAACTGGGAATCTTGGCACACTAATACATGAGCTCTTTGATGGTTGAGATATGGAGGAAGCTACTCTGTATCCCGCGTTGCTCTGTGTGAGTTTTAGACCGCCGACGGAATAACCGGTATCAACAATAGCCTCACCATTCGAGGAGTGGATAGTAGAAATTGTGAGCGCCGCCAAATTGGACATGCTACTTATTGTCGTGATGGCATTCGTTTGAGGAGTGGAAGCTGACGCCGGTGTCATTTTGCTACGACCTGGACTGTTGTTCGAATTTGTTCTAAAGAACACTTCTCGTGACTCAACTACACTCGGTACAACTGGACGATTTTCTGCAGATGATATTGGGCAACTCAACCAATTTTCCACTATTTGGACGCTGTTTCTGCTGCTTCTACTTCGCCTATCGGATCCAACGCTCGAGGAATCGGACTGAGATTCATATTTTTTTCTGATGAACTCTTCTTCAACTTCCAAAATCTTCCTTCTTAACTCGTCTTCTTCTTCAGCTCTCTTTTTTCGTATTTCTGCCTCTTCAGCCAAAGCCTTTAATCGGAGTTTTCGTTGCTCCTGGAGCATACGTAGGTGGTTATCCGAACGCTTACATGAACGGGTGTTGATTGATTTTTCCGATTGGGTTCTTTGGACTTCTTTTGCTAAAGCTGAAGCTCTTCTGCACTTGAAACAGTGCCAAGATCGATTGGAATCAGAAATTGAATCTGTGACTCCCGCACACTGATAGTGTGCCCATGCTTCGCAGCTGTCGCAACCGACTAGGTTATTCGCTGAGTCTGGAAGACTGCACATAGTACAGTGAAACTGTTCAATGAACTGCGGATTACATGCCTTCGTGGTGTTTTCCATGTTGCAAAAACACTTTTGAGTTTGTTCGGAACTGCCTAACGGAAAAACCAATTTTTGTAGCTGATGCTCAAAAGCTGAAATATTATTTATTTTTATTACAATAGGTATAGTTTTGTTAATTAATGTTTTAGAGAATACATACTGTTTGTTTTTTCGCTTTTACTTTTAGGCTAAGTTCAGTTAAACGATAATGTTTGTTACGAAGGCTGTAAACGAAAGATGTTTTTGAATCTCATCTCAATAAATGAAATAATTTTAACTTACGATGCAATCGCTAGCTCTTACCGCAAACAGTCTCAAACTTCAGGATAACGTACTGACTAACGATCTATAGGTAAACAGAACAGGTTTGATTTAACTTATCTGTCTCAGAGTAAGGGAAAGGACTGCTTACCAGATCTACTGAAAATGTCTCATCTAAGTTGAATCGACCGGTTATTCTGTTCAAGAAGGGATGTAATTGCTAGCTCTAACTACGAACCGTAAACTTCGGGCTAACGGATGGGTAATCGATCTAGGGATAAACGGAACATGTTTAACTAGTCTATCTTCAAGGATCGCAAGGCTGCTTACCAGATCTACTGAGAAAATCACACCTAACGTTGTTAATTATATCAGCTTAATCTGATGACTTCTTATAAACCAACAGCGTGTTGAACTCGTGGATTTAAGCTCCTGGTTAAACGTAAACAAAAACAACCTATCAGTTTTCCTTTGATGACATTCCTCTAAATCTCTCACTTCACTAGTTCATGGATCGTCCGGTACTCACGCTACTTTTCATGCTGAATCCCAGGGGTACCCGTAACACGGACATTCAAAATTTTAACAGCATTTTGCTGCCTGTGAAAAAAAAACAATCCGACCAATTTTTTTCAAAATTTTAAATATACGCGTTTTTAAGATATTTACGATGTAAGAGAAAAAGAAAAAAAAATATTCTGCACAGTTTCTTCAAAATCCGTCATTATCAAATTGATAGCTGACAAAACCGTTGATTATTTAAAGAATTACTGTGTGTGAGTTGTGGGAAAGTATGCAAACAAAAATGTCCACAAAGTTCAAATCAAGCATTGGAGTGAAGCACATGTTCGGCAACTACGGTTAAGGGTCTTCAGGGAAGTCTCAAGTCTGATACCAGCATATTTAATTTTGTGTAGATCGCTGGAATGTAAAACAATTTTTACTCCGATAAGCTGAAAGTGTTGCCTAATTCAAACCTTACCTCAAACAACAATTTTTTGTTAGATCCAGAGCTCGTAAGCTGTATAGCCGGTACCGAGGCAATTAAACAGGTGATTTCTGATGGACGACAAAATTTATGAAATATCCTATTTCAAACAAATTCCAGCGTTTGAATACTTTAGCATGTCTGCTCGTGGCAAAACCCTTAGCATATTAAAGTTTGTATTTGCTGGTTGTTTTGAATAAATTATAATGATTTGTCGAAATTCTGCTCCTGTGGGAAAAAACAAAAATTTTCAAAACGAAAACTCTGGTTTTCTGCGTTTTTAAAACTTTAAAAGAGTAATCTTGTATATACCCTTCACAGCCTACGATCTATACTAACCGATTGTGCTTCAAGTTCAATCTCTTGATGGTTTTACTTCATTATTGTCAGATTTTGCTAGCAGAAATTCCATTATAAATGCTTTAAAGTGTCTCAAAAATAATCAAGTTTGGTCAATTTCGAAACAGCTGTATCCACTTAATTGGCCTCAGTTTCTTTTGAAAGAAAAGTGGACCGAAAAGTAGCAGAAATTGAAGGAGAAGGATGCAGCCACCTAAAATTCAGATTAGACAAAGTAAAAGTTGGAAAAACTGATCAATGTCATGACTGAAAAAAGTGTGCGCAGGCCGATGGGAGGTACCAAGAATAAAGTAGAAATTTTTCTCACAAAAAACGATAACTTTTTTTTTCAAATTTTTTCATGAATTATAAGATTAGCTTAATTATAAGATTAGCTTAATTTCCTTCATAGAAGATATTTAGATCAAAAGAATGGTTTTAGAGATGCACGCATTTGTAACTGTTCCATTTCTAAAAGAACTAATCTTTAAATTATAATTTGTCCTGATTTTCGGAAGACCGTCCTGATTTTAAATGTCCCGATTTAAAAAATATATATCTAAATTGTAATTGAATTAAGAGTAAAATCATCAGGATATTGAAGAAATCGGTAGTAAAAAACTTAACCGATATCTGCGATTCAGATGATATTTAAATAGTGTTTTAATAAAAGCTGCATGCGAGGCAATACACTTCTAGCCTCTGTTGCATAATTTAAGGCGTCGATATTACCTTGGGGTGGACCGCTCTACTTCTACAATTTGATCTTATTGAACCAAATCTAAATAAGAGAAGAAATCAAACTTTTTCAACTCATTTTCTATATAAATTTATTTCGAAATCCTTTGATACAACTTCAATCATCGAATCTATAATTTTCCTCGCGAAAAATGTTGATAAAACGAAGATTTTCGTATTATGTATATAAAGAAGTAAAAACATTCATCTACTTATGAGCTCATTGGGAAATCTCTCTTTATAAATGTAATGGCTTCCACTTGCTGTTGAAAAGCAGACATATTTAAGAAATGTTTCCATTATCAATTTATTCAGATTTTCTTCATATCCGCAAAAAGTTACCACAACTAACTATTCGTTACAAAAAGCAAAATTGTGAAAATCGATTTGAATAACATTGTTATAAATTTGAAACTGATTTTAAAACTCTGATTTTTTTTTATTGTTCTAGTACATGTTTCTTTATAGTTATTCCAGAAAAATGCGTTGATTTCATCCATTCTACAAGCACTTTTCATTGTAAGTTTTCGTAGAAGAATTTCATTTCTAAATTTAAATTAAATTCTGAATAAAATATAATGACAAATGATTCAAAACTCTGGAGGTTTGAAACTCAAATTCCTTGATTTACTCTTGAATTTCAAGTTATCATTCAGGTTTTTTACTTTTTTAAATATGAAGATAATGAAATGACATTTTAACCCTTCATTAGGAATTTGTAACAAAAAATTTATGAATAAAATGCTTTTTTTTAACGGTTTTGAGGTAAAAACGAAGGGGAACAGTATTTTTTGGGTAAAATGGATCAACTTTGATTAGTGATAAAACCTACATGAAAACTGTAAGCTGATTTTAATATAATTTACCAATCAAAATACAGATTTATCGAGATAAGTTTAAGTCAGAGATACAACGCTTTTAAAAATAAATATCAATAAATTCAGAAATTTTGAAAAATTTAATTAGATTAGGTGTAAATTTTTTTTATAAAAACATTTAGAAAGCCTTAGAATTTTTTTATATTGAAGATTTAAATTTATTCAACAACTGTTATGAAACTTATTTGAAATTATTTGAAAATTTAATAATACCACATTTGGAAAAAATTAACAAGAAATGACCTACAATAACTTTTTTCTCAGAAGCCACTCAGAAGTCACAGAAAATCACTCGCGGTCTGAAGAAAAGTTGATTATTGAGTCAAAATGAATTATTTTCAAAATATTTGTGATGTTCTACAGTTATTTCAGAAAAGCGTTTCTCAAAAACAAAAATGTAGAAAAAAAAACTAAAAAATATTTGGAATCAGCGCCCCACAATTTTTAAAATTAACTCTTATTTTCTAAGCGCCTCGGAAAAATGAACTTTATGGCCTCGTGTATATAAAAAATCATAAAATGAAGCATCAATTAGGGCTTGAAAATTCACATTTTCCAAGATGCAAAAATAAGCTGATTTTGACTGATTCGGGAGCGCTGAATGCAATTTGGTATGATTTTAATTTCATTCCCTCAGCTATCGTTTCAGAGATTCATAGTAAACATTTCGAAATAGGTTAAAATTAATTTGATAAATTTGTCCACTTTTTTGAAAACAACTATAAAATGTTACAACGATATGGAAAATAAATCAATAAATCATGAAATCAAATGAAAGGTTATCTTTTTCGATAACTGCGAGAAATTATCATTTCTGAGAAAAGCTTTTATTTTGATTTTTTCCAGTTCTACGAAAATCTAGGAATTTCATATTTTCGTAGATGATGGAAAGAATTAGAGAAAAATGAGCTATCAAAGAACGAAAGAATATAAGCCGTGAATATCATGAATTTTTCGAAAAAGATACAACGGCTCACCGGCAGGACTTGAACCTGCAATCTGGAGATATATTTTCAGGTACAAAGATGTACCAAGCGATTTCATAACATCAGTATTGAGGAATTTCATGAAATTTCAAGGAAATTTTAAAACGAAATTTATATTCTGTAGTCTTCAACAAAGGTGTTAAAAATTCATATTTTCAATACAACAAACTTTAAAACGCCCTTTTGTGATGCCTATTCTATGGTATTTTCTAAATAATGAAGGATTACAATTATTTTATAAAGCTTTCTGAAACTAGAAAATCTAGACAAAATCTATTTGGACAATTGAATGATTAAAAATCAGTGTTAGTTCTTCGGTTGGGTTCATTTGTTTATCAGAAATAAATGACTGATTTCAATAAAATCAGGTTTAATTTAATTTAATTTTCACTATCCATAGCACCAAAATTTGACAAAAAATAATCGGTTTTGACGCCAACATCTTAATTATTTATTAGTTAATAACTACTAGTCTATTAAGCAATTTAAACAATCAACTTTATTGTGAAATCTGAAACGGGACTACAACTTTAAATGCTTATTATCCCTGTGTGTATGATTTGTTAACAATATTGACGATATGATTGGTGTGAATCTTCAAACCAAGTCAAGTTAGTCAAAAATCCCTCCAATCATTAGAGCAATTGCCAAGAAAAAAAGTCGAATGATAACGGGATAGTTACTTACTAAATATCCCTGCTTGACTCTGAAAACACCAATTGAACACTATAGTTATAACACTTAAAATCAAATAATTATTTCAAGAAGCTCTAGAGATTTCAATTTATAAATCCGTAGTATTTTATATTCGATTTCTCAATAGCTGTATTTTTCCATTTGGATGAAGGTTATATAAAAAAATGTGCTAGATTTAAACTGAAAACTAATGAAGAAAAATGCTATTGGCAGCCTACATGTATAAGTCTGTTTATAATTTGTTATTTCATGAGAAAAAAAATCAAAGATTGAATTTTATTAACCCTCTAGAGACCAACCCCGCATTTTTACGGTGTTTACTAAAATAAGCATAAAATCGAAGCAAATCACTATTTAAACTTTTTCTTAAGCAGAATGTTTCAAACTATTTAAATTAAACTATTCATACTAATGGCCACTGTGTTTGATTGTTTAAACATTTTTCGAAACCTGTACCTAAAAACATGAGAAAACGGGACATGGACTAATTTTTACATAAAATTTTCGTTAAAAAAATGATGGCAGGTTAGGTGGAAAAGAAGAAATATAAAGGCGGAATTGTGAAAACTGACAACAAATCGACAAATATATTCAATATTTGCACCCACTACTAGAAAAATACAGAATTTATGTTATTTGCCCATGCAATTTTCGAAAAAAAAATGAAAAAAAAATTCCTTCGCTATAAAGTTTATTGTAGAATTAAAACAATGTGAAGAAAGATAAGAAAGTTAGACTGTCAATAGACGTTTCACGCTTCTGAAACGCATTTATTGGAGAATTGATCACCCCTATGGAATATAACTTTTGTTTGATAAATATTTCCACGGAGAGGAAATTTTTGAAAATTTAAGTGTATATCAGTTAGGAAAAGTTCTAAATTTTTATAGAAATTCGAGCGTTTCTGTGTATTTTGTATCATTTTTTCCTCAGGGAACCGCGCATGGCCTAATCAAATATGGAGTTATGGTTTTCAATAAAATTGTTAAGCGGAAAGTTTCCTTTAAAGAATTTATAAACAGGCACAAAACTCATTGGTGTAGGAGTCAGATGGGCAAGCTAAAATAATCATTCTCGGTTCTTCTTCTTCTTATTCTTCTTCTTTTATCAACATAGCTAAAACATGTAAGCATCCTGGAAAATGAAAAACTTGCGTTCTTCATATTTTTTTTTCAACATAGTATCTGTTACATAGAACATGCATTACAGATACTACTACGGCCAGGCCAACCATGTGGTAAATACCGCAAAAGAAACTGGAACAAAGGGAAGAATAAAGCGTGGAGTTCCCTACCAAACGCTTCATATTCATATTCACATTCATATTCATATTCATATTCATATTCATATTCATATTCATATTCATATTCATATTCATATTCATATTCATATTCATATTCATATTCATATTCATATTCATATTCATATTCATATTCATATTCATATTCATATTCATATTCATATTCATATTCATATTCATATTCATATTCATATTCATATTCATATTCATATTCATATTCATATTCATATTCATATTCATATTCATATTCATATTCATATTCATATTCATATTCATATTCATATTCATATTCATATTCATATTCATATTCAAATTATTAAAGTGTTTTGCAGCAGCTTGACAAAAACACGTCACTTCACAACTACTGGTTACTTCGATCCTCCATAGACAAACAGACATGAGACATGATACATGAGACATGAGACATGAGACATGACAAATAAGTCATGGGAGGTGACACGTGAGAATCGAGACTTAAAAGTGAGACATGAGAAGATCTGTGAGAAAAGTATCGAGACGTTAGAAGTGTGAGGTAGAAGGTGAGACGTGAGAAGTGATAGAGGTGGGAGTGAGATGGGAAATAAGAGACGTGGGAAGCGAAACCGTTCGCATGCTTTACTTTTTATGTCTCACGTCAAGTCTCATTGTGCTACTTCTCAAAATGCTGATTCAGCTGAAATGTTATAAAAACTGTAAAAAAAACCGATTCACTCCATTACATGTTAATTTTTATTCGTTTTGAACAAACATCAACTTTTTAGCCAGGCTGTTATAGTTCAAATGAACTGTTAAAGATTTGTTAAGTTCTGAGTCTCATCGCTTTTTATAAAGCTGTTTCGAACATAGGAAAAAATCTTCCTCATCCAAAACTTATTTAATCATCGGTTCTTGAGTATCGCTTTACGAGTGACCTGTTTCGGCCCAAACTCTCGGAGACCATTTCGGCGATGAAAAATACCTGAAACTCTTCCACCTTTTTGCACCGAACAGCATTAGAGTCAATAACTTTCGATAAGCCTTGGTAGGTATTTCCCAAACCCTTCTTGTTGCTGTTGGGAAAGTTGTAGTAAGACGGCAACAGCAAAATATAAAGGGAATCCCGGAACCGATCTTACCAAAAACCTTGTGAACCGTACCGACACTCATTCGCTCTCTATTTCTCTGTCGAAAACAAGTTATAAAACGCTTCAATGAATATCTGAGAACCTGGCCAGCAGTTTTCCCGGGGCCTCGGATCTGGGAAAAGGCTCCGGCTTACGAAAACATTGTAAAACCGGAGGCTGCAGACATGGCCGGCAGCCGGATTTCGGAAGTAAACTCAGCAGTTCCGGTAGTAAGAGTTTTTGGGGAGGGAAGCATGCCCACCATTTAGGATTAATAGCAAATTATGGACTTACGCTCAAGCCTTGTTGCCTGCCTGCCGTGAATTTGTGGACTTTGGGCCCCGGTTAGCTAGAAGAGTCTGGTTGGGTTGTGGGTGGAATTGGCAAACATCGAGCTAGCTAGTCTTCGTCGTCGTCGGACGGAGGTGGAAATTAATTATCTCATCCTTTGCCGAGCGACGGGCCAAAGTGGTCTCCAAGATTGGCGGCCAAATGCCTTAGCTAAATTTGTTGCTCCACTCTCCAAGACACTGTTTTCGGTAACGTGTTTTCCACTTAACTAGCACGCTGCCACTCGATTGTTGCAGAAAGTGGGGCTGATAAAAATTATTTCGAATAACGAGCTGATGAGTATCGCCGTTGAGCGCGCGCCCTCGGGCAGTTTCGAGATAGACTTGTTCATTTGCCGGATAATGTCCTGGTAATTATTGAGTTCGGTGGAAATCGATTTTTGCTTACAGAAGGACGTGGTTGGGCTCTGAAGGCCTATCGTGTTTTCGGAAATGTGATAGCGGCTAAAGAAATTCTCGAAAGCCACTTTGGATAATGATAATGTCTTAGACGAGGACGAGGAGGTAAGCTGAAAATTTCCAATTTTGATACTTTGATTGAAAAGAGAAAACGAATGAAGCTTCTTATTTTTTTCATATTGCCATAATCTTTGGCATGGATCGGAGAAAAGTTTTCGACTTGCGAATATATTAAAGTTTAATTCAATCCATATACGAATAATATTGAATGATGCTGCATAAATTTAGGGGCAAAAGCATAAAGATTGAGGAATACATTTAGTACAAACTTAAAGGACCCTCGCTCAATTTTTTTTTACTAAGATTGCGGTGTATCTTGGTTTGCCAAAGTATTCTAAAGATTTTTTGGTCTCCGGTAAATATTGGGAAAGAAATTTTAACGTTCTACTGTTTACGAAAATATGTTTGGGAAGTGCATTTCGTTAAGTCTTAAAAATGCACTGTAATCTACTGGGGCAACGCAACACTTTGCAACATCAATGGCTTCCAAAAACTTAATGTACTGCTTGTTTCAAAAGTTTTAAGGTTGATGAGACACCAAATTGACGTAGTCAGAAAACATATTGGTTTCATCTGTTATTTTTAAAATAACAAAAACATGCAATTTTCATTCAGAAAAAGGGGTAAATTGGAACTTTGGTTATCCTCCTCAGCTTGCTCCTTTCTAGGAACGGCGCAGTCTCTTCGTCGGGAGTTCGCGCCAAGGTGTGGATCAGATTTTTAGCGTCTAATTTGCGCTCAATCCTCCACTTTCAAGATGCGAAGTGCTCTACCCGGCTGTCGAAAATAAAATCAAGCATGCTGTCGCAGCGTGATTGGTGACGGCACCAAGAGTACCCCTCTCGGAAGACGACCATTCCCAGGCTCGGTCACTGGCAACGTCGAGAGTAACCCTCTAGGAAACGGCCATTCCCTGGCTACCTTGGCTGCAGGCTCCTCGGGATTTTTCACCGACCTTGACTCCTTCTTGGGCACCTGGGACATCTCGACTGATCTCGGCTGACATCTGCGCCGACTCGACTCGATGGCTCCAAACTTCCTAACCACTAGTTAATCGATTTGTAAACTTGAGAGTATCCCTCTCATTTACTCTTTACTCCAAACCAGACGGATCTGGGCCCATAACCAGTTGAAGTATGTGTAATCAACGCAGGTTTGTGTTGGAATAATCTTTACATATTTCTGTCGTCAAGTTCTCATACATTAACTTAATTATATACCGATTATCATCTTGTCCTACCTACCTACCTAAGGGTCCAGCGCCGATTGACCGACGCATAGGGCTGAGATAAAAAATCTCCACTGCTGGCGATCCGGAGCCAGCGTCTTCACTTGCTGCAAGCCAAGGTTCTCGTCAACTGTGCGGATTTCAGCGGCTAGACTTCGCCGCCATTTCTAGCGCCTTTTGATGACACCGGCGATGAAGTTCAACGTTTGAGATCCAGTTGCCAGGCCACCAAGCGCGGATGATGTTCCGCAGGCAGCGATTCACAAAAACTTGCAGTTTTCGCGTCGTCACCGCATATGTGCACCAAGTTTCACGACCGTACAGCAATACGGATTTGACGTTTGAGTTGAAGATTCGGATCTTAGTTCGTAGAGAGATCTGGCGTGACCGCCAGATGTTTCGGAGACTCGCAAACGCAAATCGGGCTTTTCTGATCCGGGTTTCGATGTCTTTCTTGGTACCACCATCAGGCGTAATCTGGCTACCAAGATACTGGAAGCACTCCACTGTCTCAACCTGTTGTCCAGCTACCACGAAATTGGAACGATTTTCTGTATTGATTTCCATCGACTTGGTCTTTCCGACATTGAGTTTGAGACCTGCTGCCTTGGAGCTTTCGGTGAGGTCGTCGAGTTTGCTCTGCATGTCTTGTTGTGTTTGGGCGAACAAAACAATATCGTCTGACAGGTCAAGGTCGTTCAGTTGCTCCATGGTTGAAGGATTCCACGGCAATCCTCGGTTTGGTCTACAGTCAATCGATCCAGTCAAGATCTCATCCATTACGATGAGAAAAAGCAGCGGTGACAAAATACATCCTTGTCTCACTCCAGCAGTTACCGGGATTGGTTCGGACAAGACACCGTCGTGCAAGACCTTGCTCGAAAATGCCTCGTACTGTGCTTTGATGAGATGGACTAGTTTCTCTGGGACCCCTCGTCGTCTAAGAGCAGCCCAGATGTTTTCGTAGTTCAGTCGGTCAAATGCTTTTTCGAAATCAACGAACATCAGCAGAAGAGAGTCCTGGAATTCGTTGATTTGTTCCAGTATGATTCGTAGCGTTGTGATGTGGTCCACACATGATCGTCCGGATCGGAATCCAGCTTGTTGCCGTCGGAGTGTAGCGTCGATTTTCTCCTGTATCCTGTTCAGGATCACTTTGCAGAGTACTTTAAGGGTTGTACAGATCAAAATTATGCCACGCCAGTTACCGCATTCTGTCAGGTCTCCTTTCTTTGGGACCTTTACGAGGATACCCTGCATCCAGTCGGCCGGGAATGTTGTATCCCAAATGTCAGCGAAAAGACGGTGCAACATTTGTGCTGACAAGGCAGGGTCGGCTTTGAGCATTTCAGCAGGAATGGAATCGATTCCAGGCGCTTTGTTGGATTTCATGTCCTTGATTGCCGCTTCTATTTCAGCCAGCGAGGGCGCTTCCGAGTTGACGCCATTAATGCGACTTACTGTGGGCGCCTCGAGCTGCGGGTTCTGTTGGCCATTGCTATTTGTAACTCGGAAAAGTTGTTCAAAATGCTCAGTCCAACGCTTGAGCTGATCTGTTCGATCTGTCAGCAGCTCACCTGCTCGGTTTTTCAGCGGCATTCTTGCATTAGTCCTTGCACCACTAAGGCGGCGAGAAATATCATATAATAATCGGATATCTCCAATGGCGGCGGCTCTTTCTCCCTCTTCGGTTAGGGAGTTTGTCCATGCTCTTTTGTCTCGTCTACAAGCTCGTTTAACTGCCTTTTCCAGCTCCGCATATCGTAAGCGGGCGGCTGCTTTGGCTGACCCGGTACATGCCTGCTCAATTCCGACTTTCGCCTTTCTCCGATCATCGATCATCCTCCAGGTTTCATCCGACATCCATTCACTTAGTCTTCCACAAACTTTACCGAGAGTACCATGGCTCGTCGTGATAAAGGCATTCTTGATTCCACACCACTGTTCTTGGACTGTTCCGTCTGTCGGCAGCTCCGAGGCTCGGGATTCTAGCTGTTTATGCCTTTTTCACCGCTGGATTCTCCAACCGGCGGACGTCGTATCGACACCCGACTTTCTCCTCGCGCCGTTGGACACGCGCAACTCTCAGTCGTATCTCGCCAAGGACGAGGTGATGGTCAGATGCAATGTCTGCGCTTTGTTTGTTGCGGGCATCAAGAAGGCTCCTTCTCCATTTTCGACTGATGCAGATGTGGTCAATTTGATTTTCTGTTCGGCCATTTCGGGATACCCAAGTGACCTTATGTGCTGGTCGATGGGGGAAGAGCGATCCACCGATCACCATGTTGTTGTTGCCACAAAATTCTACAAACAGCTCTCCGTTTTCGCTCATCTGTCCTAGACCATGGCGCCCCATGATGCGCTCAAAGTCCTGATTATCGGAGCCAATCTTTGCGTTGAAGTCGCCTAAGTGGATTTGAATGTCACCCTTCGGAATTTTCTCAACCACGCTGTTCAATTGACTGTAAAACTGCTCTTTCTCCTGCAAATCGGCAACGTCAGTTGGCGCATAACACTGGACCATTGTAAGGTTTCTAACCCGTGTTCTGAATCTGGCTACGATTATTCTTTCGTTTATCGGTTCCCATCTTATGAGGGCCGCATGGGCCTGCGGGCTTAACAGGAAACCAACTCCTCGTTCCCGAGTAGCATGTTCTCCTCGTATGCCAGAGTAAAACAGTACTTGCCCGGACTGTGTCTTGTGTTCTCCAGTGTTAGGCCAACGGACTTCGCTCAGTCCCAATATCTCTAGCTTGAGGCGGCTAGCTTCTCTAGCAAGTTGAGCCAGCTTTCCTGGCTGGGCAAGGGTCAAAACATTCCAAGTTCCAATTCGTGTCCGTGTTTTCATGCTAAAAGTCGTCGCCAAAGTTCCAATTCGGTTATTTCTTCTCTCAGTTTCTGTAACAATACAAGATATCAGGAGCAGTAGGTTGTTAGCCTAAAGTCCCTATCCCGCGATGGGGCTGCCATCTTGGACTTAGCTGGCGGGAGCCGCATTTCATAAATTCAGCCGCTTGCTGCAAGACAGACGCTGTTTGAGCCGCCCCTGACCTGGAGAACAGACGCTCGGTTGTTGTTGCACGCCGCCTCTGACCTGGGAAACAGACGCGTGCAGCCACCTTCTCAGTCTGCATGCGACCAAAGCATCCACCGGGGTTGGGTACCCGATCTCCGCTTAGGTTACTCGCATCCCAGCCCGTACCACGGGGAGGTAGAGATAGGAGTTGTGAATAAGAGGTGATATGACCACTATGGGGTCTCATGTTGCACATTATCCACCGTTTACCAGCCATCATCTTGTCGCTTGTCGCTTATAACTAATTTATTCCCACTAATTTAACTAATTTATTCGCTTATAACTAATTTATTCCCAAACTCAAAATCAGTTCTTATTCTCTATCGGATTCTGAGATATCCTCTCAGAACAAACTGCCAAAACTCTGAAGCACATGCTGTGTTGGCTTAGTTGATCGTGTATGAAGACAACACTACAAATGTTGTCATCATCATCGATCATCATTGGTTGTCAAAACGCTTTTGTTCCCAATGCTCTAATTCACCTTGAATCAGATTTGAAGGAAAATAATTCAAAATGCGCCAACACTGGGAAAACTCAAATTTTGATTAGAGCGGTAAAACTCAGAAATGAATTGTAGGGGTTTTAGCGAATTCTGAGTTGCTTTTGTTCAGGGTGGTTTAGGCTTGTTCATGGATCGACTGAATAAAAAAAAATCAAAAATTTATGAAATTTCAAAGCGGTTTTTAATGGAATTCCAGATTGCAAAAAGAAAAAGACGATTGTACGGTGTATTTAGAAGATGGATGCGTGCATTTTTATACGGTTGGTTTTATTTAAACCACAAAAAAAATTAGTGCCACCGAGCCATTTGACCGCATCCAGCCGGTGGAACTTCATGCTGTCCAACTTGGCACGCCCACCCACCAGCACACTCTGTCTAATTTGAGCTGATCTGAAAAGACAAGAAAAAAAAAACACCATAGGTGAAAATGATTTACACTTCAAAATTATGAGAAAATTATACTTACAGTTGTGAATGATGGCTTCCGTAGAGATTGCTGGAAGAAAAGATAAAATTGTTCAATTTTGTATTTCCTTTCGACACCTCTTAATTTCTAATAGAAAATGTAATTAAAACTCACTCTGATTATTTCGTCAACTGTTTCCGACCATCGCATCCAAACAATCAACAATGGTTTTTGGAACTCTCTGAGTTGTTTTCATCTATTTTGTTCGAAAACGTATGCGTCTTCGCTAAGTTTCAGGCTTTGAAAGTCAATAGATGAAAACAACTCAGAATTTTGATGGATTTCAACTCAGTTGTTTTCATATTCATACATGGTGCAACCGCTGAGCCGAAATTAACCAGTCTCTGAATAATCTAAATTTACCGTGAATATGCGAATTGAACGAACATAAGGGAGAACGAAACCAAAACAAACAAATGTGGTTTTGGTTTTTCCCCAAATCCTGTATTTGTTTGTGTCCGTTTAAAAAAAAAACACATGGATTAAGGAATATTGAGGCTAGCAAATTGATGATTTTTTGAAAAATAGGTTCATTCCAAATTTTCCGATGATTTTAAATTTCTCTTAGCTGTAACTTTTGACAACTGCTTGTCAAACAGTTTTCATAAGTAGGTATGGATTGTTAGATTAGCATATTTTGAAACATTCTGCTCAAAAAGTAAGTTGAAAATTATGATTGGCTTTGTTTTTTGCCGATTTTAGTGCACCCCATCTGAGGGTTAAATATTTGCAGTATCAAATGTTCCAACACCTTTCCTTCAATTTAAAATGAACAATGGTTGAACATTTGGGACGAAATATCAACCCCTTTTGGCAGCATCAAAAACCTCTCCCAAACCAGTTATCGTGCGAGCTCAATTTTCGAACGATACCGCAACATGGTATCAGGACATGAACTTGTGCCATAGAATTTCGCCAAAACCAAATAAGTTCAATTTTCTGCAGCCAAAGACGACGATGACGACGACAGCACACAGCATTACAGCAGCAATGTTGTGGCAAGGAGGCGTTCCGAATTTTAAAGACGGCTATATCTAATCTGCATAAAATTGCACTCTAACCGGCGAATATCCTGGCTCCATCCCGGGATGCAGCTTCGAGTCGAGTGCAAGAATGCCAGCAGAATTACAGCTACATCCCTAGCAGAACCTAACGCTAACTGCACGGATGAAGGAACCTTCCGGCAGGGCACGTGTTTTCCATCCCACATTTACTTCCTCTTTTCCCATTTTTCCTTCCCTTCCGGTTTTTGCCGAATGACATACCGTGCATTTCTCACGACGCCGTTTCCGCCACCAGAAACTTACTTACCTTGCCAAAGTTTAAAATATGCAGTACCTTTCACACTCGAGTGCAACGCATTAATATAATATGTAAATATTTGTAACCCCTTCCTCGGTGGGAAAGGTTACTTGGAAAAATGTGCATCCCCGAGGGGTTGAGAAGGAGTTTCCGCGAATCTGGCTGAATGACGAACGGAAAAGTGGGTGGCTTGTTTTTTCCCCTCGCGAAAACTGTCGAACTCCTCCGGGGAGATGCGATTTCTTCCTTATGATGGATGATGTGTGACTTGTGATATTTTTACTCTCTCTTTTCAGCAAACACCGAAAGTACTTAAAGTAATAAATGTTTTTCTTTCTTTCTCTTTTCAGACGGGGAAACATTTTCATCGAACATCACTTTTGATAAAAGCTTTTAATCATAAATTTCGGTTAGATTTGGAATTAAATACGTAAGTATCCTTTTATAAATTTACATATGATGTTACTATTAATGTTTATTGATTAAAACAAGAAAATTTAATAAGTGTAATTTTTGCAGCTAAATAGAGTTGCAAAGAGCTTTATAGAATAAGGCTGATTCAAATTCTTTTAAGTTGAGGAGAACTTGATTCATGGGGTAACTTGATTCCTTTGAAATATCTCAAAATTGGAGTGTCTTACAAAGATCAAAATGTTGTAGAAAAATAGGCCAAATAGAACAAAACATCAAATTCGCTATCTCAATGGCATCGATGGTAAGAATGGACGCAAATAGCTGAAAAAAGCACTCTCTGTGCGTTTGTTCTCTTGTTTGCTTCCATTTTTGTCAGAGTATATTCTCAGAACTAGAACTGACTAATTGAAAAAAAAAAATCGGACGAGTAATCTTGATCGTCACTGGAAATGGATGAGAAGTCATCGCGTTCACGCTCATTTTGGTAGTTTTACTAGCTGAGCCCATGATGAATCTAGATATGGTGGTCTCACTTTGGCAAAAAGTAGACGAGGGTTGGATGCGGAGGAGGGGGCGAAACGCAGCCGAAATTTGACAGCTGGCTGTTTGACTGGCAAGGATGCCAGGTGCTCTGATTTTTTGTAAAACACGAAGTTTTGCCAATCCTCAGCGCTGATGTGGTCTAGTGGATAGGCTGGCGCGAGTCTGGTAACCCAGGCGTACTGGGTTCGATTCCCGGTATCGGCAAGAAAACTTTTGGGTTCGAATCCCATAAGTTGCCAACAGGTAAGATGTGTTTAATTGTATAAATAATTACATATTTCAGAGGGAATGCATCTGGGGTTAATCTTAAGAGACTATTGCAAGCGGAGTGGATTGCCAACCATTGTAGGTCTCTGAAGATTGGATGCCTTCCCTCGACGAACCATCGGCCGTGGAAGCCCTAGAAGCAATTCGAAGGCCAAGCCACACAGACATAGGCTGGACCTTGCTACCGATGGGGGAGCCATACATACATACATACATACAACACGAAGTTTTGCCAATCCTCCAGATATTGCTAAGACAAAGATTTCGCCTTGATTTTTGCAAGTATAATTCATAGAATCGAAAAAAATCTTCCTGCTGAACTCTGGGCTGGTAAGCAATGCTGGAAGACATTGGACCTATAAACGGTGCCAGCTTTGTCGGTAGCGGTGAGTAACATTAATTATGCGTTACTTATGACAAATTTGCTTATTCAACACTTTTTTCTTCCAAGAGCTGTCTAGAAGCAGCAGAAAGTCATCGAATCGGATGGAAACATGGCGAGGCATTACATGCCATAATCCGAGAAGCGGCTGGCCCTCCTGCAGGAACATCTGATCTTCATCGAGATGAAGAAGCTACTTCAGGAAGACCTCCGTCTGTCGCCATGGCTGCTCCAGAAGATCCAAGCGAGTAATCTATATCTGATGGTTATCATTTGGAAAAACCAGATGAAGTTTTTGGCACTTTTGAACGAGGGAACCGATGAGCTAAAGGGTGGTAGAAGGGGCGGCGTCAGCAGTGGCAGTGACGTAGGCATGATGTAGCCTCGATTGCCGCTTTGATGGTGAACACCCTGAGTCCGACCTTGATGCCAAGGATCGGACAAGCAACATCCGGTCTAGGATTTTGGTTGTTTGGTCCACCCTTAAACGTGTAAGGAATGAATAAATCATCATGTATCGAATAAGTTTTCATCGCCGTGAAAGTTCGGTCATTCGTCGTTACATTCATAGTTTTATCCGTTTATTTCTTATAGGGTTGTTTTATGGTACGAACACAATCTTCCAAAGTAGTAGTTGTGATAAACTGTAGCAAACTTCCGATCGTCGAGTCATACTCCCGATCATCTTTATAAAATCTACACAAATTTCATACTATTTGTTTATTTGTTTATTATAATTAAGTTCATCGAACATAAATGTTTAAATGAATATGTTTAGTTACAATCTAATTAGTAAAACAATTTGGACTGACGAATTCGACGAATAAATCGGCTGGATGATTCTTCAAACTGATGCAGGTGCTCAGCATCCTGAAACATACGCATCATTGCACTGAGTGGTTCATTGTAGCCATAATATGTTTGGTGGATTTGATGTGACAGTGACGAATTAAATCGCAGAGTTCGCGACGGGGCACTGAGGTTTATCATCCTAAGAAGATTTGGCGATTGAACTTCTCCAATTATAATCTTAACAATGAAAGAAGCCTGTTGAGTCTTTCGGCGACATGCGAGGGTTTCGAGACCCAAAAGCTGACACCGATCCGATTATGCTGGAAGATCTTCGGGATGACGCCAAGGCAGGTGTCGCAAGGCGAATCTGACAAACCGCTTCTGTACACGTTCAATCATCAAAATCCAACTTAGTTGATACGGAGCCCAGACCACAGCGGCATGCTCAGTTATAGATCTGACGAGGGCGCAGTACAGTGATTTCAAGCACAAAGGATCTTTGAATTCACGTGACACTTTGGTGATGAAGCCGAGCTGACGATTCGTTTTGTTGATAACTGAAGAGCGTTGGCTGTCGAAAGTGAACTGCGCATCGAGGATCACGCCAAGATCATCCACTTCAAAGACCCTTTTCAAAAACTGGCTGCTGATACTATAGTCATAGGATCGGTGTTTTATTCCGATGAAAAGTTATCACAGAGCATTTTGAGACACTGACTGTTAGTTTGTTCAGTCTACACCATTCATCAAACTGGTTCAGCAGAGATTGGAGGCGAACGCAATCAGCAGTAGATTCCACTGGCAGAAATATTTTAAGGTCATCAGCGTAACCAATTTTCGTTCCGTCTTCTAGGCTAGTAATCAGATCGTTAAAAAAATAGCGCAAATAATAATGGCCCCAAATTACTCCCTTGAGGGACGCCAGATCGATTGGTAAAAGGATATGAAATGCTTGTGCCGTACTTGATCCTTATGCAGCGCTCGGCGAGAAAGGATTTCAGCCAAGCAATCATGTTGTCATGAACGCCAAGATTGGCAAGCTTAGCGAGCAAAATCTTATGGTCAATCGCGTCAAAAGCAGCTTTGATATCTGTATACACCGCATCGACTTGTTTTTTGTTTTCTTACTGATTGAGGCAAAACGACGTGTATTCTATGAGGTTAGTACTCACCGATCTACCAGGCATGAAACCATGCTGTGCAGGGGCGATGTACTGCGATGAAGCGCGTAAAAGGGCTTGGCCAACAATTATTTTGAAGAGCTTAGACCCTGCAGACAAACTGGTAATACCACGATATTGCTTAACATCTCGACGATCGCCATTTTTGAACACCGGAAACATGAACGAATTTTTCCATTTGTCTGGAAATTTTCGTTACTGGAATGATCTGTTGTAGATCCTAGCCAGAGACAAGGAAAGAGCTTCGATGCAGCGACGATAGATAACAGCTGGAATCCCATCAGGTCCAGGAGCAAATGAGCTTTTTAGCCTTTTCGCAGCGCGCTCAATAAGATCTTGATGAATTTCAAAAGTGTTCAATTCAAAAGCATCGACAGGTATATGATTGATGGCTTCACTGTACTCTCTTTCGGATGAAACGGTGTTCAGAAAAACTGACTTGAAATGCTCTGCAAACAAGCTACAACATGCACCTGGAGAGTTAGCAACAGCGTCATTGTAAACTACAGAGGTTTGTAGGGAGCTCGATGTCCGTTTTGAGTTCACAAATGTGCAAAAACTTCGGGGGTTGGTGCGAAAACTAGATTGTAAACGCAAGACGTGGCGCTTATAAAGTGCTGCATTTAGTTTGCGGTAGGCGGTGCTTGCTGCTCTTAACTGTAGTTGAAAGTCCTCTGTTCTTTCTTTACGAAGTCTGCGTAAGCATGCATTTTTCTCGCGCCGTAGTTGCCGTAAAGTAGGCGTGCTCCAAGCAGGTGACACAGGTGGTTTAAACAAATCATTTAAAGGAGTTACATTCAAAAGCCTAGCACCTGTATCAGTTTCTTCCCACACCAGACGGGGTTGATTATAGTCGCCAAATACTAGTACGGATTCATCAGTAGCAGCGCGTGCACAAAGTTCACGCACAGTTGATACATGGGACTCGAAAACGTAAGTGCAATTACTTTCGTCGGGTGGCACGTATATGGCACATAACATCATTTTTTTCACATTTATACGGACAGCAACACAAACTTGTTCAAGGCTATTTCCGTAATCAGTTGTGACAAACCTGCTCATGTGATATTGCCTAACGGCTATCAAAACTCCACCGAAACTTTTTTTCGAGCTATTGAGCAGATTGCGATCACAACGATAAACAGAATAATTGTTGCCAAAGAGTTGGGTTGAGTTGAACGAATCATTCAAACCGGTCTCGGTCAAAATGATGACGTCGTAACTGCAGTCGTTAGTATCCAAATAAATTTCTTCAGTTTTGGTGCGCAAGCCTCGAACGTTCTGATAGTAGCACCAAGCTGCGTCGTTCGATCGAGCTGCCGAAAAGCTATCCGACACACACGCTGGGAGGCTAGAAGGCAGAGATGTGTGACTGGGTGAATTGTTCAGATCTGACGAATACTTGCCATTGCATGGCAATTGGAAGCCTCTCCCTGAACCACCCGGCCGATACACGGGACGACTTAAGGTTGGGACGAACGGTCGTTGGTGGCCTGAGAAGAGAACTTCCAAATTGCTTTGATTTTTGCGTCCCGACGTCCAGTTGGAATTCACAGGAGAAGTGTCGATTTCACGGGCATTGATGGTGGCAGGCTGTAGCATCAGGTTAGTGTCCGCGTTGATTTGGGCATCAGAATAGAATCGATTCGATGCTCACGAAACGGGTCTGGAAGGCAGAGGTGTGTGACTCGGAGAAAAGCGAGAAAGAGGGGAATACTTGCCATGGCATGGAAATTGGAAGTCTCCCCTTGAACCACCTGACCGATACACGGGACGACTTGAAGCTGGAACGAACAGTCGTTGGTGGTCAAGGAAAAGAACTCCCGCATTTCCTTCAGTGGTGCGTCCCGACGTCCAGTTGGAATTAGCATGAATGATGTCAATATCAAGAGCATTATAAGCAGCGGGTTGTAGCATCGAGTTGGCATCGGTAAAGATTAGAGCATCAAACTGATCCGGCTTACGTGATGCTGGGCTAGAAGGCAAAGGTGTGTGACTGGGAGAAAAGCATAACGCAAGAAAATACTTGCCAAGGCATGGCAGTTGGAAGCCTCCCCCTGAGCCACCTGACCGCAAAACGGGACGAATTGTAGCAGGAACAAGCGGTCGTTGGTGGCCAGAGAAGAGAACTACCGAGCTGGCATGGTTGATGCGTCCCGGTGTCAAACTGAGGTTAAATGGTGACTGATCGATGTTTAGAATTGTAGTCCACGAATTCTCGGAAGTACAATCCTTTCGGCCAGGATTCCGGATTCAAAGCTTTCAGTTTCAAATCCAGAGATAGGCCAACTTTAAATGAGATGAACCGGAATGAACTGATATCGCTACCTCTGGAAACCAATTTAACTACGTTGGCATCTTCCACACCAATGTTGGCCTGCACTATGGCTTTAACAGCGTCTTCCGTGACGTCAGGCTTAATGCGCGACAAATAAACCCAGAACAAGTCAGGATTTTCGTCTTCGCTCAGTGGAATTGAAACGATATCGGCTGATGCATGTTTTGATCCCAATTGGCAGGGTTCAGTTGAAATCGCGTCCGGAACCCGTATACGCTTCAAAGGACGCCTGACAGGCGTAGGAGTCGGTGTGGGCGTTGATTTGTTCCAAACGGCGGTACGTGTTGGTTTCGGCGCAATTTGCTGAATTTCCGAACGCAATTCAGTGATCACGTTCGTGAGCTGCACTAGCCCATTTGTTTCAGGCGGAGCATTGAAGGCCATCAATTGGAAACTGGGGTTCGAAAACATTGCCGCACAGTCATCACAGTACCAAAAAAGATTTTTGGACAGCGCATCCATTTGTCTTTTTTTTTTTTTTAGTTGGTAACCACAGGTGGTAAATCCCGGTTTACGGATTGTATTCCAAGGCACGGCGAGCCACCGCGTCCCCCCAGTTTGCTACTCTGGGTCCATGGGTACAATGGGCAGACTCATGATATACTCCGTGTATACCCCCTACTCCCTAAACTCCACCTGGGGCCGCAGACCTGGTTCCCACCTCGAACTGTTTAGTACACTATGCTTCAATAGTGGGAGGTCTATTCGCGCTAATGCGCTCAAAGGCAATACTCATTAACGAGACCACTTTCAGCAAAACCTCTCATCCTTACGACTCGACGCCTGAACTCTCCTCTGACGACTTGAGAACCGACATCTCCTCGCAATGACTCGAGATTCCCACACAAACCTCTCCTCTTCGCGACTTGAGGCCTGATCTCTCCTCTAACGACTTGAGATCCGACCCCTCCTCGCATCGACTCGAGGTTTACCTCTCCTCTGCACGATTCAAGGCCCGATCTCTCCTCTAACGACTTGAAATCTGACCTCTCCTCGTAATGACTCGAGGTGACCACTTGTACCCCTCCTCTTGTTGGTAAGGGGCCTGATCCCTCCTCTTACGACTCGGGACCCGACCTCCTATCATAAAGACTCGGGGTTGACCACACAAACCTCTCCGCCTGAAGGTTTGAGGCCTGACCTCTCCTCTAACGACTCGAAGCCCGACCTCTTATCTTCAGGGTTCGAAGTTTGCCACCTTGCCCGTCGTGTGCCAGATCGAGAGCAGCTTATCCTGGACTCGCGCCTGTCACGGCACACGCGCGGGACTTAACGCAACTACTCGGATGATTCCCGACGAAGACGTCATCCTACACCGACTCGAATGGCTCGCCCGGCGTCGAGAGCCACTCTACCCGTGGGTATTCCCCGAACGTGGAATAACCCTTTCCCAACGATTTCCACTGCGAAGAAGGTCAAGTCTTATCCCCGCAGCTTCTGTCGTTGAGAACCGCTCTACTCGGATACTCCCCGAAGGTGGAGCATCCTACACACGAACGCGGCGCACCCACGGCATCCGCTACGCAGAAGGTATTGTCTTATCTTTGTAACTTCAAACCGTGGGGTCGGACGCACTCTACTCGACAGCCCCCCGTCGATGGGGTCAGTCTACTCCGACCGTTGTCCGGTCTTCTTTATCCCCCTTGGTTGGCAACCCTAGGATTTTTGGCCCGCGGATTTTCCTGCCCGTTGTGTGCCAAATCGAGAGCAGCTTATCCTAGACTCGCGCCTGTCACGGCACACATTCGGGACTTGGAACGCTACGACTCGGATGTTTCCCGACGGTGACGACATCCTACACCGACTCGAGAGGCTCGCCCGGCGTCGAGAGCCTCTCTACCCGTGGGTATCCCCCGACAGTGGTTAACCCTCTTCCCTCGAGATCAGCTACGAGGAAGGTAAAGTCTTATCCCCGCAGTTTCCCTCTTAGGAAGCGGAACTACTCGGATACCCCCCGACATTGGGGTATCCTACACACGTTCGCGGCGCACCCCTGACCTCCGCTACGCAGAAGATGTTGCCTTATCTTTGTAGCTTCGATCAAGGGATCGGACGCACACTACTCAGATGCTCCCCGCCGATGGAGTCATCCTACACCGTTCGCGGACTGCCGTTGGTTCCAGCTCCTCTGCAGGGCAGTCATGATCCGGGTGAACCCATCGCTGACCGCGTGCCAAGTGTTGGAATCCGCACACATCCTCTGTACAACGTTATCTGCTGTCGTGTCAGGCCCACAGGCGGCAAATATGGAAGTACGTACCGCCGCAAACCTCGGACAGACAAACACCACATGTTCGGGTGTTTCCTCTACGTCACCACAATCTGGGCAGTATGGCGAAGCCACATGTCCAAACCGGTAGTGGTACTTCATGAAGCATCCATGACCAGTCAGGAATTGCGTCATATAGAAGTCCACTTCACCGTGCCTTCTTCCGATCCAGCTCCCGATGTGCGGGATCAGACGATGGGTCCACCTTCCTCTCGTTGAGCTGTCCCACAGCTGCTGCCAGTTGGACATCGAGTCCTCATTGGCGAGATCTCGAACGTTGGGCGTGTCTCTGTTGTCGTAGCAATAGACATCCTCCTCTAGCAAAACCGAGACGGGGTTGTTTACAAAGGTGACTTAAGTAAACAAACTTCCTTAAACTAATCGAAACTTTGAACTCGATTTTTAAGATTTTTCTTCCTGATAACACTTGTACTCGATAACTTCCTAGTTGAAAGCAGATTGTACAACAAGAAGAATTGGACTTCCACTATTTTTTCAACATAAAACACGCAAAACAGGTAAGTAAAACCGTCGAACTATTTGTTCACATGCTGTCACAGAGAACAGTGGGAGTGATGTATCAGATTACTAGCAGTAATCTGTATGTACAGAATTACGTTAGCAAAATTCCAAAAAAAAATCTGCATCATTGCAGAAAAATCTAAATATGTGGTAACGCTAGTGAGAGCTAGGTTTCAACGAAGTAGAGAAATAAGGGCCACCCTGTTACACATCTATTAGAGTTTTAAATTCTGCGACAAACTATTATTTGTTGTTAGTTACGACCCACTGCATCAGCTCAAAAATCATGAAAGCAAACAGCCATCAAACCATTAAGCCACAACCTTGGCGTGTGCTTCCACAAAACATTTTCACTATTTTAAGAACCTTTCACCTTCAAGTTTGGCTCGTCATAAAACCCAGGTGAATGCTCATAAAAGTCAGCAATTCCGATGAAAAATTATAACACTCCCCAGAGTTTGTTTACCGGGGCTGAAAAAAAACGCCATAAATTAGAAAATTACTTCCACATTGATGGCCGTACAGTTGCGCTACATCACCTGAAGATGGTGTGCCAAGGAGACCAGAGTGAAAGGAAGAGAAAAAACATCACCGAACGTCGTTCCTCCAACATTGTCGACGAATGTTACTAGTCGAGAAGGCAACAGGCACGTACTAGGGACGATTGCCAAAGCATCGGAACCCCCAAACACCTCTAGCCAGGAGGGAAAAAACACCGAAGGAACAGCATAATAATAATTTTCGCTCGGCGTGAAGTTGAGAACAAATTGCACCGGGCGCAGCACAGCAGCAAAAGACGAAACTGCTTCAGCACCAAACCGGATATTGAAGTTGTTGATGGTTCAAAAGGAGCAAACCGGGACCGGGTCAATGCTGATTGCTGCAATGGTATATTTGCTCCAGGGTGGAGTCAGCTGTCCCATAAACAAGACGAGATAAAAATTGTAAATTTGTCAAAAAACAAAGGTTGAACTGTCTTTGACTTTCAAAAGAATTTAAAATCATTTTGATTTCCTTAATTTTTATATTTTCTTAATTTTAATGATCCCCCCGAATAACTTCACTGTGCTCCGGTACATTTGTGGGAATTGCGATGGGACTTGGATGTCATATAAATTAAATTCACACTCTAACACTGCTGGCAGCATTTGAAAAGCACGCCGCCCGGTAGGAAAAACGGCCCCCTTGATGGTAGCTGCTGACGAAGCCCCCACTTCCCCTAAGTTTCTTTACCTTTTCCTGTTGGGCGCCATTTAAGTATGGTTTCATTATGAGTCTCCCCTAAGTTGGGATCTGGGAGAAATTTATTGCTTTCATTTCATCGACAAGCAGCTGAGAGCCCCTGGACTTTTGGATTTTATGTAACTGTGTAACCGGATACATACACACCTAGAATAGGGTTACCATATCCCGCGACACCAAAAAGAGTACATTTATATCATTTATCCAAAAAGTTAGGAGAAACGTTAAACAGTAAAACCCCGCCTATCCGAACTCTAGTTTTCTGAGCTCCCACGTTATACCAGCCATCAGGTTGACACAAGATCCATAATATATTTATCGCCTGGATCGTATGCAAAATAATATACAGCAGAACCTCGCTTACCGAGGTAGTCGGGGGAGGGATCACCTCGGATTAAACGAAGTACATTGACAAACCCTTTGGCTCTGGTATTGCATATCATCCAGGCGCATAGCTCGGTTCTTACATAGATTTTATATTTTTATTTAATCGGCGTTTCTGGCAAGTTTAGATGTTAAACTTGCCAAAACGTCAATTTAATAGCTCAAAAATAAATCGAGATTCTAAAACACATTTTTACATGGATTTTGGATAAAAATGGTGGCTCGGATAACGAGGAAGTTAGGATAACCGGAGCTCGGATAACCGATATTCTACTGTACATATTTCCTGCTATCTAAGGTGGCACCGAGATATTTCAATTTAATCAAATACTGTTAATGTCTTGAAGATTATGTGACTTGCATAACAATTATAAAGTTTCTTTTAAAATATTCTTATACTATGAGCATATTGATTATTGTTTGCATACTCAAAGGCGCTTATCTCGCTCACTGATTATAACGACTAAAATGCATGTTTATTAGAATAAAATGTTAAAGTAATTTGTTGTAAGCTGTATTCCTTTCGTAGTGCATAAGATGTTAAACAACTTCATAAAATGGAAAAAATACGTTGGTTTTTCTGATCAATTGTCTTTCAACAAAAAAAGAGTACTTTTGGTAAAATTTCACAAAAAGAAGAGTACGCCCATTTTCTGATCGAAAAAGAGTACATGTACTCTTAAAAGAGTACGTATGGTAACCCTAACCTAGAATACTTGTGATTCAATTGCCTTCATTCGAGAGTTTCCGTTCAACAAATTTTTCGTAGTCGAAGTTTTCACACTATGGAACCTTGAATTGATTTATGCTTTTAATGTTCCGTTCTAAATTTATTCTTTCAAGATTGCAGAATCACCATCTTCACCTTTAAAAACAACTTCCAAGGTTGGTCTCAGTCAAAGTGGATCATTCTATACCGTCAACTGGGGCATCATGCTACACTTTTCAACTTCAATGGCCTCTAAAAACTTAATTTCCACAGATAACCTACCACTTGTACTTAAAAAGTTTGAAGGTTGGTGGGACATCAAAATGACGCAGTCAGAAAAATTATTGGTTTCCCCAGTTATTTTCAAATTTACAAAAACATTCGATTTTCACTTTCTAAGCAAGAGGGGTAAGTTGCAACAAACTTTGTTTCAATTCAAATCAAATGAAAACGTTTGACAATTTATAGTTTGTGAATTGTGAATTGTGAAAATTGTGATATATTTGTGATTTTATTCCGCACAAAGGAACAATTGTAGTAATTTTTGGTTTTAATGGAATGAATCTTAGCATTTTTTTTCTGTCATTTTATCTGTTTTTAAAGAAAAATCCAAAAGGTGCTGCATACATTCAGGGGTAAAATTACTATATAAAATCTTCTAGCAGAAATCTTCAAAATTATTGTTTGGATGGATCAAATTTTGAAATAAATAAACGAGTGATGCAAAGCAATCATGTTCCAGCATATGGAAATGAGATGTTAAAGGTGAATCTTTTATTTGCATTTTGATGAAATGTAGCCCAAACTAGTAACTGAATTATAAAATACTAGCTGACCCGGCAAACTTTGTTGAGCCTTTGAACTTTACAAGAATAATGTACATTTGAATAAGCAGAAAGAAGGTTAATAATTATTATTGTTCACGAAACTATATTGGTTCCATAAAATGAGATGAATCGAAACACTTTTTGGATTATTTTCGTAATGTTTCTGTCATATTATGTTAAGTGGACCTTAACAAGACTACCTTTAATGGAGATCAGGGCGTTGTTTTTCGAGTTTTTATTGCAATTTAACCCATTAAGGCAGGTTTCCTTCTTTTTTTCTTTATTCCAACTCCCCGTACTAACCTTTTTCGCCACCCAGTTATGTTCAAAGAAACGTTAATGTCAGTGCCTACCTTCAGGGGCAAAAAATGTCGAAGAAGATGGATTTTCAGCCAAAGTTGAAAGCGAATATCTTCTAGGATTAACTTAAAAATGATTTTTTTCTCTTTAACATTATTTTCTTCGTTTACAGAGGAGTGTCTAATAAGTTCATTTCCGATTAACCACAAGAGTGCCCAAAGAATATTTTGTTTAATTGTGTCGTCATTTTAAGCAGTCTCAATCAGTTGTCTTTCTTTTTTCGCCAAAATCATTTTTCATCGTATACCAAATTTGCGGACATGGAACATCAATATTAGGAGCAATTCCGAACAACACTTCTCATGGTATGAAACTTTCTCGATTTTTTATGCTGCAATTATATTTTTTTTTAATTTTTGAGCAAAATTCCAAATTGCATTCTATTTTGTGTTAAAAATTACGCATTTGATGTGTACTTTGCATTTGATAATCTCTGATTTTTGTGATCATCTTTTTATAACAATTTATCTTTATGATATTTATCAAGATATGAACGTTTAAGCATTGAACAAATAAAATTAGAACATTAGATAAATATGTTCGTCGAGTTTTTACTAAAAGCAACTTCAAATCAAATGGTTATAGATTTTTTTTTAAATTGTGATCTTGAATTCAAAATTCGAAATGAAATTCAAAACAAACTCTTCGCAAGTCTTAAACATTGTTCGTTCTCTTTGTTTTGGATCTTGGAAATCAAATTTTCCTCAAACTGGAATTTTTCATTTTCCAAACTTCTTGTGCTCGAAGATTGTATTATTGAATCAAATATCTGCTTCTGAGAAACAATGTTATCATGAGTTTTTCGTCATTAAATGAAAACTTTATTACATTACATAAAAATCAAAATTGAATAAGTGTTGCTGTTGCATGATGCTCCGTTTGACGGAATTCTAGGAAGTAAACAAATATAGTTCTAATACCAATATATCTCACTCTTCGAAAAACAAGGTGACACATCAAGCACGCCATCATGTGGGAAAAGTTTTACATGGAAGGGTATTCGAGTACGCGGAATGTATCTTCGAATATTTGAAGCCTACCCTCCTTCCAGTGGGGTAATAGAAAGGGGGAGGGGCTACATTACAATTTATTACATAACTTGAGAACAAATCGAACTAATGGAACCAAATTTGATTCCCAAAAGGTATTTGGGTACGAGAAATGGTTTTACGAATATTTGGTACCCCTCCCTTCTTCTAGTGAGGAGATAGAAAGTGGGGAAGGTGCTCCTATACAATTTTCAGCATAACTGTAAATCTTATCAAGCTAATGGAGCCAAATTTGGCGTGGGAAGGTTTTAAAATACGAGAAATATTTCTTTATTTTTGAAAACTTTCCGTTCTTCCATCGGAGAAATTTACATGGGGAATGTGCTCCCATACATTTTTTTTCCTTAACTCGAGAACTTATCCTACAAACGGAACAAGACTCTACTTCGAAGGGTATTTGGATACTAGAAATTATTATTTTCTTATTTAAGTCTCTTATTTTTATCTCAATAAGTGATAAAGTTGGGAAACAGGGGTGCTCCCATATGTACATTTTTTTTTGCCTCAAGCAAGAGCTTATCTAGCAAATGAATCCAAATATGACCTGTGAACAGATAAAAATTAAATAAAAACAGCGTTTTGAGAGGACAGCTGTGACAAAGGCGAGTTGAGAGGACAGCCTTGAGATTGCCTGTTGAGAGGACCGCACCGAAATAAAGACAGCGTGTTGAAAGGACAGCTATGATATAGGCAAGTTAAGAGGACAGCCTTGAGATTGCGTGTTGAGAGGACCGCATTGAAAAAGCAGCATGTTGAGAAGACAGCTGTGAAAAAGGTGAATTGAGAGGACAGTCTTGAAATTGCGTGTTGAGAGGAACGCATTGAAAAAAAAAACATCGTGCTGAGGGGGCAGCTGTGAAAAAGGTGAGTTGAGAGGACAGCCTTGAGATTGCGTGTTGAGAGGACCGCATTGAAAAAAAAAACAGTATGTTGAGAGGACAGCGGTAATAAAGGTGAGTTGAGAAGACAGCCTTGAGATTGCGTGTTGAGAGGAGTGCACTGAAAAAAAGCAAGTTGAGAGGACAGCCTTAAGATTGTGTGTTGAGAGGACCGCATTTAAGAAAAAACAGCATATTCAGAGGACAGCTGTTATAAAGGCGGGTTGAGAGTACAGTCTTAAGATGGCGTGTTGAGAGGACCGCATTGAAAAAAAACAGCTTGTTGAGAGGACAGCTGGGAAAAGGGCAAGTTGAGAAGACAGCCTTAAGATGGCGTGTTGAGACGACCGCATTGAAAAAAATAGCATGTTGAGAGGACAACTGTGAAAAAGGTGAGTTGGGAGGACAGCTTTGAGATTGCGTGTTGAGAGGAGTGCACTGAAAAAAAAGCGAGTTGAGAGGACAGCCTTGAGATGGAGTGATGAGATGTCCGCATTAAAGAAAACAGCGTGTTGAGAGGACAGCTGTGAAAAAGGCAAGTTGAGAGGACAGCCTTGAGATTGCGTGTTGTGAGGACCGCATTGAAAAACAATAACGAGTTGAGAGAACAACTGTGAAAAAGGCGAGTTGAGAGGACAGCCTAAAGATTGCGTGTTGAGAGGAGTGCACTGAAAAAAAGCGAGTTGAGAGGACAGCCTTGAAATTGCGTGTTGAGAGCACCGCATTCTAAAAAACAGCGTGTTGAGAAGACAGCTGTTATAAAGGCGAGTTGAGAGGACAGCTTTAAGATGGCGTGTCGAGAGGACCGCATTGAAAAAAAAACTACATGTTGAGAGGACAGCTATGAAAAAGGCGAGTTAAGAGGACAGCCTTGAGATTGCGTGTTAAAAGAAGTGCGCAGAAAAAAATCGAGTTGAGAAGACAGCCTTAAGATTGTGTTTTTTGAGGACCGCATTGAAAAAAAAACCGGCATGTTAGAGGATAGCTGTTATAAAGGTGAGTTGAGAGGACAGCCTTGAGATTGCGTGTTGAGAGGAGTGCACTGAAAAAAAAAGCGAGTTGAGAGGACAGCCTTAAGATTGTGTGTTGAGAGGACCGCATTTAAGAAAAAACAGCTTGTTGAGAGGACAGCTGTGAAAAAGGCAAGTGGAGAGAACAGCCTTAAGAGGGCGTGTTGAGAGGACCGCATTGAAAAACACAGCTTGTTGAGACGACAGTTGTTATGAAGGTGAGTTGAGAGGACAGCTATAAGATGGCGCGTTGAGAGGACCACATTAAAAAAACAGCATATTGAGAGGACAGCTGTTATAAAGGCGAGTTGAGAGGACACCCTTGAAATTGCGTGTTGAGAGGAGTGCACTGGAAAAAAGAGAGTTGAGAGGACAGCCTTGAGATGGCGTGTTGAGAGAAGTACACTGAAAAAAAACAGCTTGTTGAAGGGACAGCTGTTATAAAGGCGAGTTGAGAGGACAGCCTTGAGATTGCGTGTTGAGAGGACCGCATTAAAATAAAAACAGCGTGTTGCGGGGACAGCTGTTATTAAGGCGAGTTGAGAGGACAACCTTGAGATTGCGTGTGGAGAGGACCATATTGAAAAAAAAACAGCATGTTGGGGGGACAGCTGTTATAAAGGCCAGTTTAGCGGACAGCCTTCAGATGACGTGTTGAGAGGACCGCATTGAAAAAAACAGCATGTTGAGAGGACAACTGTTAAAAAGGTGATTTGTGAGGACAGCCTTGATATTGCGTGTTGAGAGAAGTACACTGAAAAAACAGCGTGTTGGAGGGACAGCTGTTATAAAGGCGAGTTGAGAGGACAGCCTTGAGATGGCGTGTTGAGGGGACCGCATTGAAAAAAAACAGCGTGTTGAGAGAACAGCCTTGAGATTGCGTGTTGAGAGGAGCGCATTGAAAAAAACAGCATGTTGAGAGAAGCGTACTGGATGAAAAACAGCGTGTTGAGAGGACCGCCCTGATGGCAAAACAGCGCGTTATGAGGATAGCTTTGTGAAAAAGGAAAAAAAAAGGCTAGCTGAGAGGAGAAAGCCTGATGATGTCGAATTGAAAAGACCTCGTGTAGAAAAGAACAGCGTGTTGAGAGGAAAGCTTTGATAAATAAATGTTTGATGAGAGGGCAGCCTGAAGATTGTGCGTTTAGTGATCCCAATTGATAACGAAACAGAGCGTCAAGAGAATAACCGTAATGGTGAGAAGGCGAATTGAAAACACTGCCCTGTGCTTCTATAAGCATGGATATAAAATCTCTATATTAGATTGATTCCAATGATAAAAGGTGATACGGTCAAAATTTGGTCAAGGGAAAACGCGTGTAAATCGGTGAAATCGTTTATTTAAAACATCAAATTAAATTTCTTTTTCAAGTTTAGTTAGTATAAAATTCAGGAAAAATATTCAGTTAGGCTTCCGCTTTTCCAAATCCGAATTGCCGGACCTTACGCTTAACCCCTGCAGTCAGATTTTGTACAGCCACCTTGTCCACCTTCTTCGCCGCAGAAAGCCAGTTTGCCTTGAACTACTGCTCGTTCTTAGCAGTTTTTTTGGTTTTCTTTAGGTTCCGCTTGACAATAGCCCAGTATTTCTCAATTGGGCGGAGCTCTGGCGTGTTGGGAGGGTTCTTGTCCTTGGGAACCACCTGCACGTTGTTGGTGGCGTACCACTCCATGGCCTTTTTACCGTAATGGAAAGATGCCAAATTCGGCCAAGAAAGTACGGAACAACCGTGTTTCTTCAGGAAAGGCAGCAGACGTTTATTCAAACACTCTTTCACGTAAATTTCTTGGTTGACAGTCCCGGAAGCTATGAAAATGCTGCTTTTCAAGCCACAGGTACAGATGGCTTGCCAAACCAGATATTTCTTCGCGAACTTTGACAGTTTCATGCGCTTGAAAATATCTGCTCCCTTTCTCCTTCCTTTTGCCGTATAAAACTCCTGTCCCGGAACTGCTTGTAGGCGACTTTGACGTAGGTTTCGTCGTCCATTATCACGCAGTCAAACTTCGTCAGCATCGTCGTGTACAGCCTCCGGGATCGCGCTTTGGCCGTCGTATTTTGTTTATCATCGCGATTTGGAGTCACTACCTTCTTGTAAGTCGATAGTCCGGCTCGTTTTTTGGCTCGATGCACGGTTGTAGACGATACACCCAGCTCATTTGCGGCATCTCGGAGAGAGAGGTTAGGGTTTCGCTTGAAACCACCGGCAACTCTCTTTGTCGTCTCAGCGGCTTCCGGTTTTCGATTTCCCCCCGATCCAGACTTCCTGGCTGTCGACAAACGTTCCCCAAACACTTTAATTACATTCGTAACGGTTGATTTGGCAACTTTTAGCGATTTTGCGAACTTTGCATGCGAGTAGCTCCGATTTTCGCGATGCGCGAGCAAAATTTTGATACGCTGCTCTTCTTCGTTGGACGGCATTTTGACAACTGAAGAGTGAATTCCAAAATCAAAATAGGAGCAACATTCTATACACACACACACACCTTCAAAATGAGGGGTGTTCAGGTTTTTTAAATGCAAAATTGAAAGAAATACGTGAAGTTGATATTGACCAAATTTTGACCGTATCACCCTTTACACATCGGTTAGTTATGCGCTATAAAATTTAGCAGAATATTCGTAAAAATATTTTTTGAATCGTTGCAAAGAAAGGACACTTTCATAAACTTTTATGTTTGGATAAAATCCATAAAAGAAAAAGGCGTTTAATAATAGTCAAACGATTTTTTCTCAAACTTAACTTCAATTAAAAACTTTTTATAACACAGGTCCATCATCATTCTAAAGAAGAGAAAAAAAAATCTATCGAGTTCCCCTGAAATACCCTCATCATAATATGAAAAGTAATTTTAACTCACGACAGACGTCAGAAAACTTTATTTTCCGCAAAACGACAAGCTCAACGCCAAATAAATTGATCCCATCCCATCATCAGCACCCTTTTTGGAAGAATGAAAAAAAAAACCTCAATCTTCCTTCAAACTATATCTTTCCCCCCGGTGCGGTGTGGGGAGAAAAGTTATTCTTCACTAATCCATACGCTCAACGTCGATATTTCTGCAGAAGGTTTCTTGTTGCGTACACAAACATTATCTATTTGAAGTTGTTCTCGCTCATACGCGGGGAAATGGAAATTCGATGCCCACATGGGCTAACACCATACACGAACATCCACCCCCGCACGTATGCAAACTTCAACTAACACACTAATTCAGCTAACCACAAAGAGAAAACCGGGAAATCAGCGGTCGGTTCCCAAAATCACAATCGTTGAGCATCAAAAATCCATGCCGTTTGCCCGTGATTGAGCGTTCGGGGAAAAGCGCGGAGGGAAATTGGGCCTGATGCCGGATGAATTGGGGAGAATTGGGTGATGGTACTTGAATATCGCTTTCCCCAAAACACACCCGGTGGGAAAATTCATTCAGAAAGTACCGGGGAGTTAGTGTCGGGGTGATGGGGAGGGAAAGAAGGGGGACTTTGTGTTTGTCAGATACCCCAGACCCAGACGGATGTGGATCCGGGATTCGTGGGGCGGGGTCTGATGATTGGTAACCCAAAACCCATTTGTGCCATATTTGCGAACAAACGAGCTCGAAGAGACAGAAAGCTTGGATGCTTGGAGTGGTTTTAGAAATTTTAATGGAAGAGCTTTCGGTTCTGCACGTGAATTTGAATAAATGAGCTCGGCTCGGGAAAATGTTCCGGTGTACGTGTTTGTGTGTGTGTGGGACTCAGGGATGGATTTCCACCACCAGGCAGCGCATTTCCCATCCGATCCAGTCCACAGAGACAATTTCGGGTGGGGTTTCTTTTCGAGGAGTTGCGAGCGACGATAGCAAAGTGGGTTTACGAAGCTGTTTTCCTTTCGAAAGATAGCTAAATATGAATAAAAGCAAAATTAACATTCAACAAATCGAACTGGCAGCTCAAATTTGCTGCCAAAAACCCATCTCAAACACAATTCCACCTAAACAAACCCACCAACTCGGGCACTTGAAGAAGAAATTACACTTTCAAGCAATGTTGTTTAAAGATTAAACATCCCAATGACGGTGCCAATCAGGTTGATGCTGATGATGATGATTATTGTGGTGGAGCGTGGTAGAAGGTAGCTAAGCTACATAAGAATTCTTCGGTTGCAGTTGTGCTGCCATGTTGTATCTTAAATGAAGATACAAATTCGGAGCATGTTTTTGAAAGCGCCACTCGAGCAGTGAGGTTCCGAAATAGGAAAAGGGTACCTTCATGCATACCTCTTACCTTTTTCAAAGCAGCTTAGATACATTTTTATTCAAATTGTTTCCCGGAACGAGAGCTCTCAAGGTTTTGATGAGTTGAAGAGGCTGCTTCCATTTGTCTTCAATGATTATAATTGCATTTACCAGAAAATTTTCAAGACCGATTTCCGAGGTTTTTCTGGTTAAAAAATTATAGAACAAATATACCCATTTGCAACACAATCAATTTCGGAACCTAAAACAGTTCATGATTAAGAGTAGTCGAAAACAAGTAGGGTAAATGTACCTAAGACAACGGCTTAAGGAAGCTGTTTTCATTTATTCAATAGAATTGCCTTCCATGTTGATTTGAAACTGATATTTATTCATTGAACTATATTTCGAATACTGTTTTATGAAACTATGTAGGAAATAGATCAATCCATTGCGTACTTTTGAGTCAATTTATGATTTATTTTTCTCATTCAAGTTCCTCCATTGTCGTACCAGGTCCCTAATTCCGTCGTACAAGGAGACCGGAATTGTCTCAATTTATTCCACCCTCTTCAGAAATACATTTAAAAGTTTGCGGTTGCGGTTCATGAAATTAGCATCAGCTTACATCGAACGGATCAACCGCGCAGGATAACAGCAGAAGTTCTCTCGAGTAACCAGCAGTGATGCCACACTTTTATCGGTATTTTGGAACCCAAAAAAATCTTTTATCGGTATGGAAATCCTAAAAATCGGTATGGAAATCGGTATTTGAGGTGGATATTCAAAAATCCTTACATTTTCAACTTCCTAACGTATTTTTAATATAAATGGAAGCTTGCAATAAAAAGCAAGTCTGAGAACTCTTAAGAATGTTGATTTGAGTATTAAACTAGCTGACTAAGTGTGTTCAAGCATGTATTATTTGTTTTTTTTTATCTTGGTTCTATACACTGTAAATTTTTGCCTCGATTTCCAGCAAAAAAAATTGCTGGAAACGTTCAGCAATCCAAAATTTTGCTGGAAACCAGCAATCGATTTTCGAATTGCTGGATTTTTCAGCATTCGGTTGTGTTCTTGTCATTTTTGCTGAAAAATCAGCAATCGGTTTCCAAATTGCTGGACTTTCCAGCAATTGATCTAGTTTTGCTGGGAAATCAGCAATCCAGTTGTCAAATTGAAGTCTGTTTGTTTTCGTATGCTGATGCAAGGTCTATTTTACGAATTTTGGTTAGATTAATATAATTATTTTTATTTTCCTCTATATTCTAGCAACCAGACATCAAATCAAGAGTGAGTTTTTATTTAACATGTAGATATTTCATAAAAGATACTAATCAGAATTCTTTTTTCAGGTGGCGAATGATCAACACTTTGGCACAAAGCTGCCACTCTAGAGCCGGTGTTGTAAAATTTTTAGAAAAAGTTTTTGGAAATAAATACAAACATTATTGAAAAATGGAAGAAAGTAATTGTTTCTTATTGCCCATTATATGCACAGTCAGTATTCAATATTTAATTTTTAATGAAATATAAATTTGATACTAAATACAGCCGGTTGTTTTGAAAGAAATAGCTGGTTTCCAGCAATCTGGATTGCTGATTTTCCAGCAATTTAAATTGCTGGAAACCAGCATCAACGTTTGCTGTTCTTTCCAGCAATTTAAATTGCTGAAAATTTTGCTGGAAAGTCAGCGGGACAAAAACCAGCAAAATTTTGCTGGTTTCCAGCAAAAAAAAATTGCTGTGTAGGTAACGCAAGTTTACATAAAAATGCGGTTTTGAAATTTTAACAGAACTTTATGTTTGTTACGACTTAAACATTTTTTTTTTTAAACTATCTGCTTTTGCTGACGAAAAGTAAAAATGACAAATAAAAATTCAGCAGAGAATCCAAAATTAGTATTCCTTTCCAGTACTATAATTGAATGGAAATCTAATTTAAAAGTTACTGTTTGATAAGAAAAATAAGGGCATGGCGATCACATTCAGGTTACACGTGGTTTAGGCATATTCATGAAAAAAAAAACTTGATTCCTTAATTGATGTTTAGCTAAAGTGGGATGTTAATTTGATAAATTCGAGAAGGAAATAGAACCAGGTCAACCTAAAGGAAATTTTAATTTAGTAACCACTTACAAATACAATGGCTTTTTGATGTTCGAGGTAAATATGGGCCCAAGTTGATGTTCTTCGGTTGGTTGATGGTTTTTTTGTCAAACTGGCCATTTCAGCTTTCAAAGCCTTTAGTATTAGATATGAATTCTAGCGATGAAAAAAAGAAATGATTGCAGAAAGTTGAGAGAGTTGTTGTTTCAATTTTTTTCAGGCAATGGAAAATTAATTTAATTTTTTGAAAAATCACATATTATTCATATGAAAACCCAAGAATTTTATGCGAAAATAAATGAGAAACGTGTTCTAAAAGAAGGTGTTCCTAAAAAAATGTTTGAAAAACACATAGTTTTTCCAAAACTGAAAATACCCATTTTGCCTGGCGTGGCCTGGCAATCTCTGCAGTTAGGTACATGTGATATCAATTATTTGGCTAACAGGATGGAGAAGGATTGAAGACTATACCGATGATATGACAAATCGTGTATCTGATTGTACTTCAAATCTTGACTTACCACATCTGGCGACAAATTGAACAAGAATTATATTCCAACGGTGTGTATTTTCCCTTGACCAGTTAGCATCTCAGGAGACAAGAGCATTGTCAATGATCTTTAGAAACTTCTACCTTCTGCTGGCAGACGCAGAAGGTCAAATATCGTCCTTGAGCTGAGTCCATTAGCTTTGAGATTGAGCACTAAAATAGTGCATCATTTGACAGAACATAGGAACAAAACAGCGCGAACAACTATACGAATTATGAGAGTAAGCCAAGGAGATCTTTCCAGGATACTTTAAAAGTTGTACAGATCAACTTACGCCACGCCAGCTACCGCACTTTGTCTTCTTTCTACGGGACCTTTACGAGGATAGCTTGAATTGAGTGGAAATGTGGAAGTGGAAGTTAAAATCTTAAAAATCGGTATGAAATCGGTATGTTTTGCCAAAAATCGGTAATCGGTATATACCGATTCTTGGTCAAAATTTTGCTCAAAAATCGGTATGAATACCGGAAAATCGGTATGTGTGGCATCGCTGGTAACCAGTCGCAATAAGCTATGAAACTAGGATAGCTTTATTCTAAACAGGTCTACCATTGCTTGGCTAATGCATGTGCAGGCAGCAAAGTATTATACCTTCTATTCAATTCTACCGAAATTGTCTCAAACTATTCCTCCCACACGAGGTGTAGATTTGAAATTTTGCGGTTGCGGTTCATACAAATGCGATTATTTACTTCGCACGGATCAACCGTGCAGGATAACTGCATAGTTCGAGAGAGATCTAAGTCGCAATAAAATGGACTTGCCAAGAAATCCCAAGGTAGCGTTTTTGTAGCTAGGTACCATTGCTTGGCTAAGGCAATTGCAGGCAGCACAATATTAGACCTTACAAATTGAATCCACCCTGCAAATGTATTTTGTACCAACACATCCTCCAACGGACTGGGCTGCCATGATCCAGGATTTGTCTGTAAAATAAGATTTTATAACATTCAAACAGACATTTTTCACAAATTACATGGCACAAATTTACACAGTAACTGCACCCATAGAAGAGGTTGCAGAAATCCAATGCCTATTTAGCACATCTCTGTGCCGATAATGCGCTGAAATGTGCACTGTGCCGAAGATGATATGTTTGAAAAACCGTAACTGGCATAAGGACTCGGCTCCCAACTAAAATGATGCATGACCACTACATTCAAGCAAAACAAGAAAAATATTTTATGGGATTTCGTTCCTATTGGATAATTCATCCCAGAAACAAGAAAATAAAAATATAAAACCACAGCGCCCGTAGGGAGAACCGAACTCAAATCACTAACCAAATGGTCTTGCCAGACCGATATCTTAACCAGTGTACTATTTGAGCTTCATGCAGGAAGAGGGATATTTGGCATAGGCATTCTGCCACCGATCAATCACAAAAGAAACGCACGACAGTGGCTTCCCGGCGTTTGGCCTCCTTTCAAGGTATTCATTTGTCTTTTGACGGAAACGGGAAAGGGAACGGGAGTGGAGGAAACGGGAAACCCATTGAATGAGAACTGCGCTTTGCTTACTGCCTGCTATTACATACACACGCTACATATACACAGCTGCTAAAGCCGGGCAGCTTAGCCGGTGCTTGTTTGCCGGTGAATTGAAGGAATATATTCTTGTTGCTTTTGCTACATACACACGCACAGCTTAGCCGTGGTTGTTTGCCGGCGAATTGAATTGAAGGAATGTTTTTTTTGTTGTTGCTTTTACTGCATACACACGCACAGCTCGGCCGTGGTTGTTTGCCTGTGGATTGAAGGGATTGAATTAGAAGGATGTTTTTGTTGTTGCTTTTGCTACATTCACACGCACAGTGCTCGGTTCGCTGGCTGCCTGGTGTGGCCGGTATTTATTTCCATCCTTCTTCGTCTTGTGATGCGATAGGGAGGGACGTGAAAGCGTTTTTATTTTGTTTCATTCAGACATACGCAATTCGGTTAACTTGGGAGATTAATGCCGGTGGGAGCAAATCGAATCAGCACCGATCGCGTTATCTTCTTGTACCAATGATGCTATGTAATTGACTACACGCCATTGGCACAGAGGCTGAATTTTGGGTGTGCATATATTTAAAGAACATCAACATTTTTAACAGTACTATATGTTTTTCTACGCAATGAGACTGAATAGTAAAGCCTAGTCCACACTAGGAGACGATTCGTCTCGAGACGGTCTCAGCGTCTCCCATTTTCTTCGGGAGACACTGAGACCGTCTCATGTTTCCAACAACAACAACAGACAACAAAGTTTGTCTCACAACAAAAATCGCAGTTCATGTTGCCTAGTGTGGACTAGGCTTAAGACATTTGAGGAGAGGCAGAATCACACTTGCGTTTTGTCAACATGTGTATTCTTATGCATGTGGGAACCCTGGCGAAGGATATCGAAACAAAGCAACGCCACGTTGATGCGTGTAATGCGCATTAGACTGGTTCAGCTCATCTAATCGAGTTTTTTTGCGAGCGATAAAAGTTTATGCAAAAATGTTTTTTTATCGGAAATTGAAGCTTCGTTATTCTAACATTTTATTGTGTGGGTTCAAATTTTTGGGAAATGATGTAGAGTAATCCAACTGAAATTAAACTTTTCGACTTTTTTCATTCAAATTGTAATATGTCAAAAACGACAAAACATCTTTTGTTGAAAATTCACTGAGAATTTATAAAATGCAGCAAACATGAGTCAAGTATTAAAAGTTATATGGTAGAAATCAGAATATAAGCGGGTTGGATTTTGTTGAATTTTGAACGACTATATGTACCAAAAATCATATCTACCGATTTTTTATCCAAACTTGTATTGAGATCCAAACCAGAGACTCATGAACTCTTATTTCAAAGTTTAAATGATCCATTCATCCAAATTCTCTTGTCATTTCATTCATCAACGGGAATTTTTTGCATCGTTTTTTCCATGCATCGTAAAGATTCAATAAAAATCGAGGTTTTCGGTTCAGGAATTGAAATTGTTTCCTCGAGTTGATCCGCATTTAGAGAATTTCTGAAAACTGGAGAAGTTTTAGTTTTAGTTTTCAAGGATCTCTCAGTGACCATTCTGTAGAGCAAAGCGTTTGGTCGTATGTGAGATATTGCAGTTTGAATGCAAGAAGTTTAAAAGTCTAATTTTCAAATAATTGATGTATCTCATGTTTCAAACACTTGGGAAAGGTTTAGTGTCATCACATAATAGATCCAAAAATGATCAAATCATAAAATATGAAATAATTTTGTAGAAACAATGTCATTGGAGTTGAACGTTAGAAATGTGAAAGTTGGAGTTATTCTTGCGTGCACCCAAACGTGAAACCATGCATTATAAGCAATGCTGAATACATTCAAGTAATTTATTAATATAAATAGACTTTTTGCACTTATCTCCCAGCGCATCAAGTTCGTAGCTTCAAAATAAACAAAATAACTGTATTGTGTTGTGATTACTTGGAAATCCATTATGTTCATTCTCTATGAGTCCGACTGTGTTCAGCAAAAAATAGTAAAAATTAACCGGTCTAATTCCAATTCTTGCAAAACGGTTTCCTACACCCACAATTCAGCCTCTGTGCCAATGACGGCATCATTGGTACAAGGCATCATTGGTACAAGAAGATAACGCGACCGGTGCTGATTCAATTTGCTCCCACCGGCATTAACCTCCCAAGTTAACCGAATTGCGTATGTCTGAAAGAAACAAAATAAAAACGAATTCACGTCCCTTTATATCGCATCACAAGACGAAGAAGGATAGAAATAAATACCGGCCAACACCAGGCAGCCAGCGAACCGAGCACTGTGCGTGTGAATGTAGCAAAAGCAACAACAAAAATATTCCTTCAATTCAATCCGCCGCGCCGGCAAACAACCACGGTAGAGCTGTGTGTGTATGTAGTAAAAGCAACAACAACAACATTGCTTCAATTCAATCTACCGGCAAACAACCACTGGCTAAGCTGCGCATGTGTAGCAAAAGCAACAACAGAAATATTTCTTCCACTGGCCAAGCTGCCCGGCTTTGGCAGCTGTGTATATGTAGCGTGTGTAAGTAATAGCAGGCAGTAAGCAAAGCACAGTTCTCATTCAATGGGTTTCCCGTTCCTTCACTCCCGTTCCCTTTCCCGCTTCCTTCACGAGACAAAGGAATGAATTGAAAGGAGACCAAACGCCGGGAAGCCGCCGTTGTGCGTTTTTTTTGTGATTGATCGGTGACATAAAGCCTAAGACAAATATCCCTCATCCTGCATGGAGTTCGAATAGTGCACTGGTTAAGGTGTCGGACTGGCATGACGATAAATTTGGTAACTTGAGTTCGATTCTCTCACTACGGCGCTGTGATTTTAATTTTTATTTTCTTGTTTCTGGGATGAATTATCCAATAGGAAAGAAATCCCATAAAATATTTTTCTTGTTTTGCTTGAATGTAGTGGTCATTATTTTGGTTGAGAGCCGAGTCCTTATGCCAGTTACGGTTTTTCAAACATACCGTCTTCGGCACAGTGCACATTTCAGCGCATTATCGGCACAGAGATATGCTAAATAGGCATTGGATTTTTGCAACCTCTTCTATGGGTGTATTCCTGTCGCAAAATTACGACGAATTATGGGGCCCGAGCGATTCGATTTCAATCGAATATTGACAAATTTATATAGTTCAGATTAGTTTGAAATCATTTTTCAAATTTTATTTCAACACTTTTCTATCGAATTTTATGATTTTGATCGTTATATGCATTGACACGAAGCGATAAAACAAAGAAACACGTTGGGGGGATCACTAAGTTCGTTTTACAATATGGCGGGGTGCGTCAATAATTCAATTCACTTCGCGATTTCAATGTCAAATAAATTAAGAAATAGTGTTAAAAGTGACAAATTTGTGATAGAAAATAAATTCACAAGCTTAAGTTTATCATGTGAAGTAGCCAATTGAAGTGGAAAGTGATTTTTCGGCTCTAAAACATGCATTCTTGAATTGCGACGAATCAGAGGGATACGACGGAGGAGGGTACACCTACCCTATTCTGTAAACGATATATTACAAAATTTAAAAAAAAAATGCATTTGAAGAATTTTCCAAGAATTCATAGCCTTTAGTTGTAGAGCGTAATTTTCCTCCCAGATCCGTGGATACCACTGGCTGAACTTGAGACACGCGACTCACCGAACATCGGCTAACTGACGACCCCTCACGGTACGACAGCTCAGCCGTTGTGTGTATGCTTGTAATGAGGATAATAGAGATAGATGATCAACTCAGAATGGCCTATCGATCAAGTAAGTCTCGCGCTCACAATTATCGGCTACACAACTCCCCTTTACAGAAAAATGCAAAAAAATAATGTTTGGGGTTCGAAATTTTTAACTAAGAATATGCAAACACACTCATATTTAATTTATTTATCTCAAACTTTTATCGAACCATTTTTCTGAACGTGGTTTCCTTCTCGTTTTGTGCTTAAATATTTATGTCAATAATATTTCTCCATAAGTAAGACACACCACCATAAACTTAAAAAAAAAACATAAGATGGAAGTTTGATAGTCGAACGGCATACTATTCAGGCAGTTCATGGCATAAGAAATTTCCAAAGATTGAATGGGAAACATGCGACCTATCTCATCAAATATCTTTAGCTAGCTGATGACTGTTCACGGCACGACAGCTCAGCCGTCATGTTCAGTGATGCCAACCTTCCAGATTTTGACTGGAACTTCCATACTTTTTGGCCTTCTGCCAAACAAACCCAGAAATTACTCAACAAATATCTAGAAAAAAAATATAATTTTTTCAATTCAAGTATTTTAAGCTTCCAAAAAACCTTTCATGATTATTTTTATAAAACTTTATAAAATTTGTTTTTTTTTTTGTTTTGTTTGCCAAATAATGTGAATAAATCCGGGCAAAACCCGGGCATTTTTCAATTAAATCCAGGCAACCGAGCCGGGACAAGGGCATGGAATCCAACAAAGCGCCTGGAATCGATTGCATTCCTGCTGAAATGCTCAAAGCCGACCCTGCCTTGTCAGCACAAATGTTGCACCGTCTTTTCGCTGACATTTGGGATACTGCAACATTCCCGGCCGACTGGATGCGGGGTATCCTCGTAAAGGTCCCAAAGAAAGGAGACCTAACAGAGTGCGGTAACTGGCGTGGCATAACTTTGATCTGTACAACCCTTAAAGTGCTCTGCAAAGTGATCCTGAACATGATCCAGCAGAAAATCGACGCTACACTCCCACGGCAACAAGCTGGATTCCGATCCGGACGATCATGTGTGGACCACATCACAACGCTACGAATAATACTGGAACAAATCAACGAATTCCAGGACTCTCTTCTGCTGGTGTTCGTTGATTTCGAAAAAGCATTTGACCGACTGAACCACGAAAACATCTGGGCTGCTCTTAGACGACGAGGGGCCCCAGAGAAACTAGTCCATCTCATCGAAGCACAGTACGAGGCATTTTCGTGCAAGGTCTTGCACGACGGTGTCTTGTCCCAACCAATCCCAGTAACTGCTGGAGTGAGACAAGGATGTATTTTGTCACCGCTGCTTTTTCTCATCGTAATGGATGAGATCTTGACTGGATCGATTGACTGTAGACCAAACCGAGGATTACCGTGGAATCCTTCAACCATGGAGCAACTGAACGACCTTGACCTGGCAGACGATATTGTTTTGCTCGCCCAAACACAACAAGACATGCAGAGCAAACTCGACGACCTCACCGAAAGCTCCAAGGCAGCAGGTCTCAAAATCAATGTCGGAAAGACCAAGTCGATGGAAATCAATACAGAAAATCGTTCCAATTTCGTGGTAGCTGGACAACAGGTTGAGACAGTGGAGTGCTTCCAGTATCTTGGTAGCCAGATTACGCCTGATGGTGGTACCAAGAAGGACATCGAAACCCGGATCAGAAAAGCCCGATTTGCGTTCGCGAATCTCCGAAACATCTGGCGCTCACGCCAGATCTCTCTACGAACTAAGATCCGAATCTTCAACTCAAACTTCAATTCCGTATTGCTGTACGGGTGTGAAACTTGGTGCACATATGCGGTGACGACGCGAAAACTGCAAGTTTTTGTGAATCGCTGCCTGCGGAACATCATCCGCGCTTGGTGGCCTGGCAACTGGATCTCAAACGTTGAACTTCATCGCCGGTGTCCTCAAACGGCGCTAGAAATCGAGATTCGGGAACGTAAGTGGAGATGGATTGGGCACACGCTGCGAAGAGATGAAAACGAGATTTGCAGAGAGGCGCTTGACTGGAATCCAGATGGGCATCGAAGAAGAGGCAGGCCCAAAAGCTCGTGGCGGCGAAGTGTAGCCGCTGAAATCCGCACAGTTGACGAGAACCTTGGCTGGCAGCAAGTGAAGACGCTGGCTCCGGATCGCCAGCAGTGGAGATCTTTTATCTCAGCCCTATGCGCCGGTCAATCGGCGCTGGACCCTTAGGTAGGTTAGGTAACCGAGCCGGGCCGGACTATTCCCAAATTTTGTATTAAATATCCGGGCAAACTCGGATAAAACCGGGCATTCTGGTAACCTTACATATAATCCACAATAAAGATCATAATTCCGATTACAAATGCAAATTCAGACTTAGAATTCAGATCCATATTCAGTATTCGTTTTCAGATGCAGAATTCAGGTTTAGTATGCAGATTAATAATGGAGAGTGTTAATCTTTTTTCTGATTATGAATCCAGAACTCATCACTTATTATTTAGAATTCGATACTTCCATTTAACTCAGATTCAAAAATTTGTCTTTAGTTTCAGATTGGGAATAATAAATTCAGTTAAAACATATGAAATAAATTAAGCAAAAGAGTTCTGATTAGTAATAGCTTCAAAAATCGGTTTCAAATGATGTTCTTCAATTTAACTTATTTAGTGTAGATTTTTATAAATTTTATTAAATCGAAATATCTTAACATGCATATGGAAAAATATAATGTACCAATTTTAAAAACGATTGAAAGAAAATAACGTTTGTAGAAATTAATTTAAAAAAATCCTCAAGAATTTCATAAATTTTTAACTCAAATTTGTACCAAGCATGTCAGAGATCATTTTTTCAAATTCAAGTTCATATGTCCAAAATATTATGGATATGTCCAAAATACAGGGTCCGGCAATTGAAGTGCTTAATTGGAACTAAAAAATAATTTGATCAAAACAAAAACTTTTTCTTTCAAATTTAATAGGATTTACATCCATATCAAAACAGATCATATTTTCAAAATCCATTGGCGCCTTTCGATTTTTGGACCTTGAGCTTTACCACTCGCTGCAGAAGCTCAATTCACATATTCTAAAATGCCCGCAGGTGGTTTTTGTGGTATTTTATCCAAAGATTCAACTAGGTGGCGCTTCAAAACTTCCAACCCGTCATGTTTTATAGAGTAGACTTTGGGCATCTGTAAACCCTAGACAGCCAAGTCCATAGAGTTTAGGTCCGGCGAACTCCCCGACCACTCCGTACTCGAAATTAACCCTCGAAAAAGAAAATTTGCCCACAAAAATTGGGACCTCTTTCCTTCATGAGCCAATGCGAAGTTCTGCTGAAAAACCACCAACCAAAACCAAAATTGGGAGGTGTCCACAGCTCGAGGACATGCCGTAGAACTATTTTCGATACGTAAATTGATTGACCTCTGCAGGGTGTTCGGTTGATCTTCACCAGGAAAGTACGGGCGATTCCGACCCAGACCTTTAATAGGTCAGATTTCTGTCGTCTTGTGGCCTTTAATACGTTTGCATAGGTTTGTGAGCTTTCTAGCAACCAAAATCTGTAGTTCTGTTTTTTCACGAACCGCTGTACGGCGACGAATTCATCGGCACGATATGCTCCAAATTTTTCATGCGCGGACCGCGTAAGCTGCGCCTTCGCACTTTCTACCCGCTCTTGCTTCTGTTCAAACGAAAGGTCTTGAAATCTTAGGATCTTCCAAGATTCGACGGCGATTTTGATCCGGTGTATTAAAATCTATCGCCAATTTAGTGTTAGTACGTAAAGAAATTCTGTCAGGGTGCATCTCGATGATCTTCACCATGGTAGGTGTCGCCACTGATAGCTTGACGATCCCTACCATACTATACTTGGGTACTTCTGATCTCCAGGTAACTTCCAAGTGCGAGCCAAAATATAAAAAAAAAATACATACATTATTTGGACAAATCACGAAATATGTCTTTCTACCGTTTCACAGCCTGGAACTAGGCAATCAAAGCACTACGTTAAGGTTCGAGGACTATTTTTACAAAAAAAAAAAAACACTTGATTACAAAATTAACAAAAATATCCTCCGACATCTAAGACATAATATTAACAAGGTGACAAGGTGTCATCTAACTCGGTTTCGTATACTTCGTAATATTCACTCCTAAAGTTATGTAGCAGTTCAATTGCCGGACCCTGTATTATGAGTGTCGAAGAGGGATGTTGTCAAATCCGTTACTATTTCGATATTCTAGGAGTAGTTTTCATTTTTTTTAAACACTGCTAAACAATGACATTTATTTATGAGGATTCACTATTCATTGATGGAAACTTTTAGATAAGAATCGACATCGAGGTTTAATTAGCCGCTAGCTTTTTAGTTAAAACGCTGCGCAAGCCTTTTTTTAAATTTCTACACTAAAACAATATTGCAAGTATGCTTAAATTAAAATCAAAAACAAAAACTATAAAATTATTTACAATCAATCGTTGAATGTTTCAAAATGTAGAATTTCCAGTAAAGATTTCAGTTAATCGTGGTTTTGTGAATTGACAGAATTTGATTCCTAATAAGCCTCTTCTTGCGTCAAAAATTTTGCCAGAATTTTTTCAGCATGTTCCAGGCAATTTTATCTGAAACCCTGGCATAATCCGGGCATTTGATTAAAAAAATTATGATCAAAAATTCGCGCAATATCCGGGCAAATTTTGTCAAAACCCAGGAATTACTAAAAAAATAATCAAAACCGATCGACAGCATTTAAATCGTATTTATAACGTCTTCAGAGATGTTAGGAACAAAGTTCAGAAGACCATACTCGTTGACGGTTGAATGTTAATTACATTATTTAAAAATATTATATGTTACAATTTTCCTGCTGGAGACACTTGAAGCTAACTCATTTATTTATTCTTTATGTATTCGATCACCAATCAGCGATATCTGTTTTTTACACTCTCATTTGGCACTGTTAGAGATATTAGGCATTCACTGTACATTATCCATTCATCTGATTGTAACGCTTATGCTCTGATTTGAATGTATTCCTAAGACAATAAACTAATTCTCATCGTGAAGTCAATACGATAGCACGTCATTGTGCTTGGTCCGAAACTCCAATACTTAACATGGCGCAGTCGTTACCCAGTGATAAAAGCTAAAAATTCATCATCTCCGAGTTCTGTTGAAGCAGCGCTATAAGTAGAAAATTTTATCGCTCATCAAAAAGCGCGAATTAGAACATTACGGAAATTTGGACAAGATCGTGGAACATTGTTATCTCTGCTAGGGCCACCACTCGTGCCTGCAGTTTCAATCAGGATGGACAGTTTCAAGCGACCTGATGCCTTGGACTTATCTGGAAATGTAGCTGAGCACTGGAAACGGTTTAAACATCAACTGATTTTTTTCATGATAGCGATCGGCTATGATGAACAATGTGACAAAGTTAAGATCGCTACCTTACTTAACCTAATCGGTGATGACGCATTAAATGTCTATAAGGGTATATACGGGCGATAGTATTGGCGAAAAATTGGCCTCAGCCATAACCTCAAACTTTGATGAGCTGACGGCCTCACCAGTGATGCTAGGTGCGTTACTAAAATCAGTATTTGTTTTTTTTTTAAACTAATTATAATATTTCTGAATTGATTAAATTTTTTAACAACCATCAGCTAAACGTTTGAATTTATTACGGGGCGTCTCTGATAAAATAGATGAAGATAAGCCATCTTCCGCTAATGAATTTTCAAGGTAAATTTAATACATCTGAAATATATTTTCATGTGCTGCTCGGTAAAGTAAAAAGAGTTGTTTCCAACTTCTAAACGAATGCAAAATCATTCACTGTTACAAAAAAAGTAAATTAATGAAAGCCACGTCTATGTAGACTATGAAAATCTCTCTGATTATTTATAATATTTTCACATGATTCGCTACATCGTTTAAGTGTGCGATACAGACAGTTGTTATTCAGTTCAGATAAATGTTGCGTTTAATTTCATATTCTAATAGAAATCTACGGGAAAGTTGCAAATTCTCAGTACTCATGAAAACGTTTTTCAATAAAAATTCAATTTAAAAATATAATCATTTTCCAAATATCAATGCACTTGGCAGCCCTGAACACCCAAAAAAATCAAAACACGAGCATCTGTGTGTCGCTTTTCCACATGGCGAATTTGTCGATATTAGTACCGCAAAATCGCGTTTATCGTGCGCCCTTCTCAAAAATTGATTCTGTTCTCCCATGGTTTGAGGTTAGGGCTGAGGCCTCCTGCTAAGATGGTGTTCGTGTAAATCTGTCAATATATCCTAATAACACCTTCGTCTTCGAACCTGAATCCGACAAAGCCAAATTTTGCAAAAGTATTGGCGAAATTTGAGCGTTACTGTAATCCCAGGAGCAATGAAATATACTCTCGGTGGAGATTTTTCGAGAGGTCTCAAGAAGAGGACGAACCATTCGAGCACTTTCTCACTGATCTACGAACATTGGTGAAGGAGTGCAACTCACTAGAACCCAGTAAGCGCGTCGGGAGAGATTCTTATGAGATACCAACATTAGATCGCTTGGCATCTTCACTTTGTGGTATGCAGTTTTATACGGTTCTAGATTTGAAAGAGGGATTTTACCATATTGAGTTAGATCAGCAATCGAGTAACTTGTGTGCATTCAGTACACCTTTCGGTATTTACCAATTTTTGCGCCTTCCCTTTGGCTTGAACGTTGCGGCGGAGCTTTTTCAAAAATGGAACGAGCTATATTTTGGAGACATAAATGGTGTTGTCATCTACATCGATGACATTTTGATAGTGTGGCGCACCAAGGAAGAGCATGGCCGAAGGCTCAACGGAATAACAACAAGAGCAGCACAAGTTAACGCACTTTTTAATCCAAAAAAAGATACAGTTGAGGGTGGAAAAAGTTCGATATCTGGGTCGCATATTGTCTAGCCAAGGAGCCTGATCCGGACCGAATTAAAGCGATAGCAGAAATTAAACAGCCTCAAACTGTGAAAGCTTTGAAAAGATTTTTGGGAACTGTTAATTACCTTCGAAAGTTTTTGCCGAAGATGTGACTCAACCTGTGCCCTGTGCACACTGTAGCTGTCAATCGTCTGAAAGAAATGATCACTCAATTTCCAGTTTTGAGTATCTTTGATCATCAGAAACCCATAATGGTCCAGGCGGATGCCTTGGTGCGTGTTTAATTCAGGAAGGGAAGCCGGTAGCATATTGCTCTAGGAGCCTATCATCGAGTCAGCAAAATTATGCTCAGGTGGAAAAGGAGTTTTTGGCGATTCTTTTTGCATGCGAAAAGTTCCATCATTACATCTACGGGCGAGCAGTGATGATACAAACAAACTATAAACCTTTGATGGCAATAATGCGAAAGCCGGTCTCGATGATTCATGCTTCCAGGCTGCAGGGTACAATTTACATCTTGAATATGTTCCAGGTAAATTTATGCATATGGCTGACTTTCTTTCCAGAGCATACCTCATATCTGATGAACATGCATACAGATTAGATGACGTCGTTCACACCATTAACGTCTCTGAACGCAAACTCGTAGAATTCCAGCAAGCTACCCAAAACGATCACACTCTTGCGTATTTGGTGCAGCTTTACCGGGAGGGATGGCCGTAGGATAAATCTAAGTTGCCTGAGGAGTTTCGTTGTTATTGGAAGCTGAAAGATAACCTTTATGAAGACAACGGTTTGTTATTCTTCGAAGATCGTACTTTTGTACCTAAGACCCTACAATCTGAGATGTTGGACCTGCTTTATGAAAACCATGGTGGAATAGTCAAGACGAAAAAACGAGCGGCAAGCATATTCTTCTGGCCCGGACTTCATCAAGATACTGATGATAAAATTACGAGATGCTCGGTAAGTCAAAGGTTTCAAAAGTCAAATGGGAAGGAACCTCTTATTCCTGATCCTATTCCGGAACGATGCTTTGAACGTGTTGGCTGTGATTTTTTCGAATTTGGAGGAAAAATTTTTCTAATACCTACTGGCCGATTACTTTTCGTAATGTATTCATGTCACCGAAACTAAAGGAAAATCATCGAAGGAGGTCTGCGAAACATTTAAACGAGCTTCGCTATTTTCGGAATACCCCGTAAAATTGTTTGTTATAATGTTCCTTCCAACTCCGCAGCTGTAAGAGAGTTTTGCAAGAAATGGAATACGGAAATCGTTAATAGCAGCCCAAACTTCCCTCAATCGAATGGGTTTAGCGAAAGGTGTGTTCAAACGATCAAAACGATGATGAGAAAATGCGAAGACGCTAGGGTAAATTTCTACTACACTTTGTTGGTGTACAATAATACTCCAGCTGCAAATCTCGATGTGTCGCCAGCGGAAATTGCGATGGAAAGGAAGCTTCGAACAAAAGTGCCAGTTGCAGAAACCACCTTGAAAGGAGTAAAAGACGAAAGTAACAGGCCAGTTCAAATAAGATATTTCTAGTTGAGGGTTTTGATACGCTTGTTGGTTCATAATTAATAAAAATAATTACTAAGAACTAAGGAACTAAGATAAAAAAAAACATCGTAGTCCGATTCGGGATTCAGATTTTGAACTCATGTTCAAAAGGCTGAATTCAGTTCCAGAATTCGAATAAAAAAAACAGATTCAGGTTTAGCTCAAAGTTAAATTTCATTATCAATGTGAGAATTTCATCAAGGATTTGAATTGCAGGAGATCGCAGTTTCACAGTTTTAATTCTTCAAAATTGAAATTTTAGTATTCAATAGTACATATTTAATCATATTCAATTTGGAAACACAAATCATCAGAAACTTGAAATGTATAGTGCAATTTGGATTCATTTTTTTCAATTTTGTTCTTAATTTTATTTCATAATATTAACAGAATTCTTATTATAAAATAAGAACTTATACTTTATCCACTGCTTTATCTTCAAGCGCAAAATAAAATGTATATTGGATTGGTTTTCATACGGCAAATTAAAGACATTCGTACATCGTTAAGCGGATTGAAGCTTTACAGATAGAATAAATTATTCAAAACTGCTAAGTTAATAAAAACAAAGTTTCTAACTAAAATTTTAAATTTAAATCGAGTTTACAAGAGTAGAAAATTAATCTTATTTGAACCGCTCACTTAATCTCTTACTTTTATTTCTAAATATTTTGTGGTTCAATGGCATCAGGTTAATATTTGCTAATTTAAGTAGATACGAAAAGTTTTTCTCTAAAAATAAACATTGAAATCCATTACTATTTTTTTAAATTTTTTTTGAAAATAAATGCATTTCCTGGAGTTGATTTTGAATGTTAGGATTTTTTAATGAATACCAAACTATAAAAGTAATATAACTCAAATCTAAATAATAATACAGAACCTAAACATTATTTTATACTCTTGAAGTATGAATTGTTCAAGCAAAACTGATATGAAAAAAAAATTGTTTCAAAAATAGGTTTTAATACAGTAAATATAGGGTGTGGGATATTGCTGATCTGCATATATTTGCGTCAATGAGCTGGCAAGATTAAATACCTATATATTTTTTGCAAAATCCAACAAAAAAATAAAATAAGTAACCACTAAATTCCGAAATATTGTTCATTTTAATAAAATTCTGATAAACGTCGCTGATGAACTGACAGCTGAATACAGATTTCCGACATTCTAGTGCTTCATATACCTTTGTCCGAATTCAGTCGGAAATCATTTTTCGAGATTTTTTCTGGTCGGATTACGCGTGAATAACCTAGAATTTTTGGAATCACTGAAAATTTTCAACTAGAAAAATTTCGAGCTGGCGCCATAATATAGATACAAACCTAATGTGAATTCGAAGTCCTTTCGATAACAATTTGAGCTTATAATCGAATCGATAAGAATCAATCCCATTAGAAACAAACAAATCCCAGACCTATCATTTGTCTTCATCATTGTCCGAAGTTTAACCAATTCTTGACGGTGATTTCCCCTTCGAGCATCGGAAATGAATTGCACCCGGAGGCATCTCAACCAAATCGATAGTTTGATAGGAGGACAGCCAATCTTGAAACTCATTTGGCAAACAGAGAGGATTGTTTACGATCTTTCAAGTACCTACTAGAGTCTGAACCGATATCGATAGGATTTATGCAATCATCTTCGCTCGGATGTTAAACAAATTGATGAAATTGCTATCCCGAACTTAAAAATGAAACAAATATTTGTCGAGTGACCTTTCGAAAATAGTTTAAAATTAACTCTATAAAAAAATTCTATTTGAATAAACTTTCTAGAAGGATCCTTAAACAAATACGACGAAAAAGCCGTTGAAAAGTTTACCACCATCAAACTATTAACAATCAATTTTCTCCCAAACCGGTGAGAAACTTTTTTGTAATAATAAAAAAAAAGTTCACTCAGTTTTCACTCGAACCTGAGGTAGCAAAATGAAACTGTTGAAAATTATCACCGCTATAAATTTTGATGGACTAGGAGCACCGGACATAAAATAGGGAGGACGTCCCGTTTAAAAAATACCGTCAACTGGGGCAACATGCAACAATTTTCAACTTCAATGGCTTCTAAAAAACTTATGTTCACAGTTAATCCTACCTCTTTTGCATCAAAAGTTTTAAGGATGCTGGGATATCAAATTGGCGTAGTAAGAAAAAATAAAGGTTTCTTCAGTTATTTTTAATTTTCTAAAAACATGCGATTTTCACCCTCCTTAGAAAATGGGGTAACTTGCAACAAACTTTGTTTTTAATGAAACATCTTATGAACACGTACAAAAATTTATTGTTTTTAATATATTGGCGATGCCTTAAAGACCATTACGCATGACAATACCAATTGCAGTAGTTTTTGGGTCTGTTAAAACTAATTTTCACATTTTTTCTGAAAATAAGGATGCTGCATACATTTAGGGGTTAAATAATACTACGAAAAATTCTAAAAGCTGAAATAATAAAAATAAATGTTTGGATGAATGAAATTTCAATGTTTACAAACGCGTGATGCAAAACATTCATATTCCAACACATGGAAAAGAGATTTACAAGGTATTTCTTTGATTTGCATTTTGTTGCATTTAACCCCAGACACCTAACTGAATTTTAAAAATATTCATTTAAAAAAATTGGGTGATTGTTCGAAAAATATTTTTACACCAACAATGTTGGTATAACATGAGGAAACCTGTAAAAAGTTTGTAGGTAATTTTATCAAGCCGATCCGTCATACTGGGTAAAGTTTTTTTCGGCATCAAAAAATGTTAAAATTTGTACATTTATTGCTCGATTTTTCAAATTTTACATAAAAATAAAAAACTTAAGACAACTAGCTTAAGATGCGAGAAATTATGTCATCATCATTTTGTTATCATTAAAAGATAACTTTATTACAATACATTAAATTAAAAATTGATTCAATGTAGTGTCATATAAATGTTGCATCGAACCCCGCTGTTGCATGATGCCCCGTTTGACGGTATCCAAAAGGTCGGCTAAGAGCTGCTTGGCTGATGGTCGTCGTGGGATTGAAAGGATTGTCGGTGCTCTTTTTTTGCTTATTTTAAAGGTAGAATAAAACTTTTCAGCATTTTTGATGGGCACCGGTCACTAACCAAATAGTTTGGGAAAATGAGTTTTTTTTTTGTTCGAAACTTTACAACTCACAACTTTTTCCCGTTCAGGTTGAATGCTGCGAAAGTTAGTGCTCTACGAATTTATTGCTATTTTTTGGACCGGCAAATCGTAGTCTAAAAATAGACATTAGTTTGAAATGTTTTATCTGGTATTTTGATAAAATTGAATTATTTTTTTTAAGCCTAGTGGGACTGTTAAGCGAATGTATTTCGAATGTTTTTTTTTTTTTTAAATATAATTCGTGAACGCCAACTAGAGCTGATTTCTTTTAGAGACTTTTAAGTCTATCTGGTAACGTTATTGTATGGTTGCCTACATTCAGGCGTTAATATCAAGTAATGTTTTTTAATGCTGTTTGTTTCACGAGCATACGCGAGTGTAAAATGAGGAGTCTTGATTGCGAAAACTTGAAAATCAATAGGTGAAATCAATGCAAAGATATTAGAGTTTCACAATCTACAAACTTTTACTCGGATAATTCCCAAATAAAGATGTTAATTAGTTCGATCGAGTGATAAAATGTTTCAATTACAACCACTAAACAATTGATATTTTTTAATATGAAGGAAATTTTGGCAAGAAAACTATTTTAACTGAACTGCCTTGAAAACCCATTATCGTTAAAATAATAACATCACAGTGAGAATCAATCGAGCTTCGCCTAATAAACCATTTTTTCCCTTCTCTATCTTTCCAGACAATTACTAGCTCCTAATATTATACAAAAACACTATCTCCAGAGCGGGTTCGCGCAGGATTCACATCGAGTAAGTACAAACATGGAAAATTCACACATTGTATGTACCCAACCATCATTTGTCGCCGCAGCAGTGAATAGAGAAAAACGTCCTCCTGTTGGAAAAAAAACCTTAGGAAATGATGAAAAATAAGCATCATTTCCCGAACCATTTCCGCCAACCGACCTGGCTCATCGCTGCTGTTCCAAAGAGAACAAATTGCTTTCCGTGTTCCAGCCAATTTCCCAAACACCAAACACCTACCCCATAAATCATATCTAAATTGGGTGTTTGGCGAAGGAATCGTGCGAGGACAAATGAGGCGATGGAAAAGGAAAATATTATATGTGACCCCCTTCCCACCATTTTATTTTCATTCTTTTTAAGCTCCGGGTACGAAGGCGAGGTGAACTTTTTCGTACGCGTGTGGCACCAAATTGAAATACAAACTGGCTCGGTTCCGTTTGAGAACTACGCATAAGCACGCAAACCCGACGAGTCATGCACACAAACGGGGAACTCGTTGACAAATAAACCATTTTGCGCCTTTTAAACAGATTTGCATTATGTACGGTTAATCGAAACAGGACAAATTGTTCGATGAAAGATCAAATCGATCAAAACTTGTTTGTAGAAGAAAATTGACATAGCATCATTGAACATTAAGTTGAATTAAATGTTGGTTCAGTATTACCATTTCAGTTTCCCTAAGTTTTAAGTTAGAAATGATTAATTACTCAACGAAAAAAAAGCGCCTTAATTTAGACTACGATTAATTCATAAAAATCTATACGGAACTCAGTACCTTTAACGCCTTTGATTAGACTATAAAATTATCCAATGAATGTTTAGAAAATCTGTTTGAATCTATTCTTCAAACTACGATATGTGATATGAATTTCTAGCTTTAGATTAAAGCTAGTTTAACTCAAACCAGTTCACTCAACTTCATGGACCCTCGTTTCAGCTGCCCCAAATGCAAATAAAATCAGCGAATAAAAAAAATCAATCAAATGCAAGCACGCTCGCGTTTTGGCACTTTATCAATTTTTTTGTAACCTTTCCCCCCCGGTTGCACCGAACTTGCTCGGTGGAAAAAAAAAGTTTTAACCCATAAATTTCAGAGAATCCACTCGAACAAAAGTCACCGTCAGTAGTTTTCGAAGAAACATATTTCTTCACCCCGGCGGCGGCGTCTGATTTTTTTCTCTTATTTCAATTTTCAACAGCCTTAAATTTTCGTGGCACAATTTAGATCGCTTTAAGGTTGAACGATTTCTGGATAGTTTGTTGAGCTGCAAAAAGAAGCTGGCAAGGTTTGTTGGCAAGCAACTTGCCCAGTCAGGAATGTCATATTTTAATCTGTTCATGAAGTTGGGTGTCAGAATACTGAATGGACGCCCTTCGCATTCCTTCTCCTCAGATATGTAAGTAGAACAGCTAATGGGCCTATTTATGACAATAATGAGTTTGGATCCTGTTGATTCTAGGATGGTATTGCTTCACAGCCAGAAACACCTGATGACTTTTTATATTTCCAGCGACAGATTTTATTTTATTTTGGTCAAGCTACAGTCCGCCAAAAAACTGTCCATACATCACTATTATCAACCCTGAGATTAGTTTATTAGCTCTACAATAAACAGTGCCTAATTAATAGTGATTTTCAAATTATTAAAATCAAATATCTTCATTTAGTGTATGTAGAAATTTTTCCTTCCAATAAATATTTACAAAATGAAGAAACTTTTTTCTTCAGGAAATTTCAGCTTGATTTTTTTTAAAGCAAAAACGATTATTTTATGTATCCAACGTTTCAATCCGTATTAATCCTTGTAATCGATATTGATTCTATCTGGTTTTTTTTTTTAATTTTCGAATTGATTCTTGTTGCACGACGATAAGTTGAAGTGATTAACTTACTGTGAAAAGTTTTTCTCGGAAAAAAATCCGTTTGTCTGGAGATTTTCGGATAAATTTTTCTCAGCATCGAAACTTTGGCACAGTTTAAAAAATAGATAAAAAGTTAGCTTTACGGGACTAGCCGAGCCGACGAAAACAAGATAATGATTCTATTCAGGTAATCATGTCACTACAAATTTTGTAATCGGCTAAAAATAACACAAAAACTAAAGTTTTTCCGACCTCTAAGAAGATCCAAAACCGATCTAAAAAATGGATACTGGAGAACCTCAAATTTTAAGTGGAAATTCAAAATCTGTGGAATGCAATGCACCGCAGGCTAAAATTGATCCTAGCTCTAGTATACGTGATCTGCAATATTCTACTTCAAAAGTAGCTCGACGAGGTATTTATATCTAAAGCAGAGGTACCAGGTGTCTTGATTTATCAGGATTTGTCCTAATTTGCTACAGACCGTCCTGATTTTTCAAAAGCTCTTCCTTTGTCATGATTTTTGAAAATTGGTCTCTAAAATGTCTCGAATTTTCCTGATTTTCATAAAAACATCTTAAATATGATCGAATCTAAAGTTGTACTTTGAGAAAATCGAATAAATCTATAAAAATAAAGTTCAGCCCATTTAAAAGATGGTAATTTTCGGTTTAAATGATATTTGAATGGTGTTTTTTTATATGAACTGCAGGCCAGCTAGAAACTGCTTACTGCTGTTCGTAAATAAAGGCGTTTACAGCCAGAGGTGCCAGGTGTCCTGATAAATCATGATTTGTCCTGATTTTCGAAAGACCATCCTTTTTTATATTGTCCTGATTTGTCTTGACTTTCGAAAAAAGCTCTTTAAAGGTACTGAATTGTCCTGATTTTCAAATAATATCTAAATTGTTATTGAATTTATTTATAGTAACATTATCAAAATATTGAACAAATCTGTTCGGTTCGGACGATATTGAAATGGTGTTTTAGGGCGGGATGAATCATCCAACCGGATGAAAGTCCCCGAAAAAAAAAAGAAATGGTGTTTTTTCGAAGAAACTGCAGGGCAGCCAAGATTCTGCCTCAGTGCATAAATCTATAGTATCTGTAAACCTTTATTTTTGCAATTAGAGCAGAATTTGTGGTTTCCTGAAAAGTTCTGATTTTCCTTCATGTTGTCCTGATTTTTGACAAAACGATCTGACATCCCTGATCTTAAAGCTCATTTACACTTCACGTGGAAATGAACGTGAAAAATCTTATTTCATAAATAACTCAACAATGCGACGAAACTAAGTTTTGTGACATAGTGGAATCGGTGGGGAATGGTTGAAGATGAAATTCCAGTAAGACTCATTGCTTGAAACCTGATAGAACTGTTTTTATTTCGATTCCCCCGCCATGATGAAATTCCCGCAATGAAAACCGGGAGAATTCAAATAAAAACAGTTCTAGAAGGTTTTAACACGTTCGTCGCCACGTCACCCATATATGGGTGACGGCTCTCTTAAGCAAGGTTGCCGCTCAGTTCTGCCACGCGTTGTTAATCTGAAGCTCTCTCGCTTTACTTTCATGCTCTGAGATTTTTTTTGGGCGACGAACGTGTTAAGGAACAAGTCCGGCTGGAATTTCATCCTTTAACCATTTCCAATGGGTTTCACCATGGCTGTGTCGCGTTTTTTCAGTTATTGATAAAATGAGATTTTTTTCATATAAATGGGTCTTTATCTAGTAATAACTTTGAACTAAATGTTTTTAATTTCAAACTTCCTCAATTGGGATTCATTTATCACATTTATTCTCGTCAAGTTATGTAAAAAGGTTAGGTTACCATTATCCATCCCTCGTATTGGCAACACTTCCTTAGTGATTTCCAATCTGTTCAACTGGCCACAATTCCAGTGAACACTACGAATTCACTCTTCGTCGATTCTAGAACAATGGGTCAATTCACGATGACGTATTCTCCCTTTTGTGGTGACAGTTCGCGCGTCCTGTTTACAAAATTTTACGAACGAGAAATGGGGTGAGGCGAAATTTTTCGTGTAGCTGCACGGTCAAGAAATTTAACGCAAAACTCAGTTTAAGGATAGCAAAACATCAAGTTCCATTTTGTGAATATAATTTAGCACATTTTTTAGTTTCTCACGTTTATCTCTCCGGAAATGAACAGAAAGTTGAAAATTCCTTAGAAATTTCGAAAAGGAGGTTTGTTTATTAAAATGTTTCAACATGTTTTTAAAACTCTTTTCACCACATTTCTTCTGGACCAACTCACTTTGCATTGAATATTCTGGGGCAGCGCTTCTACTTGAAATAAAAAAATCCCATCAAATAGCAAAATTTGGAGGCTTCTAAAGAATTGGAATGTTTCGAATTGATTGTCTGGAAGTTTCTTGTGTTATTTTGACCGGAAGCTGTGAACAAATACACATACTTGTACAATAACAGAAGAATTCAACATTGGAAAATTTTCCATTAAACATACTGTGAAAAGGGCTGAACTGTGTAGGGAACGAGAGCAAGGAAGGGACATTTCTTACAGCGTTTACTATTTGATCTGCAGAGATTGGTTGACTAGTGAAAACACTAGAAAATTTGTTAGCGAGCAGATACAAATATCGAGGTCCGAACAAGCCGTCTCGCCATCCAGGAACATATAAGTTGGTCTCACTCCGCTGATCCTTGATATGTTTCAAAACGATTTGGGACGTTTCTTGAAGTTACGTTGCAGTCGCGTCAGAAAGTTCCTATAGCATCGGCTGGTCTTTAGCGTCTTGTGATGTGTGTGTCTATTATAATAGCGGAAAGCTTTGCATTTTAAAGTTTTCATCTGGCGTAATTCTTTGGTGATCCAGGGAGCTCTTGAATTTTCATTCACCAAACGTTTCGGAACATGACGATCAATAATGTAATTGATGACATGTGAAAAAGTTTCAGCTGCGGCATTGGGATAAGAAAGTGCAAGCTCGGATTCCCAGTCTACAGAGTCTAACACATCAGAGATACCTTGAAAGTCTGCGTTTTTATAATCGAGAAAGAATGCAGCTGATTTTATAGAAGAAATATCCAAGCCGGAAATTTCAAACTTCAAGCTGGATGATGACGAACCAATTTGACCAAAGGCACAGGAGCTAATTCAATTGTCGGCATTCTAATTTCTTCATTCACGAAACATAGATCAAGCATAGGTCCGTTTTCATTCTCAACGCTATTGATCTGATGGAGAGTGGCTGTGCTTAAGACGTCAAAAATAATTTCGGAAATTGCCGAAAATGAGGAACGAGCTGGGTCAGGATATAAAAATCCACCTTAAGAGGGACACCATTTGATATTCGTCTATGTCGTCTTCCAAAGAGCTTCCGGTTACCTAGATCGATGCGGACCCATACAATTTCCAGATCATCCCAGGAATTGTCGTCGATAGACACAGCTTGCAGAGTTCATTTGATGGCCAGTAAAACTCCGCCTCCGGTTGACTTCAGACTGTTACTGGGGCCACGATCGCAACGAAACACGACATAGTCAGAACTAAAAACATGACTGGTAAAGGTCCTGGCGTTCAGCATTGTTTCGGTTGGGGCAATAACATCATAGCAGCAGCAGGAAGTGGCTAGCAAATACTCATTAACGCAAGAGTAATGCCACCGACGTTTTGGTAGAAAATGCTAATATAGTCACGCCGTCCAGAAGGCATACTGGGAAGTTGTTCGCTGGAAGGTAAAATTCCATCACCAAGCGGAAAACTAATCGGAACTGTGTACTTGCCTGCGGAGGCAGGCTGGAGAACCCTGTCACCACAATCGATCTCAGGGTCGGGACGACTGCTGACGGTGGCTGGAATCAGCGCGACTTAGTCGATGGGTTCAGGGGACTCCCAAAAGCCTGATTCGTTGCGTCCCGGTGTAGTTAACCCAGTAGAGATGGTGATGTTTACTCCCGACGTTTCCATGCATAGAACATCTTGTCTCACAGACGGGTCAAAGTAAGGTCTGCAAAGCGAAGGGCAATAACTCGTCGGATAAAAAGGTGAACATGAGTACTTGCCTGCATGCACAGGCTGGACAGCCCCGTTGCCTTCTTGGCTGTGGACAGGTCGATTGGTTTGTCTACCGTCGAGTTGTCTCTCACCAATCTCTCGCCGCAGATCATGTGATGAGCCGCTCCGGAATCCACCACGGAGCAAACACGCCTTTCACCATTCGTAGCGGCCTTGGTGGCAACCTTCGCCTGACCGATGGTCTTCTCCCGGGTTTCGCCAACCTTCGGAGGAGACAACTTCAAAATTTCGCCTCGCCTTCGAGATTCCGCTCGACTGCGGGGCTGCCACGCCAGTAACCGTAACTCCCAGCGCCGCACAGATCTAGTCGCTGCTTTGCTTTGGGCAGCTGCACTCAGGAGACCCAGAGTGCTAAACACCAGAACGCACGCCTCTTCTGCTTGCTTCCGCTTCACGCGGGCCAACATTGCGTGAGCGCTTCCTTTGTCACGTCTGGACCCGTTCTTCTTGGCCGCGTTCAGCTTGAAACAGCACGACTTGAAGTGAGCCTTCTCGCCACACCCGAAACGCCGAATGTCTCCTCTCTTCGGTGCGGTCCGCAAAAAGTGGTTTGCTACAGCTGGCTCACCTCGATGTTGGCTTGGTGTAATGCTGGGGTTTTGGAGGAGCCAAGAATCTGCTTGATGTCGACGATCAACCTTGAATTCAGCTCCTCTGGCGACTGACCAGTCTCGCCTCTGCTCAGGTTTGCTCTTATCCGGTTCATGTCCAGTATGATGAGGTCGTACACATAAAAGAGTGACGACAGTGAGGCGAACCTCTTGATAGGGAGATTGTTCAGTCACCCTCGCATTGCTATGATTGCATTTGTACCCTTTTCAAGGTAACAGTCGCAAAGGATGTCCATGGTCTCTTTAAAAATTAACCCCAACAAATTTGTTCAAGACATCGTTGTTGGTGACCATCACAAGCTCGTCCATTGCAGCAACCTCCCATTCTATCCGCTTCCGGAACTTCACAGTTCTGACGGCTTCCTCCTCGATGTTCCATCCGCTTCCAGAACCTTACACTTCTTGCGGCTTCCTCCTCGATGTTCTCCAACGCCAGCGAGTCAACCTCCTCCGTCGGAATCCGGACCAGAAACTTCCGCTTGGCCAGATGTCTCTCAAGGCGCATCTGCCAGGCTCCGAAGATCTCCGCTTGACCGTCGTACAACAGATCTTTCGGGAACCCGGCTGCCGTCTGAGATAGCGCCAAAACAGCCTCGACCTGATGTAGCTGTTGGCCTCTGAGGGTTGGTTGACCACCAACAGCTGGTTGCTCACCAGCTCCACCTACTTCGATGCACCCTTCGAACTTCGGGTTCGACATAGCAATCCAAAAATCAGCAAAGAGATAGCAGAAAACAATAAACAGTCAAAACCAGCCAACCACTGGGGATGTCAAATGAAACAGAGTACTAAAGTCTGCTTCATTTTATATTGGAACACAAACAATTGCGTGTAGTTCAGTCATTTATTAACGAATTCATAATTTGTTTTTCATACAAATGTAGCATTTTCTTTACTCTTTCATAAAAAAAAATTAAAAAAAATTATTCATTGCTGTTTCGAAGAAATTCTCGTACTTTTCCCGTAATACGGCACATTAGGCGGCGCACACCCTTTTCGTCCACCGTTTTGGCGATTTGATTCCACCAGTTCTTCTTTTGAGTCATGTTCCTAACAAGTTTTCCCTTTGCCTTAAGCCTCCATTTCGTGATTGCCCAGTATTTCTCTATCGGCCGGAACTGGGGGCAGTTTGGGGGGTTGAGGTCCTTCGGTATTACGCTGACCCCGTTCGTTGCGTACCATTCCATAACCGTTTTGCTGTAATGGCAGCTTGCGAGGTCCGGCCAAAACATTACTGGACGGTCGTGGGCACGAATAAACGGCAGAATCCGTTTCTGTAGGCACTCTTTTTTTGTAGACTTCTGATGTCATTGTCTTGTCAGTGAGAAAGACTTTGGTTTTCTGTCCACAACTGCATATCCCCTGCCAAATCATGTACTTGCGGGCGAATTTATCCGCAAACACGAACTTAAATTTTGCAGGTACGTCCCCCCGAGCCGTCGCCAAATAAAATTTTTGACCTGGGATTTGCCCAAAGTCCGCCTTCACGTAGGTCTCATCGTCCATCAGAATACATCCGTCGAACTTGGTCAGCACTTGGTCGTACAGCTTTCGAGCACGGATTCTGGCCACATTGTTCTGCTTCAGCGTCCGATTTGGCTGTTTGCTGGCTCGGAATGACCTTATTCCTTCCCGGAGACGAATTCGTCGCACCGTACTGTGAGCGGCCTGGAACTTATTGGCCAAATCGCGGTCTGAAAGATTGGGATTCCTCTTGACGGCCTTGATGACTTTCCCACGCAGTTTCCGGTCGACAGTTCCACTCCGACGCTTCGAATGCGGCTTCCGAGCCGTCGTCAATGTTTCCTTGTACTGCCTGATAACACGCCATACGGTATTTCTGGGCATTTTAAGCTGCGACAACAATGGATTTTCAAGAAAACTGTGCACAATTTGATCTCTCCGTTCGGCTTCCATGGCGGTTGTTTACAAAATGCTATCGTTTGGTGTTATGACATAAATACATGGTGAAGGGTAATGAATTTCCCGACACGTGGGTGAAAAAAGTTTCCAAATTCGTCCACTAGGAGCGCCACTATGAGCAAAAGAATCCAATATTAAATGAAGCAGACTTTATGTGTATCGGAAACTGATAATATAATCACATTTATTATCGTCAAGTCATGTAAAAAGGTTAGGTTACAATTATCCATCCGTTATATTGGCAACACTTCCCTAATGATTTCCAATCTGTTCAACTGGCAACTATTCCAGTGAACACTACGAATTCACTCTTCGTCGAATCAAGAACAATAGCGAATTGACTTTTTTTTCTCTAAGCTTAATACTACGAGGGCCTCAATGCAAAACAGATGTCCTTTAACGAGATCCACTATTTGATATTAATGCTTCTAAGCGAATATTTAATAAAATAAATTATTATATTTAAAAAAAAAAAAGGACACACAAAAAGAAATTAACTCAATAGTTTCACTAAAAAAATGCAGTTCGCTTTTATCTATGTTTCGGATAACATATTTTTCGGCAGACGCCAACCATACCGTTGCAGTTGTTACAGTCAATCCAGTTCCAGGCTCAGAATCCAAACCGTGTTATTTCGTTGCAGTGGAAAGACGGCTGATGATGGTGTGGAAAATAATATTTTGAACTCCAAAACACCACCAATGCCCGGCCAGAATGGCGGGCTTTCGCGCCGCCGACGATGAAATTTCGACGATTGCAACAAAATGGTTTTAGAGTGCAACATTATGACTGCCGAGGGACCTGAGAATTGCACGTCGTTCTCGTCCTAGAGTCGTCGTCAGCAAATATATGAATGTGGAATATTTGTTAGGAAAGCGAGAGGTTTTCCTCTGTAATCTTTCTCAACCTGCCCCCTTTTTTACTTTGACCGACAATTTGCGAGCTGTGGCTGCTGGCTGGTCCGAATGGCAAACGTGCAAAATGTTCGAGACGGTTTCGTGCCTTGAATGGATGGTAATTTTTGATAATTTCGTTATCTGCTCGAAGCGAAATTTGCAATATGAATTCAATTCTCGGTACCGTAGTGAGATGCTCTCGGGCGAGCTGGATTAGTTAATTTTAAATGCAGGTTTTGCAAGTTGATGCATTATGCAGAACATTTGAATCGTTCAGGAGGGGGTTGAATTCCAACCGTAACAGATACGAGCCTCGATCCTATCAGTAATTTGATGATTTTACGAATAGTTTGACTAATTGGATGTATTCGAACGTTATACTTTTTGTAAATTTAACAGGACTCTGAGTAGGGTGATACCTACTATTTGACCGAATAATTTCAGTTTATTTTTTTATTTTTCCATAGCCAAAACAAACAGCACATTAGTGTCAGATTCAATCTTGAATTGAAAAACAGTTCCCGGGAATCATACGAGGACAGGAAAAAAAACTTTTCATGCATATTTCCCTGCCTGTTGAAGCTGGAAAACAACACATTTCTTGGGAATTACAACTTTTTCACGGTCCAGTTCACCGGCAGAAGATGCCTAGAGCAATACGTTGTTTTTCCCTTTGCCGAACCATGAAGCCAGCTAAGAAATGCAAAAAAAAAACAAGAAAACAAATCCAGCATCCCCCTGTACTATTGCATTGGAGTGTCTCACTTTTTCCGACATAAGTTCTCGGTTGTCAGTTGTCTGTGCATTAGAGATATTTGTCGTCCAGGTAGGGGACATAAATTTCGCATTCCTACCGACAAACTTTTTCGGGTGCCATTTCTCCGCCCCGATTTGGGAAGCATTTTCTTGGCATGCCCCGAGGGTGGTCGGTGGGTCTGTCGGCTTCTGTTTCGGAAGTTCAGAAACTCAGGTGAAAGATTTGCTGCTCGGTTTTTTTCCTTGGATTGGTTTTTACTTAGTTTGGCTCCGAGAAAATTGCATCTAGGAGAGTCGCACTCGAAGATGCAATTTCTCGAAGCAGGAGACAATATCGAAATAATCCTCCATAATGTCTTTCTTTGAAGTGTTTTCTGCAATTATGTCGAGATCAATATAAATTCTAGTAGATAACAGTTGTTTTAAATTTTAACTGTATTTACAATTCAATTATTTGCTTTAATCTAGCTTTGAAAGATTAACTCAGAAATGCCGTAGCATTGATTTTCTGATGGAGTTTCCAGACGAATATCTTCTTTTCTTAGGTACACTTTACTCTTAACTGACAAGTTCACTTAATCCTTCAACAAAATATCTAGGACAAGGTAGCTTGAAGCTATTTAAGACTAGAAAAAATATATTTGACTTTTTTTTAAATATTGGGACAATCAAAAGCTTTCGTCCTCTCCTTGTTGTTTTTCTGGGTGAAGCTTTTGGGAATGGGAGCACGTCTTCGGGGGATTTCATTTTTGAGGTACTACAAGCAACTGGGAAATCGCCAACCTGAGGTGAAGTTTGCATTCCAATCGAATGACTGATTTTTGATGGCTCGTTATTGCGAGCAGTTTGAGTTTCGATGTCATATTTCGAAGAAGATTCCGTAGCTACTGGCTCAGGTCTACTGGTAACGTGAGAGAAAAACGTCGTCGGTAAAAATAATCCGAGTAGAAGAGATGAATTCCTGTTGTTTGAATTCCATTGAATAAGTTCTTAGTAATGCTGGGATCCTGGGATTGGCTGAGATTTTTTTAACAGAACCATCTTTCGGCATATACTTAAATGGGGTTCTGAAAGTGCAAAACCTTCTTTAGCATGTTGAAAATAGAATTAGGTAATTTTTAGTTAGTCTCACCTGTCTGAAAAGCAAAATACTCCAGTGAATCGAATTCTGCACCTTGAATTCCGCCAAACTTTTTGTTTTCGTTTTTGTTCGAAGACAACAGATGCAGGGATGCCAATAACGTTGAGAAGTATGCAGAATTAAACTTATCACATCTAGAGTTGGTTTTGATTAGGTCGTATGAGCCATTTGATATGTTCCGAGAAAATCACAGTTTTGAATCATCTTTAAAATTACAATTTTAAGAATATTGCCTAAAACGCTTGTAGATTCGGTAGTCAATTTAAAGATAGAAGAAGAAAATGCTGAACTATATATGTAAATATGCATTTAGAAAGTTCTTTCAACCTTTTGCATGACTGATTTGGCGTTTAAGTCTTTTTGTAAATCGATAAGTTTTATCTTTCGATCGTAGCTGGATGGGACTGTCCACTGGGAAGTTGGCTTGAAATTGCCGGCTACTATCTGTGTTATCGCCGACCGTTCATTGCATGCGTGATACGTATCTATCGCTAGCACCTTCTTAAAATTAGAGAATATGTGCTTATCATTAAAAATCAAAATGACGGCCAGTTGGCGTTTACATGTTTCAAAACAAAATCAAAAAGCTACCCTACCACAATCTGTCTCAGGAAATACTCTATAATAGATGGTAGATTGGCAGCAGGGGTGGTTTTGTAAAAAATCAGGACACCGCGATGAAAAAAATAAGGATTTCTTAGGACACCACAGAATTGTTGGAAATAAGATGCAGCTCCGCTAAAATTGCATAAACAAAGGCGAAGAACTGATGCTGAAATGCCTTTAATTATGCAATGAAGCAAGAAGAACCTTGGTTGGCCTGCAGTTTATATAAAAAAAAAACAACATTTTAATATCTTCTGAACCAAAGTTTATTATCGGTTGAACTATTTTATCACAGATTCGTTTGATGTTACTACATTTGACTATAAATTCTTTTATATTTTAGATATTTTTTGAAAATCAGGACAAATCAGGACATTTTACAGACCATTTTCAAAAATCAGGACAATTTAAGCATTTTTGTAAAATCAGGACGGTCTATCAAACATCAGGACAAATCCTAATAAATCAGAACACCTGGCACCTCTGAACGGCAATTTTCCGTATTTTATTCACACCAGAGGTGCCAGGTGTCCTGATTTATCAGAATTTGTCCTGATTTTCGAGAGACCGTCCTGATTTTTCAAAAATTTTCGAATTGTCCTGATTTTTGACGAAACCACCAGGCACCCCAGATTCACACACACATTCTCTCTTTTGCTCTTGTTTTGCCACGAGGATGCAGTTTTAAGCTCGGATTTGAGTTTTTTTCTCTGATTTGAGCTTTCACCTCCAAGGCTTTCAAGGCAAAAAAAATCTTAAATCTGAGGAGGATAAAATGCTTAAAAACAAGATTCACTAACACTAAGCAAATAGATATTGGTCATACGATACATAGAGAAATCGTATAGCATTGCATACCTGTTGGTTTTGCATATCATTCGGGCGTTGAATACATGGATCTTGTATGGAAATGGAGGCTCGGATTAAGCGGAAGCCCGGAAAAGCGGGGTTCAATTGTACATACAAATGAATTTAATTGCTCATGAAAGTCGGAAAGTTACTCGTTCAAATGCAAATGTTTTTGGTTTCAAATGTTTGCAATTTTTAGAGATATTGAGTATGCAAATATACCATCAAACTTCCAAATAGAGACTTGGCATTTTGAATGAAGTTGTGCAGTTCTACAATTGTCACAGCTCTCCCATACAAAGTAGGCCTCAAAACTCGTTTCGAAAAAAGTTAAACGAATTTTTCGTTTATAGAGGTTAGTTAAAAAATGTCTTAAAAATATGTTGTTTCAAAAGACAGACCTTGAACAAACGTTTTTTTTAAATTGAATGATCTACATCTTTAATCAGAACATTATATTGTTATAAGCTAATAAAAACTAAAACAAAAAAAAAGCTCTCTTTTAGGTGAATTTATCAAGAAAAAAACCGCAAAACATGCGTGTTTCAAAATAATGAAACTGATTGTTTTGATTTGGCCTTCCGGTGATGAAAATCAGATTGGCTTAGGAAGCGCAGATTTTTCAGGCAGCTGCTGTTTGATCGATTTGACTTCCGGTGCAAAGGCCGAATTGGCTTTAGGAGCGCAGATTTTCAAGGTGCTGTTGTGGATTGTTGTGTTAATTTGGCCTTCCGATGGAGAAAGACGGATTGGCTTAAGAAGCGCAGATTTTTTAGACTGCTGCTGTGGATTGTTTATTTTGATTTTGCCTTCCGATGCAAAAAGACGAATTGGCAGAAGTAGCGCGTATTTTTAATACTGCTGCTGCTGATTGTTTTTTTTATTTGGCCTTCCGATGGATAAAGGCAGACTGGCTTAGGATGCGCAGATTTTAAGGCTGCTGCTGATTGTTTGTTGTTTGTTATCTGGCCTACCGGTGTAAGAAGCCGGATTGGCTTAGATAGCGCAGATTTTAAGGGTGCTGTTGCTGATTGTTTTTTATTAGGCCTTCCGGTGAAACATACAGATTGGCTTAGAATGCGCAGATTCTTAAGGCTGTTGCTGAGGATTGTTTGATTTGATTTTGCCTTCCGGTGGATAAAAACGGATTGGCTTACGAAGCGAATATTTTTCAGGCTGTTGCTGTTGATTGTTTGTTTTGACTTAGCCTACGGTGAAAAAATTGATTGGCTTATGAAGCGCAGAATTTTAAGGCTGCTGTTGTGGATTGTTTGATTTGATTTGGCCTTTCGGCTGAGAAAGACGGAATGGCTTAACAGGCGCTAATTTTTAAGGCTCCTGCTGGTGATTGTTTGTTTTGATTTGGCTTTCCAATGGAGAAAGGCGGATTGGCTTAGAAAACGCAGATTTTTAAGGCTGCTGCTGATTGATCGATTTGACTTTCGGTGAAAAACCCGGATTGGCTTATGGAGTGCAGATTTCTAAGACTGTGGCTGTGGTTTTTTTTTGTGTTGATTAGGCCTTTCGGTTTAGAAAGACGGATTGGCTTAGGAAGCGCAGATTTTCAATGCAGCTTCTGCTGTTGTTTTTCATATTTGGTCTTTGGTGGATAGAGACAGGTTGGCTTAGGATGCCCAGATTTCTAAGGCTGCTGCTGATTGTTTGTTGTTCGTGATTGGCCTTCTGGTGGAAAAAGCCATATTGGCTTAGTAAGCGCAGATTTTAAAGTCTGATGCTGTTGATTGTTTGTTTTGATTTCGCCTTCCGTTGAAAAAACGGATTGGCTTAGGAAGCGCAGATTTTTTTAGGCTGCTGGCGGATTGTTAGATTTCATTTGGCCTTCCGGTAGAAAAAGACGGATTGGTTTTGGCAGCGCAGATTTTTAAGGCTGTTTCTACTGATTGTTTGTTGTGACTTTCACTCCACCTGCATGGAAAGTCAAAAGAGGGTCCCCTGGTAGCAACAATTCCGTGACGATATGATTAGTGTTTTCGTGGAGATTGCAGCTGCTATTGTTGGGGATTTTCTTATATCAAATTTTGTGAAAAATTAAAATGCGGTACAATAAGCTGTTCTTTTTAAGATATTGAACAGAGCTTAGTTTAAAATGTATGTATGTATGTATGTATGGTTCCCCCAACGGTAGCAAGGTCCAGCCTATGTCTGTGTGGCTTGGCCTTCGAATTTCTTCTAGGGCTTCCACGGCCGATGGTTCGTCGAGAGAAGGCATCCAACCTTCAGAGACCTACAATGATTGGCAATCCACTCCGCTTGCAATAGTCTCTTCAGATTAACCCCTGATGCATTTCCTCTGAAATATGTAATTATTTATACAATGAAACACATCTTACCTGTCGGCAACTTATGGGATTCGAACCCAAAAGTTTTTCTTGCCGATACCGGGAATCGAACCCAGCACGCCTGGGTTACCAGACTCGCGCCAGCCTATCCACTAGACCACATCGACGCTCTGAACAGAGCTTAGTTTAAAATCTCAATATAAACACATTTTAATGTGCAGCAACTATATATATATTATAAATCTCCTCAACCCTCATCACCGCCGTTGTTTTAAAATTTTAACTGTATTGAAGTGAATTTCACCGCATATTCCCCACCACAAATTTCAATATCTTGTGGAGGGTATTAATAACATTTTAAACTTACGAAACGGAAACCGAAACATTTTTTTTCCTACCCAGTAAAAATCATTTCCTGTTAAATTATGCAAATGTCCTGTAACAAAAAGGAGCAGGACATTTACCGTAATTTTACAGGTCGAAAACATGATTACGTGACATTTAATTTTTAGTGTACAACTTTTTGACAGGAAATTTGCTGTAATAATAAATTAATCTTCGTTGACTTTCAAGGAAAACAATTTAAAATTACAGGTTTTGTTAATTACAGGTGATTTAATTTAAAGGTTACAGTTTTCAGTGACACGTAATAGTCAAAAATTTTTTCTGTGTACCTTTTAAAGTGAGACAGTCTTATCCCGGGACCTGCGTTTCCGTGGAAAATATTTATTTGCTCTACCGATGGGCGGTCAATCCGATCTGGGTATTGTGTTTTTGTTTACCGACATATTTGCATCACAATTTCCCGAAAATTGAACGAGATAGCCAGAAGAGCCGTTCCATCATCATTCCCGGCATAATTGAGATTTTCCACTTCAATTTATGGAGCGCTCTCGCACACAAATAAACAAACAACAATCAAAATTTGGTTTCTATTTGTTTTCCCGCCGCGTTCATTTATCCCGGTGTGGTTTTTCACCGGGACCGGAATCATCAGGAAGGACACACGATGACGACGAAGCTCGGTCATTTGTTTTCCTTTATATTTTTTTATTCGTTTCTATTTTTTTCCTCTTTTTGGCTCTTTTACATTCAACTCTATTTCGCCTACAACAATCGATTCCATTTCCAAATAAATGACATTGCGCTTTTCGCAGGGGAAAACCCCATGAAGTGAAGAGGATAGCTGGCTGGCTGGTTCTTTCGGTTCTTTTCCGGTGGATAGTTGAAAAAATTAAAATAAAGTGAGGAAAAACCGCAACCAATGGAATATAATAATAAAAACCAATGGCTGGAGCGCAGCCACGTGGTGTGGCCAGGCTAGGAGGGCTCAGATGTGTGTTGCATTTGGGTGTTTTTTTTTCTCTCTTTCTCGATTCTTGGTGTTGGGAAACCCATTCCAGCGAAACGGTGATGGTGGTGGTTTCGCATTTAAATTGAAAGGGAGCGAACTTTCGGGAAACGATAAATCCAGGTATTTGGTGTGGAAAATATTATTTAAATTCAAAATCTCCGAAAATGGCTTCAAGTGAGTCCCCTGAGAAGCATTCGTATGATAATTTATGTTGAGAATATAATTTGTTGCTTCCGGGTCACTTTTATTTCCAACTATTTTTTGAGCTATTTGCATTTTAATCACTAGTTTTTAGCATAACGACCAATGTTACGATATTGGTAAACAAACTCCATGAGTTCCGCAGTTGCAAAGCCCAAAATAGCCCAAAATGGCTGAATCGGGAATTTGATATACGGTTACACCTCTTATGTATACAAAAATGCCTTGTCAAAAACTTACCTAAGAATGAGTGTTTAGTATTTAGAGTGTAGCTGTCAGACGCACACATGGTTGCAAAACACAAACAAAGAGCGACGAAACAACTACAATCATCAACGCACGAAAACAATCAGAGAAAGAAAACGTTTAGGGGAGATGGGGGCATAATGGTCACCTTAAGGAAAACGCTTACTTAACCATAGAGAACAGCTGTAATATGTGAATTACATCATTGTTTCGTGTTCAGACACTCAAATAGTCTGTGGCCTAATTGGATGAAACTTGGAAAAGTAGATAAAAACGTTTAAAAAAGCATTTTAAAAAATTTTGCCGAAAGCTGAAAACCAGTCACTGTAGAGGCATAATGAGAAACCCCCCGAGGCAGTATGAGCACCATTAATGAAGGCATAATTGAGCGTTTTCTGCCGGGAATTCTAGCAGAAAATTCGACTCGATGAAGTCAACTGAGTAATAGAGCTACAACTTGATTTGTATCGTCTGACGATTTGGCATATTGGTAAGATGTCGGAGAGGTAATCAGTAGGCTCGAGTTCGAATCCTGATCGAGGTGATTTTTTTTTCATTTATCATTCATGATCATGATTGCACTAAACGGTGAGGCGTAGATTTATCAAACAAAGCAATAACAAAATAATCTAGGTCTGTTTGTAGAATTCAAAGAATTAACACATGCTCATACATTATGTTTCTGGTGTTTTGTTTGACGGATGATGCTTTGATGCTATTAGCCGTATAATGTAACAATAAAAAAAATCAATCATGAATGTGCAAAAAAATCCCCTCGAACAGGAATCGAACTCGAGTCTACTGATAACCTCTCCGACACCTTACCAATAGGCCAAATAGACAGACAAAACAAGCCAAGCTGTGGCTCTATTATTCAGTTGACTTCATCGAGTCGAATTCGCTGCTAGATTCCCCGGCAGAAAATGCCCATTATGCCTTCATTGATAGTGCTCTGTTCGCCTCTAGTGAACAAATTGAAGTAAAAAAGCGTTTTAAAATTGATTAATGTGAAAAATCAAAAATTTTATGATGTTGAAAATTGAGAAACAAAGTGTAGATCATGTTGCAGTACGTACATTTCAGATCAAGATGATTTAAAGGTCATAAAAGCTTATTTGGTGGTGCTCAAAATTATAATATTTTCGTCACTTGAGAACCTTGCTGGTTATTATTTAATATTTCTGTAAAGATGAAAAGGATATTTCTTTTTCGGTTAAAAATTAATACTAGAGGTAAAACGAAACAAATCCTCATGAAAATTTGTTTAAGAAAATACGTACTTATGTAGAAAAAAGGAGTGCTCGTTATGCCCTCATCTCCCCTAGGTGGTAAAATTCGCCAACGCGCTTTAAATTGCGAATAAAAAGTGCCGGCAATCACTTGGTGTCCCGGAGCCGCAGCCATCGATTAAGAAGGATATCTCGGATTGGCTTGGTGAAAAGCTCTTAGACAACTATTTGAGGGCGACACGTATCAGCAATCGACCGACCCAGCACCGACAAGTTAAGGTTAGCATTGTTCTTGGAGAAGGAAGTAGAGCGCGAAAGAACATTCCAAGCCGCGCAAAGCCGGTTGTAAGAGCATGTACGAAATTGCGGCCCTGGTATTCACCCATCAGACGCGACGTTAGGAATTGAAAGTGCAGAAAGAAAGCCACCCTTAGCGGGTCGTTTTGGGAGATGATCCGCTGCTCAAGAGCCGATCGCATTTTTTGAATCAATTTTCGCCATTTTGGTATTGCGAGTCCCGTTTTTCCGGAAGTAAGGTGCGGACGTGGCGAGATCCAGTCGGATCGATCCGGAAGTTTTTGGAGCTGCCCCAGGCAATCAGAAATGACGATTGAGAATTCCAGGTTCTGTTGAGCTGTTGAAAATTCGGTAATAATTAGTCCAAAAACACATTTCCAAAGCTTAATAAATTAATTCACTTAATGCAGTAGTCTTGTGAATGGTGCTTCAAATAATACCGTTGTATCGGAAAACAAAAGCTCATGCACATTTTGAGCTCCCCTCACCACAACAGTACAAAAGAAACCCAACCCTGAAAAGGTCCCTCCACAACAAGATGTACAATGTATGTGTGTGTGGTTCATCGTTAACTAGGTCATACATTTTCCAACGTTTCCGCTTTCATTGACGACGACGGGTCCACTCTTCAACAACACAACACAACTAAGGGGGGTGGATTTGGATCCCACACGCGTATGGTTCAGAGAAAAACAAGAAGCAGCGGAAACTTAAAGCTTTTAATTAAATTTCTTTATTCTACCAAATTGAAAATTTATGGTTCACCATCAGCAAATGTGTGAGTTAGTATGTGACGATTGAGGGTTGCGCTGCATTTTCCCGAGAACGTGCGTAAGTGTGTTTAGTGTGAGCTATCCCAATCCTTGGAAAAGCTGGAAAAGCATTTGTGGTGGTTCTGTGGCATCGTGTCGCGGGTGGTTGATGCAAGCAAACATGTCGATGGCGGTAGTTTCGTTCAAATACAGGATAAGCGCTTCCGTCGTTATGGTTTAGTTCGGAAGAGGATGTGATCCTTTTTTTTTTTTGAAATTCCAACTCTCTGAGTCTCTCAGCCAGCTGGATTTTCTCATTATTAACAGATGCAGTGATGTTTTATGCTGCCAGTTTTGCTTGCGTTTTTTTTTTTCTGTGATGAAATACCCTGCGGGCTACGCCAGAGTGCATTGATTGTATACTGGAAAATTAATTTCATAAATTGATAGCTTTGACACAGATGGCATACACAGCAATCCGTAGGAAATCCACAGCACAGAAAAAAAAATGTGAGCTCCTACATTGTTTTACGCGTTAGAGGATAAAGGCTAAAGTTTGTTGTGTTTATTATTATTTAATCATTCTATAAGAAACTCAATCATGAAGGTTTGTCAAATTACTTTTACTACAAAAACAGTTTCAAATATAAAGAAGGTCAAGATATGATTAAGGACCCTTATCTTGATACTGATGCGTTACCGGATCCTATTCGAGTACCTGATTCTGATTCCAAACGCAATTCTGACACTTGTAACAGTTCAAATTATACTTGGTTTACATTAAGTGAAAATCAATTCGGAATGAATAATGTGTTTCAAATAAATGTCGTCAAACCTAAAGTTGTTACAGTTTGCTCTCAGTGCAGCCCATTGGGTAAACAGAACAGAAAAAGAAGCCCACCTTGTTATCGCCAACGAAAAAAGTAAACAACTATGAAACAGTGCCAAATTTAACAACACAAATTACAAAAATGAACACAAAAATGTTATAAATTGCTGCTTTATTGAAAGCACTTTGCAGGGTTCAACTGAGCTAACCTGGCAAAGAAGAAGAAAAATTTTACTTCTTCTTCCCAAGCCAATCTTGATTTTACACATTGACTTAAACATAACGAAAATCTTGATCCGAGATTCTGATTACTAAATAAGATTTATACTCTGGTAATGATTCTAATCCTAGATCATGATCTCGATTCTGATTTCGGATCCTAAACGAATTTTTGTTTCGAAAACTTACAATTTTGGTGACGACTGCTTCTATCAGCGACGGAGTACTTATCAAAGCAAGCAATGAACCCTGTTTTTCCTTGCTTTTTACAGAGTTTTTTTTAGCAAAACTTATAGAAGCAGCAACATCAAATAAGCTTTGAAACTTCATTTTTTGAAGAAAATTTGATGAAGCACATGGAACTTTCAAACAGTTTTTACGATTTTTCATGTAGAAGCCAAAACAAAACTTAAAAATCAAATATCGCACATTTTGGCAAACAAATGTGGATTTAAGTCCGTTGTGATATCAAATACAACAGAGTACTATTTGTATCGAAAAACTGATTATACAATCACAATTATTCTCGATAAGCCATGTTTAGGGATCAGGTTACAATAGTGATTGATATATGCTTGGAATCTCCATCGGCCATATTGACAATACTTCACTAATGATTTTCAATCTGTTCAACTGGCAATAACTCCACTGAACACTACGAATTCACTCTTCGTCGATTCTGAAATAATAACGAACTGACGTTCTCTCTCACTTGCTACTCTCTGTTATTGTTTACATTTGCCACGCGGTTTGTCAGTCCGAGTGCGTTCAACAAAGTCGTAAAAATAAACCAAATTTGAAATTTCGGTGAATATTTGCACAAACCCGTTAGTTAAAAAATCCCCTAATATTAGATTTTGACCCTGGTACCTGATCTCAAACTCTGTTCCTAATTCGATTCCATATCTTATATTTTTGATCTAAACCTGACCCTGAAATTTAATCACTGATTCTGATTCCAGTATCCGGATATCAGAGACTGATATCGGATTCTAATTTCTGATCCTCGTTTTCGATTGGATCTGGACCCTTATCCCTGATGATGATCACAAATTCTGATCATAATCTTGATCCCAAATTTTGATTCCGGATCCTAATTCTGATTACTTATAAATTATGTCAACCCCGAATTTTGAGTTCGTTTCCTCATCCTGGACTCTAGACTTCTGGATCTGATTTTGACTCCTCATCCCAGAACCTAATCGCGGAGACTGATCTTGATGCCAGATCTTGAATTTTTTCGTTTTCCATCATAGTTATCTTTACTGTTAAGATTTTATTCCGTTTCCTTTTTGCACAAATGTAAGCTTGGGTTTAAAAATAAGAATTCGACAAGTGCTTTAAAATAGATGTCCGTGATAAAAAAAATGGTTTAAAGAAACGAGTGGTCAATATTTTCACCAATATTGCCTTATTTGGAAGCTAGCAGACAAAATATTTAAATACTTCTTTATGCCAATTTCGCATCACGGATCCGCATGTTGGCTGTTTGGGTACAATGAAAGAAGAAAATTGTTGCATATATCCGGGGGTCTTAAACAGTCATTACCCAAGCAACACAGATTAAGCCAAATCGCACTAGGAAGTTTAGTTATGGTTTTAAAATGGAATTTTTTTTGCAGCTCGTTTTATTATAGTCATGGAAAATGCTTGTATTCTTGTTGCGATCATTTGTCTTCAGGTAGTTTTGAAAACGCTCAAAAAGCTTTTACTAAATATACTGTTTTAGTTGTTTTGAAAGACTTATGAATGCTCTGTTAAAACAACGACAAAAAGCAGTCTTAAAAGTTTGCTCCAAGCGAAAGAAACATGTTTTATAATAGCACTCAGTGCTTGATTTTGAAATCGCCATGAAACTTACTGACAGTTCTCGATCAAGATTTCAAAACAGGACACGCTCAGGTAGATTGCACATAGATATTTCCCTTTTTTACATATTTTTGGTAAGTTATATAGTTGTTTATGAGTTAAATTGAAAATAAATAAAAATCTTTAAAACACTTTAAATCACCGGAAGTGGTATGAATATCTCTAAAATAGGGCCTAACTAGTTAGAGAAAAAATTTGTTGCTTGCCACCATCATTACTCCTAGATGTTATTTTCAAAGCTGTAAATTACTGAAAATCTCATGAAACATCAAACAAATGGTTGTAAGTGAAAGTGCTAAACGAGTAGAAGCCTAATTTAGTTTTCCGACGCATTCTTGAAATACAATATGGTGTCTTCCGCTGAGCTATATGATTTCACCGAAAATTACATGAAATTCCCACAATATGGGTATTGGGTGGAACTCGAAGAAGACGAATTTCGCTATCTAACGCCTTCATTAATCCACAATGGCGTCTTTCGAGGCGAACTACGCTTGGCCTATGCAGTGGTAGATGCAACTCTATATGTTAGCAATCTCTATAGTAGTTAGTCGTTGCCGAACAGAAAATTTATTATGTGATAATGGTTCTAATAAATTTACATGTTCGCCATCTTTCATTTCTTCTAACTTTATATCTGTCTATAAAATTTCATAATCTTAAGATTTTCTTACTTAAAAGGACATCACTTTAATCGCTAACGCTGACAAATTACGGTGATCGAACTCTTCATAAAATTAGTAGAATTCAACAAGTATCTTTTGCCTCTATATTGGAAAATAAAGAAACAAATGCAAGTAAATATCACCAACTAAGAGGCGAACCAGCCAAAGGCTGAAAATCTCTCTAATAAAGATATAAAATAAATTATATATCATCAACTATTAAAACCATGAAACTAAATTCAAATATCCCAGGAAAGGGTTGTGTTAGTAGGGGGAAGGTTATAGATCAGAATCCATTTTGGTAAACGATGCGATCGTTTTTTCCTACCTTTATACGGCCTTGCTCTGTTTTAACAAAGTTAAGAGTTTTAATGAAACAAACATGTTGAATTTGTTTCTTCTTGTGTGAATTTTTAATCATAAATTTCATCAGGTATTGAATCAATGTTCATACTTCTTTTTTTTTATTAGGTGTTTTTGGACCCAAATTTTGATTCGAAGTTTTGCTTTTATCAAAAGAGTCATTGGCAGCTCGACTACGACGTTTCTTACGTTTGTTTGCATCCATTTTTATCCAGTTTCTTGTTCACACTGGGATCTATTTGAATCATTTTTTTCTATAGAATGTTTGTTTTCAGAAACCGTTTTTTATGCAACTACGTTGAGTATTCATGTTGTATATACACCTGGAAATTGATAATAGTTTTTAAAAAAAGTTCGCTTTTTTTACAATAGCTTACAGCTAACTTCTAATGGCTTTTCGCAGAACAGCGGAACCATCAATCCCGGGTCAGGCAAGTTAGTTGTCGAGGATGCGATCGTCTTTATCCTCGCTATGTGGAATGTCGTACAGCTAAATTAACGTGTAAAAGCTGCAACCACCCGATCAGAAGGGAAAAACAAAATTGTATAAAGATGAAATATTTTGAAACTCTAAAATTATAACAAAATAACTATACGATCATAACTAAAATATATCAGTTTTTGATATGCTCATATCAAGGATATATCTCATTTAAATAGCAAAGTTTTATATTGAACAGAGCAAAACTTACATGATCATAACTTATAAAAATATGGATGCTTCAGGAAAAACATCAGTAACACACATTAAATGCTGTACACATGCTCTACTTAGGGTAACCCTGGATAGGATTAAAATTCATAATCTGTTGTACAAAAAATCAATATGATATTTTTGGACCGTTGACTTGGATGTCCGTGTTCCATGGAAAATTGTATGCATATCAAAATACGATATCATATATAAAGAGTGATACGGTTGGTCAAGGGAAAACGCGTGTAAATTGGTGAAATCGTTTATTTAAAAAATCAAATAAATTCTTTTTTTCAAGTTTAATTAGTATAAAATTCAGGAAAAATATTCTACATCCGAATTGCCGAGCCTTACGCTTAAACCCTGCCATCAGATTTTGTACAGCCACCTTGTCCACCTTCTTCGCCGCAGAAAGCCAGTTTGCCTTGAACTGCTGCTCGTCCTTAGCAGTTTTTTTTGGTCTTCTTTAGGTTCCGCTTGACAATAGCCCAGTATTTCTCAACTGGTCGGAGCTCTGGCGTGTTGGGAGGGTTCTTGTCCTTGGGAACCACCTGCACGTAGTTGGCGGCGTACCACTCCATGGCCTTTTTACCGTGATGGCAAGATGCCAAATCCGGCCAAAACAGTACGAACAACCGTGTTTCTTCAGGAAAGGCAGCAGACGTTCATTCAAACACTCTGTCACGTAAATTTTTTGGTTGACAGTCCCGGAAGCTATGAAAATGCTTCTTTTCAAGCCACAGGTGCAGATGGTTTGCCAAACCAGATATTTCTTCGCGAACTTTGACAGTTTCATGTGCTTGAAAATGCTGTCCCGGAAGCTGCTTGTTGTCGGCTTTGACGTAGGTTTCGTCGTCCATTACCACGCAGTCAAACTTCGTCAGCATCGTCGTGTACAGCTTTCGGGATCGCGCTTTGGCCGTCGTATTTTGTTTATCATCGCAATTTGGAGTCACTACCTTCTTGTAAGTCGATAGTCCGGCTCGTTTTTTGGCTCCACGCACGGTTGTAGACGAGACACCCAGCTTATTTGCGGCATCTCGGAGAGAGAGGTTAGAGTTTCGCTTGAAACTACAGGCAACCCTCTTTGTCGTCTCAGTGGCTTCCTGTTTTCGATTTCTCTCCGATCCAGCCTTCCTGGCTGTCGACAAACGTTCCCCAAACACTTTAATTATATTTGTAACGGTTGATTTGGAAACTTTTAGTGATTTTGCCAGCTTTGCGTGCGAGTAGCTCGGATTTTCAGGATGCGCGAGCAAAATTTTGATACGCTGCTCTTCTTCCTTGGACGGCATTTTGACAACTGAAGAGTGAATTCCAAAATCAAAATAGGAGCAACATTCTACACACACACCTTCAAAATGAGGGGTGTTCAGGTTTTTTAAATGCAAAATTGAAAGAAATACGTCAAGTTGATATTGACCAAATTTTAACCGTATCACCCTACAATGTTCTATAACAATTTGAAATAAATTCTTTATCGTTGCAAATGAATTCAATCCTATCAATGAACAATTCAAAATAAGATATAACCCAGATTTAAGAAACTTTTTGTCGAAAACTTTGAGTACACAATTGTACATGCTGGCAAACTCAAAGTCGAATTTGCTGACCTGTCGCATCGTCAGTTGGGAAAAAATGTTAAATATTCACCATTCAACCGTCTCCAGAGTGTTGAAGCGGTTGACGTTGGACCACGGCTTGAAGAAAACCGGGACAGGAGAACAAAAAGACGGAGGGAACGGTGAAGCGGATGATCAAAACAAATCCCAACGTCTCAAGCCGTGATTTGGCTAAAAATATCGGCATGTCGCAGAGCTACGTCCAGAATGCAAAGAAGAGAGCTGGACTACATACATACAAGGTACAGAACTTCTCAATCCACGATGAGCGGCAACAATCGACGGCTAAAACTTGGGCACGGAAGCTCTAAGAGAAGATGCTGACAAAATACGGCTGCAGTGTGATGGACGACGAAACGTTTATAAAGGCCGATTTTAAGCAAATTCCAGGGTTAGGGTTTTTCACCGGCAAGAGCAAGTTCGATGTGGACGACAAATTTAAGAAGACGAAAATGTCAAAGTTCGCCTCGAAATATCTCGTTTGGCAGGCTATCTGCTCTTACGGATTAAGGAGTGAGCCTTTTGTGATAGAGGGCACAGTAAATGACGAGCTCTACAAATCTGAGTTACTCGAGACGCGCCTTTTGCTGTTCTTGCAGCAGCATGACGAAGCTCCGCTATTTTGACCAGATTTGGCATCATGCCACTATACTAAAAGTGTCCTGAAGTGGTATGAGGCCAATTCTGACCATTTTGTTCCAAAGGACATGAACCCGCAGAACTGTCCGGAGCAGTACTAAGCAATAATAAAGCGGGAACTTCGAAAGAGCGAAAAGACAGTCAAAGACGAGAAGGGCATGTTAAAAAATGGGAACACCCTGAGAAACTGGTACCAGATGACACTGTGAAGACTTTAATGGAGGGCATCAAGTGAAGATGTGTTCAATTTTACACTCAAGGATCCAAGGTGTTCGCCCTTTGTACATAGATTTTGTATAAAAATGATGGTTCAGATAAAGCGGAAGCTTGGATGGAGCTCGGACAAGCGGGGTTCTACTGTAGTTAAAATGTCTGCTCCTATATTTTCTTCGTTAAAAATTATCAGTCCTCCGTTGATTTGACGTGATGACCTTCGACCGATTTGTGACGCAAACGGCCTAGTTTTTTATTTGGTCTTAAGTTCTCATAAACAACCTTCAGCCTAAGATTTCTCATACTGCATTAAATTTGTAGCATAAATTCAGGCGAAATCCAGCCGACCCTGTCAGGAACAAATTTCACACAATCTGGAAGGTAATTTTCAGGTTCTTAAGTTTCACAAGGTTGTTATCTCAATTGTTATTGCAGATCCCTTCTCAGAAATTTATGCAACGTTGGTACATATTTCAAATGCACATAAAACAGAACACCAACTCTAGCGACAACAATGCGTTTGTAATAAAGTCATTTACAGGTCTCGCCTGACTAAGCTTTCCGAACGACGTCTTCAGCTTCTTCTTGTTCGATAAACAACATCGAACGACTTTGATCGATGAGCTTCAATCAGAATGACACGATTACTTTCAAGCAATTTAAATTAAACTATATCTCCTAGGCTAGCCGAGTTGGATGAAAGGTAAACTTTATCGACTTGGGAGAATCCGAGACGTCCAAAGATGAAACAGTGGGTCTGTCTCGATGTGTTTGATTGTTGCTTTATGTCTTTTCTCATTTCCAAGAAATAATGTCTGCCGGAGATGCAGGTCCCCGGTGCAGTTATCTTTATTGCGTTTGTTGAATGGGATGGGGGTACTGGGGATGTTTGTGTGTACATGACTCGGTGAATGTTGGTTTTCCATGCTTCGATTGATAATGTTCCATGTTTGAACTGGGAGTTCCTCTTAGTGGTACCAGCCAGTCGACAGGCCGGCCTGGGCGTTTCTTCGTCAATCAAGATGAAAGGCAGCCGGCCGGGCTTGAGCGCAAATAAACGAATCTTGACCGATACCAAGAAAACGGAACCTGTTTGTTGAAATCTTTCTGCCTCTTTTTTCAAGTTTGTTGTAACAATACAGGACACACAGACAGAGACACAATCACATACTAAATTGGAATAATAATTAAACCACCAGATGGGCCAGTTTCCACAATCAATCGATGGATGGACATTCACTTTTCTGTGGGATGTTTTGACGGTTGAAATAAAAAGGATCTTCAAAGCTGAAGGCTAACGAAAGCTTTCTTGGGGGTAAATCGGAAATGACAGGCTGCTGAATAGAGAATGAAACAAGACGTTCGGGGCCTGTTTCCTTGGAGTTTATGTGCATGGTATGGTCTTAAACTTATTCGATCCAAGCATCTCGATAAATGGGAGAGTTTCTCGACCGATAAGGATGGACACAACATGGATAGTTTTGGAAAAACAAAGCCATAAACATGTCTTCGTTTATTTAAGTGAAACTAAACACAGGGTCAATGAATTATTCCTTAGAATTTATTTTTAGCCTTATGTTCATGATTTCCTTGGAGTTATTGATAAATAGAATTTTCTGATTATATTGTAGGGGAGAGTGGGGTATCATGGCCACTTTTTTTCTTTGTTTCATAACTTCTTTATTATAAAAGATAAAATGAAAAATATAAATAGAAAGGTTTTCTACATATTTGAGGTATCATGGGGCATTTTTTATGTTTTTTTTCATTTATAATTGATTTTGTTTATTGATTAAAACATCAACGGATCACATGTTGATCCTAATGACTACACTATAACTAACTAATCAAAATTAATATCACCATAAAACTACACAATACTTGATACACATAAAATTTTTCTTCGGAATAAGTTCCTTGAGACGTCGAAGTCGAAATGTTCGGAAAACCGATTAAAAGTTTTTAGAAGGCCGATGAAAGCGCTGTTAGCCTCGTAATTGTTCAGGTGAATAGGAACATGTTCTGGTTTCGTAATCCTTGTGGTCGTACGCTTAGAGGTATGGTCTCCAACAGTTCGGGGCAGTCGACCAAACAGCTGAAGCGTACTCAAGAATAGAACGAACTATGCAACAACCAGTGAACAAAGCGGTGAATCGCCGTTGCAGGAATTTACGTCGTCTTGGCCGTTTATGGTGTGAAAAAGTTTCTGATCATCGGCATATGTGAGTTATGTGCCACAGAGGAGCGAGAGTACATCATTAAAATAGATCACGGAAATGATTGGTCTCAAATGACTTTCTTGAGGCACTCCTGAAGAGGCAACGAACTGCATAGAAATGGATTCACCAGTACGAACGGATAACTTTCGTCCCATTAAGTAACTCCGGAACCAATCTAGTAGGGAAGCACAGAAGCCTAAACGTTCGAGCTTTGTGATGGCAATATCGTGGTTCACCTTATCGAACGCAGCAGAGAGATCTGTGTAAATGGCGTCTGTTTGAGTTTTCTTGGCAAAGCTGTCCTGCATGATGTAAAACTCAGTAGGTTTGTAGTCATGGATCGTTTAGACATGAACCGGTGCTGATCGTTGAAGAAGTGATGCTTGCAAAATGAATAAAAAATTGGACCCAAAACAACCAGTTCAAACAGTTTGGCGAATGCGCATAGAGCGGAGATTCCGCGGTAGTTGCCCTTTTTGTGGACAGGAAACATGTGAGCTTCTTTCCAAAATGAGGGAAAGATTCTGCAGTCCAGCGATGATTGAAAGATGTACCAGATAGGTGTCAGCAGAGATAGCATAAAACGCTTCAAAAAATTAGCTGGTGTACCGTCCAGGTCGTAGAAGATTATTTTTTTAGCTTAGCTGTCGCTAAGCTCCTAAAAGATGGCTGCATCGTCGACCAGAATACCATTCAAAGATGACCCTAGGGGTGATATATGTCCGACAGCCCTGGCCAGTTGCTCCAAAGAAATTTCCCCTGTTATGAAAATACTAGAAAATTCCTCGGCAAAAATTTCACAAATTTCTGGATCAGAATTCACTGTGTCGCTGTCAAGGAACATGTAAGACGGAAGCCCTGGTTTTTTCCGTTGATTTATACGTGCTTCCAAATTCGGACTGGTCTTGAAATTCCTTTATAACCGGTTTAAATAATTTATGTAGCTACGCTTACTGACTTTTTTATAAGCAGAGTTTAGTTTGTGGTATTCTCCCTTAGTGTAAGGGGATTTGTGTTTGTTGTAGTTTCGGAGTGCACGTTTCTTGGCCGTCTTCAGTCGCCGCAGTTCTTTAGTGACTCAGGGAGCCCGTAGATTTGTAGCCACCCTACGTTTCGGAATATGGCAATCAATGATGTAGTAGAGAATGTTCGAAAATGTCTCAGCAGCTGCGTTTTCGATCAGAAGGATCGAGCTCAACTTCCCATTCGATGGAGTCAAGAACGAGAGATATAACTTCAAAATCCACGTTCCTGAAATCTTGATAGAAGGAAGCCGTTTTCTTCACGGGAGCAAATTTTCTTGCGGCATCGAGAGAGACCACTGAGGCTGGGTGATATGGAACAGCTTTGACAAGAGGAGCGGGTGCTAAGTCAATCGTCGGAATCTAGAAACCTTAACGAAACAGAGGTCGAGCATACGTCCGTTTTTATTCTCGATATTATTTATCTGACGTAGAATCGCTGTACTAAGGGCGTCTAAGTGTACGCTAGAAGATGCCGAGAACGAAGAACGCGTAGGATCTGGAAACAGAAAGCCACTTCGAGAGGAGCACCATTTTAGACTGGGCATGTTGAAGTCGCCAATGACGAGTATATCATCCTCAGGAGAACAAAAAGAGCTGACTTTAGACAGACAACGCGAAAAGGACTCTGCTAAAACCAGGTCGCCAGAACGATCAGGTGGTACGTACACTACGCATAGATAGTGTTTCCGATTACTGAGCTCAATGAGGGTCCAAAGAAGCTCCAGATCGTCCCAGGAAACGTCTTCGATAAGCAAAGCCTGGAGTTTGGATCTAACGGCAAGAGAACCATCAACCTTCAAACACAGACAAACAGACGGGACACTCAATTTTCATTCTTCGCAAAACTAGCTGAGAAGCTAGGCAATGTCACCACCAGATAGCGCTGCCTAACTGTTTTGGAGATCACAATTCTCATCAAGGTAGCCCTGTTTAATGTGTAATATTTGTTTACTATTTCTCAACGACCAAAATATAACTCAAAACAAAAATCCTTTTTGAAGGCGTAAATAAGGAAAAACGAGTTTGAATCGTATGGCGGTAGCTGCATTTGTGGAACTCGGCGGTATTCCTAAGATATTAGTTGTCTCAGTAAGTATTATCTAACGGTGTCTTATTTTCGGAAATCTAACATTTTCACTCAGTTTTTTTAAGGAACGACGAAGACAGGTGAATCCTATGTATGTAGGTCGATAATTTGAGACGGGAATCGGTGCGTCCTGGGAAAATCCGCATTTTGCTTACATTACCTGGACTTGAAGTACATCTGCACCTCAAGATCGACCATTCGTATCCTCCCGATCAAGTCTTATTTGAAACGTTTTTCTCTCCGGCAAGGGCGTGAAGGATACCTGAAGCAATTGTTGCCATTCCTGATACTATTTTATTTCAATGCAATTTCCAGCAGAAAATTTCGGATGGTATTAATATTCCGATGTCAACATCAATCCTTGTAGAGGGTCTTTGGATTCAGAAGACCGAAACAAGCCGTTTCAATTACATAACCATCACCACCAACATCACAATAATTTCTAATTCATTTAAATGCTTCTGCAGGCAGCATTGGAGCCTTTTTAATCAAACCTAAAAAGCAGAAACTTTAATATGTATTCAAATAGAAATAGAAATAACAGTATACCTACTTCTGCAAATGATAAAACGGTTGTTTACGCTTCAAAACAAAACATCAAATTGTCAAAGGCGACCATGATCGTTTTTTTAAATCGAAAATAATTGGTAGGCAATGTCGGCAACAGATGGCAGTGTAATCGATTTGCGAAAAATTGACCGGATTTTCTTCAGAGTATCCTGTCTGTTTGTCTGTGCTTCAAACTTCTAAGAGGGTCTACCTTAAGGACACCGGTACGGTTGTGGACCGACCCGTGCCAAAAACTATCGGTGTGGTAGCTTCGACAGTTGACTGGAAGAGTTGTACCGATAGGGCAGGAGTCTGAGGCCGACGGTTGAAGTTTTTTGGCTGATCCACAAATTCACGGAACTGCATCCCCGTGGGCCAAATCTTCTAGTGGAGCCATCTACACCTTTCTGGAGCAATCGTTTTACTTCTACTGGTGAGGTTATAACCAAGTAACGAGAAACTATTTTGCTGACATCTTCATCGGTTATTTGCGGTTGAAGTCCAGCTAGATACAGCCAGAACTTAGGTGCCGGAGGTGGAGGAAACGACTGAAAGATCACTAAGATCGATAGACTTAGTCCCCGTCATTGTTGCAGAGACTAGCGATAGTCCATCATTACCACGGCGACGCTTGATATTTGGTGACGGATATGCTTGTGGAGTCCCTTTCAGAGGTGGAAACAAAGAAGCTGCCATTGGTAGGTACTGCTTCGAAGCCATATCATCGACTTTTTTAGACAAAATGTCGAGCTGATGCGTTCACTTGTCCAATGCAATATCGGGGTAGTCGGTTTTTGGAGCGGTGCGGTCGATCAAATCGTCTACATAGCAGCGAATACTTCTGCCGTTCAACTCCGTACGGCAGGGGGTACAGATAAACCTAACCTTACCCTGTGTAAACAGCTCCCTGTTAAGCCGAATGTTGAATCCGCAACATCGCTGGCTGATGTGAAATAAATTTCCACAGAATCCGCAAACTAGCGGCTCGAGGTCATCGATCGCTAATTGGCACTCTCCACAATGCTTTTTATTCTTCATGTTGGCCATTATGTCGAAAAGACAAATATTCGAACAATTTCCAAAAGCACCGCTAATTTTTATTTTGTCCAGTACTGTTAGACGACAGCGCATAGATTAACCTGGTCCTATGTTCACCGCTTCTGAGAACCGCGCGAAGCAAAACACAACAAAAAAAAAATGCGGTTGGTGCACGGAACTTTAGCGGGTGTTACCGGAACCGAAGAATGTTTTCTGGGAGATCCTCCACTATTCAAGACTCCGCTGACAGAAAACGATGGTTTGGATGGCACCAGGACAAATTTCGAGACAAAATAAAACGTGAATCGCGAAAGCAAACTAGCACACAGTAAGTAACCGAATAAACGTGTGATAGACAAGTCAACAACCAAACCATGCTTACGCGAAGCGACGACGATATCAGTTGGATTGGGATTTTTATCTCAACACACAGCTGAGATATTTAGAGTGGCCCACGTTTCCCCATGGCCCACGTTACCCCACTCTCCCCTACATTTTAAAATTCAATAGCGCGGAATGAATCGGGATAGATTTCAGAAGTGAAAAAAGTGGCCCATCATACCCCACTCTCCCCTATCTATTTAAGCTATCCTTCTGAAACATCGGTACAAACGCGAGACTTTAAACTTATTTTGACTGGTGACATGACAAGTTTCACATTTGTTCAATGCAGAATTGATCGAATTGTAAGTGTATTTTCAATCCTTTATTAATTTTAATCCTGTGTTATTTTTGAGTAAAAATTCGAAAAATCAGCACCATATGTTGGGCTGCACGTGACACTTTTGGAATTAGAAATTGCTGTTTTTCGGCTATCAGCGCATGTTTAAAAACAATTGCAGCTTCGTAACTTGGCTTCTCTAAAACCCGAAATCGAAAACCGTACAGCACCACAATTGTTTCGGAAACTTGTGCGCTGCAAAACATGTTCCAGTAGCAACGCAAAATTTCTACAACAAACCCACACTGACTGGGGCGCCCTCTGTGCTCGGCTCGGCGTGACATGTGTACTAATTAATTTAGAAGCAACCGCCACACGCCGCCGCACCGAAAGTGAAATAGTCGATTCTGAACACATACGCCCTCCGACCCACCCACATAATGGTGACACTGGTCCTACTCGCCTTTTTCCCACGCTGCCGTTCCGAAACAGATTCCAAGTCATAATCGTTGCTGCATTTTAACTTTTTGGTCGTCGTCGTCGTCAGATGTGGGTGAAGGCGTGCTGAGGTCCAAAACAAAAGAGGGACCCTTTCTCTTCCAAAAATTATGGCTGACAGAAGCAGTAATTTCGCGATCGTTTCAGCTTCTTTTTTTTCGGGGGATTTAATTTTGTTGTTGCCTGTCTCGACCTGCGTATACAACCCTTTTGGGGTTTCCTCCCCGGTTCGTGTGCGTGGGGTAGGGTTCCGTTTTTCGTGTCCCCTCCCTAGCTTCACATGAACAAGTGCACCAGCTCATATCACTCGGAAAATTCAGAGAGGGAAGAGAAAAAGCACTCGCTCAAAAAAAAAAGAAAGCACCGGAAACACCGGGCACGGCCGGAAGTGTCGCTTGCCGGGGTAAAGTTGTGAACGTAAAACTGCTTTCCGGATGCTTTGTTGTAGAACGCTGCGTTCGCGCCCCACTTGGGTTACTAATTGCATATTACCGGGCGCAACTGGGTTTACCAGTTTTGTTCTGTTCCATTGCCTTTCCTGTTCCTGTCAGGGGCTGTTGTTGTTTTTGTTGTTGCTGCTGCTGCTTTTGGTTAAGTTGCATAATTGCTGGGGCGTGTACGTATTTGCCACTTACTTCCGAGTGCTCCAAGGTTGCCGATATGGGAGATGAAAGAAGCCCTGCTGCTAAGTGTGTTATTGTGTGCACGCTATTTGGCTGGACCCCATAATAATTTCGATGGAAGTTAAGCTGACATAGTGCGAGATCGCGCGGATGTGACTCGTGGGAAAAGGACCACTAAATGCTGGAATCCAAAATATGCTGAATTTTCATCAGCTTGAGTTATAAAAAGAGAACACTCAGAATGTTTGTTAAGGCAAAAAATATTAAAAAAGCTGTTGATAATGAAAATGATATTAAATTTTATTAAAAAGCAGCGTTGAAAAACAGCCTTTCTTAGGCTCATGTACTGTAGAACTCCGCTTTCCCAAGAATGTTGAGTGAAGGAGCACCTCGGAAAAGTGAATCCTCGAATATCATGTGATACAAAAGCCTATCTTTTCCCCCTAGTTTTTTTTGTTCACGGTCACTTTCTAAGAACAATTTCAAGAAAAACACTCGACATCTCAGAAAACTTCCCACATTATAGAGGAGATTCTAAAGGGTGATACGGTCAAAATTTGGTCAATATCAACTTGACGTATTTCTTTCAATTTTGCATTTAAAAACCTGAACACCCCTCATTTTGAAGGTGTGTGTGTGTAGAATGATACTCCTATTTTGATTTTGGAATTCACTCTTCAGTTGTCAATATGCCGTCCAAGGAAGAAGAGCAGCGTATCAAAATTTTGCTCGCGCATCACGAAAATCAGAGCTACTCGCACGCAAAGCTGGCAAAATCGTTAAAAGTTGCCAAATCAACCGTAACAAATGTAATTAAAGTTTTTGGGGAATATTTGTCGACAGCCAGGAAGTCTGGATCGGGGGGAAATCGAAAACCGGAAGCCGCTGAGACGACAAAGAGAGTTGCCGGTAGTTTCAAGTGAAACCCTAACCTCTTTCTCCGAGATGCCGCAAATAAGCTGGGTGTATCGTCTACAACCGTACATCGAGCCAAAAAACGAGCCGGATTATCGACTTACAAGAAGGTAGTGACTCCAAATCGCGATGATAAACAAAATACGACGACCAAAGCGCGATCCCAGAGGCTGTACACGACGATGCTGACGAAGTTTGACTGCGTGGTAATGGACGATGAAACCTACGTCAAAGCCGACTACAAGCAGCTTCCGGGACAGGAGTTTTATACGGCAAAAGGAAGGGGAAAGGTAGCAGATATTTTCAAGCACATGAAACTGTCAAAGTTCACGAAGAAATATCTGGTTTGGCAAGCCATCTGTACCTGTGGCTTGAAAAGCAGCATTTTCATAGCTTCCGGGACTGTCAACCAAGAAATTTACGTGAAAGAGTGTTTATTCTGCTGCTTTTCCTGAAGAAACACGGTTGTTCCGTACTGTTTTGGCCGGATTTGGCATCTTGCCATCACGGTAAAAAGGCCATGGAGTGGTACGCCATCAACAACATGCAGGCGGTTCCCAAGGACAAGAACCCTCCCAACACGCCAGAGCTCTGCCCAATTGAGAAATACTGGGCTATTGTCAAGCGGAACCTAAAGAAGACCAAAAAAACTGCTAAGAACGAGCAGCAGTGCAAGGCAACTGGCTTTATGCGGCGAAGAAGGTGGACAAGGTGGCTGTACAAAATCTGATGGCAGGAGTTAAGCGTAAGGCCAGGCAATTCGGATTTGGAAAAGCGGAAGCCTAACTGAATATTTTTCCTGAATTTTATACTAATTAAACTTAAAAAATAAATTTAATTTGATTTTTTAAATAAACGATTTCACCGATTTACACGCGTTTTCCCTTGACCAAATTTTGACCGTATACCCTTTATCCTATCCAACGCACTAGTAACGGACAAAATTATCCGGGGGTGACTGGGTGAGTAAAAGAATCATAGGGGAGATAAGGGTATAATGGCCACTTGAAGGAAACGCTTATTAAACCATAGAAAACAGCTATCATATGTGCACGGTGTCTCAGGGAGAGTACTTTATTTTCAAAAAATAAGCATCGCTAATTTTTGCAGCATTCGAAAGCTGGGACTTTCCTTTTTCATTTGAGCCCAGTGGAGCGTTGAGAATTTACAAGGTGGCGGGGGGAGGACTCAGAATTGTTCATTTTCGGAACAAATGTAATCCAAAATACACATAAGGGGGGCGTTAACTTAAAAAGACAGGGGGTGGTGATCGAAAAAGATTTAAAACCACTGGACAATGGGGAAAAAGTGTATAAACCACGAAGAAATTCAATATCTTCCCTCCTACATGGAACAAATCTATGAAAATATACTTTCCTTTAGTAAATATGTCCGGAAAATCGATGGGGCTTAGCATCAGACGCTACACGAGCTTACGAACGGAGATATAGTACCTTTATAACCCCTAATTCTCCTATATTTTGTAAACAATCCAAAAAACACTAGTTTGAACTAAAAAAAATTTGGCATTTTCTTGTGTGATTTTTTTCGAAGAATCAAATGAAGGCTGTTTGAGCCACCGCACACATCGGAAAGTGGAGTTATTTCCGTTTTACCCTCATTTTTCATATAGTTCAGAAAAAAACTTGAGCGAACTGGACAATTTTGAAGCTAATAAGGCCTATCTAGTGTGTTTTATTTTTCGAAAACATCGAATGACTTTTTGAGTCACCGCACGCATTGAAAAACTGAGTTATAACTGTTTTAGCCTTAATTCCCCTAAAATTTTTGCATATTGCCGAAAAGCATGTTCGGACTTGATAATTTTAAACCAAATGGCACTTTTTATGTAATTTTTTTCTGAGGAATCGATTGAAGGCTATTTGAGCCACCGCACGTTTTTGAAAATGGCTGCTTTTTCCCCACTGTTCCCCTACATTGTTCAATCAATTCAGAAAAAAATTAGTTCGGTCTCGAAATTTTCTAACCAAATGAGTTTTTCTGGAAAATCAAAGGAAGGCTATTTCAGTCACAAAACGCATCGGAAAATGGAGCTATGGTTGTTTTTCCATCAATTTCCCAACATTTCCCAATTACTTCAGAAAAAGCTTGTTCGCAAAGGAAATTTTTGAATCACATGAAACTTATCTTGTGTGATTTATTTCCGAGGAATCGAATGAAGGCTATTTGAGCTATCGCACGCATCGAAAAATGGAGTTCTGGAAAAATTACCCAAAAAAGTTCTTATATTTCAGAAAAATTCATGTTCGGACTTCAAATTCAAAACAAATCGAGACTTATCTTGTGCGGTTTTTTTTCCGAATCTATCTTTGCAGACAAAGCTTATACACATGCAAGGTACGTTCGAAAAAGTTTTGAGTCAATTAAAAAGGAACAATTTTGTACAGTCTTAAAGCCTAAACTATGACAAATATTTCATCCGAAGACTGCATTTTGATTGAAGTTAGGACACACAGTTATTAAGTTTTTAAAAATAAATATCTTTTTTAAGGTTGATATTCAACACAATTAATGAGAGACACTGCTTCGAACATTTTGACGCAGCATTAACAGTGATGAATATCACCCTGAAAAAAATTACCTCATTTTTGAAGCTTGATAAATTTTTTTATCATAAGTCGAATCGAAATGCAATGTTGGGATGAAATATTTGTCATAGTTTAGGCTTTAAGAAAAACCGTTTTTGAAAGAATCCGAGCAAGGGGGACCAAAGTTGTTCATGAAAAACTAGATTTTCATGTTCCTCCCGAAAAAAAATGTCTCAAAATCCCATACAAACTTTAGGCTCGATGAGCGACCCTTTCCCGTGATCAAATCTTGCCCAAATTTGGCATGAGACCTTGTACTAAATAGGCCTAGGATCAATTTAAGCCTGCAGCGCATAACATTTCACTAGCTTGAAATTTCTCATACAAATCCCAAGTAACACAGATTATGCCAACTAGCATTAGGAAGTTTTATCATGGTTTAATTATGGCATTTTTTTGTGCAGCTCGCTTTATGGCGGTTTTATTATGGTCATGCAGAATGCTTATAATTTTTTTTCGACCATATGTTTTCAGATGGTTTTGAAAACGTTAATAAAACTTTTATTAAACATGCTGTTTTAGTTATTTTGAAAGAGTTGTGAATGCTTTTTTTAAACTATAATAAAACACAAACCTAGAAGTTTGCTCCAAGCTTTTTTTTGCATGTTTTATAATAGCACTCAGTGCATGATTATTAAACCGCCATAAAACTTAGTGACAGTTCTCAATCAAGATGTCAAAACAGGACACGCTCAGATAAGATAGCACATATTTGAATTGGAACTCCCATTTTTACACATTTTTGGTAAGTTATGCGTGTTGGTTTTGAGTTAAAATTAAAAAAATACATCTTTGAAAACTTGAAATCACCGAAAGTGGTATGAATATCTTTACAATATGAGTATTGAGTGAAAGGGCCCAAATAGTAGGAAAAAAATTGTTGCTTGACGCCATCATTAATTCAAGATGGCGGCTTCCGCTTTTATTTTCAAAGCTGTAAATTACTGAAAATATCGTGAAACCTTCACAATATGGTTATTAGGTGAAACTAATAAGAGAGTAGAATAAGAGTAGAAGTCAAATTTCGTTGCCCGTCGCCATCTTAAATCCAAGATGGCGGCTACCACTCAACTTGAAAATCTGTAAATGACTGAAAATCGCATTAAACCTATATTATAGGGGTATAAGTTGAAAGAAATTAACCGGTAGAAGTTGTATTTCGCTATCTGACGCCATCTTGAAATCCAAGATGGCGGCTTCCGCTAAACTTTAAAATGTAGTAAATGACTTAAAATGACATGAAACCCAGGTGGTAGTGGGTGGAAGGGCTTATCGAGTAGAAGTCGAATATTGCTATCTTACGCCATCTTGAAATCCAAGATGGCAGCTTTCTATAAACTTTAAAAATGCTCTAAATCATTGAATATCGCATGAAACCTCCAAAATATGGGTGTTTGTCAATTGGGATAAGCTATAAAAAGTTTATTTTTGCATTCTGACGCTATCTTGAAATCCAAGATGGTGGCTTCAGCTGAACTTAAAAATACTGTAAATGAATGAAAATAGCATGAAACTCCAAAATATTTTGTATTGGGTGCTAAGGCTAAATGATAGAAGTCAAATATCTGTTTTCGCGTTTCTCTGAAAATCTGTAAGTGACTGAAAATCCCACAAAAACCACCACAATACAGACCCCGTTCATTTTTGGCAACATTCGATTTTGACAACATCGAATTTGGCACATGTGCCTAAATCAGACGGTTAACAGAAACAACATAACCCTATAGTTTTCGCAAGAATAAGACCAATACAATTTAAACATAATAGCATGATAGGAATAATAGAATTACATAAATGGCAAAAAAAACAAAAACTATAAACAAAACAAGAAAAGTGCTAAATGCATTAGAAACATAATGAAAAAATAATAAAAGTGATTTAAAATGATCTAAATTGTCTTGAAATAGTAGTTTTTATGTAGTATTACGTGAAAAAAGTAGTATTCAAGCGATTTTCATTGATTAACAGTATTTTAAATTCAGTGGAAGCTGCCATCTTGGATTTCAAGATGGTGTCGGATAGAAAAAAATCGACTTCTAGTTTAGCCCTTTCACCCAATACCCGTATAGTGGTGGTTTAATGCGACTTTTTGTCAGCATTAAGCATTAAAAGTTGAGCGGATGCCGCCATCTTGGATTTCAAGATGGCGTCTGATAGCAAAATTCAACTTCTACTCGTTAAGCCCTTTCACCCGATACCCATTTTGTTGGGGTTTCATGCGATTTCAAGTCATTTACACCATTTTAAAGTTCAGCGGAAGCCGCCATCTTGGATTTCAAGATGGCGTCAGACAACGAAATTTGACTTCAACTCATGATTTATTCCACGGGTCATTCAAAACCAATCCCTTTTCATTCAAAAAGTCTGTCCTCATTTACTGTACTAATGATTAACAACTCAGAAATGAGGAACTCAACCTTAGCGTGTAATTGGTTGGCTTGCGAGAGAAACGTCAAATCGTAGCTTTTTTTGGGGTCATCATTAAACCATAATAAAACTATGAATTGACTCACGCCATGTTGGTTGCAAAATCGAAGGGCACAAAATGACGCCATGTTGATGGATTCACAATGCAAGCATTGGAAAAAATTTTTTCAGGCCTTTTTCCATCAATTCCATCATGATTGACCATCAGATTTGACGAGGCGCATTTATTTTAAGATACTATTTCATATACATTTTACCTAAAATCTTGACTGGCAGTAGAAAAGAAGCTCAATATATGGTTAAAACATTGATTTTTTTAGCTATTAATTTTACCAGATCATATCTGAATAATGCAATCATCATTCATCAACCATTATGGTTGCTGGGAAAAATAAAAAAAAACTCCGAGAACTGACAGAACCGAAAAAAACAAAAATTTCTAACATGTTTTATAATAGCTTTTTAAAAGCTTTGGTGACCAAAATTGATGACCAACAATTATATGTCTTGATGACGTTTCTAGGGTAGGGCCAAATAGCCTGATTTTGGCTTTATTAGAGTCCAGGTGATGTTATAGAATGCGCTTTAGCTTTTTATGAAGATTAATGCGATAGTCCAAACGATATTTTGCTGACCATAATAAAGCTAAAATTGTTACTTGGGATTTGTGGCAGTCTTATGCTGATCGTACCAACTCCAAAAATAGTATTCTGATGACTTAGTTATGGAATGTAGAGTGTTTAAATGTCCAGGATGGTTTATTTACATAAAAAACAACATATTGTATAAATTTAGCAAGATTATCGAAAGTTTAGAGTATTCATGTGGTATTTTTTTTAATGTCTCCTGCTTTTCTTGAAAATGGGCAAAGATAATGTAAGGCGATCCATTAACAAATATTTGGTACTTGAAATGATATTTGATTTTCTGCTTTCATTTGAGCCCAAATTTTTAATAACCCCACCCATCAAAACTTAATATCTTTGTTGAACATCGTTCATCCTTTTTGTTGGTTTTTGAAGGTATTCAAAATTTTCATTGTTAACCTTTGACACTGAGACCATATTTGAAATGTAATATATAAATTCAAAAATTACCTTTTGCCCATGTTTCATTGCATTTATAAGTGTTCTTAGGAGGCATTTTTGTTTGCAAAAATGTGGCCAAATTTGAGTTTGCACACATTTAAAAAAATGTAAATTCAAGTTTGTTCATTTTTGTTCACGAGCTGAACCTTATATCTCTAATTGGTTTTTTTTTAAAAAAAAAAAAGGAAAATATGGTTACAAAAGCACAACATTTATTTTGTTTTCATTAATTTTTCAGTATCTGATTTGATTAAATTTATTTATTTGAAAATATTTTCTCAATTGATTTTTAGTTTGTTGAACAAGCTTAAATTCGTTTATTTTTTGGTAATTTTTTTAATTTTGTTCTTTAAAAGTTTTGCATTTATTCAAATTGACGAAAATACTTTTCGTTGCTAATTTCCTGGATGACATAACACACGGCCGTACGGATTTTTCGTAGTCTAAGTGCTTATTTAAGTTAATATAACATTTTGCGAACATTTGTGTGTGTACTCTTCTTTTTTTGGCTCTCCCCTGGAATGAAATTTTCTTATTTTCATGAAACAAAATAGTTCACTGTTGGGGCATAACTAGAAAATGCTCATCGTGTTCAGATCAATGGTGCTCTGTTTGCCTCGAATCAACAAGTCAATTGATTATAGTGAAAAATCAAAAATTGAATGATGGGGAAACTTCAGGAAAAATGTGTACATCATGTAGCAGTGCGTACATTATAAATCAAGATCATTTAACGATCCTTACAGCTTATTTTCTGGTGCAAAAAAATTATAATATTGTCGTCCCTTGAGAAATCAGTTGATTCTTTTTTAATTATACTGTAACATCTTTACAAGGAGGTTTGCTTATTGCTGAAAAATTAATACTTTAGGATAAGGTTGACATATTTTTTTCAGCACGTATCCGGGCCGGATAAACTGGGAAATGTTATATAAAAACCTGGCAAAATCTGGGCGTTTGATTTCAAATGTGACGACCATAAATCCGGGCAATATCCGTGCAAATTTTCTCAAAAACCAGACGGAGCCTCTACGAAAATCATAAAAAAAAAATTAAAAAAATTTTGCATCTAAACTCATCGACAGATTTTGAATCGTGTTTTAGGCTTCCAAAAAACCTTTCATGATTATTTTTATCAAACTTGCTTAAAAAAAATCATTTGGAGGCGTTCGTTGTTTATTTTTGTGTTTAATTTGCCAAATGAAGTGAATAAATCCAGGCAAAATCCGAGCATTTTTAATGAAATCCGAGTAACGGTTCCGGGCCGGACTGTTCCCAATTTTTTTTTTTTTTTAATTTGTGAGCAGGGAAAAGCCCGCGGGAGTGGAACTTTTTCAGTGCTCCTTTTCCAGTGGGCGCAAAACCTCCTCATCACTATTTATTTTTGCTGCTGCACCCCACATAAAAACTTGGTATTGTAGTTTCGATTGAACGAAAGCCTGGTACATTAATTTCATTTGTTTCCTGGGCACAATTCTTTTTATTCTCCCCAATAGTCCGCACGTTGCGCCGATCTGTTTTTGGAGTTTCTGTATGTGGTAGTTCCATTTCAACTTATAATCAATGTCTAGGCCAAGATATGTGAAGTGATCATCTATTTCGATCAATGTTGAGTTGATTATTAGGTCTTCATGCACTTCTACTGGTCTCCTGGGTGTTGACAAAATCATGTACTTCGTTTTCGTTAAATTTAAGGACAACAGGTTTTCATCGAAATAACCTTTTAAGACTTCCATATCAGCACGCATGTTGTTAATTATTATGGAGGGGTCATTACCAGTGTAGAACAACGAAGTGTCATCGGCAAATAAACGTGGCTTTCCTATTCAATTTAGTTTGGGCAGATCGTTCACATACGCAAGAAAGAGAAGCGGTCCGAGATTACTTCCCTGTGGTACGCCAACTTTCAAAGATTGGATACTGCTTCTTACTCCGTTGACGGATACAAATTGACTTCGACCAGTAAGAAAGCTCCTCATTAGCTCAAGCGGTTTCCCACGTATACCATAAAAAGCCAGTTTTTCAAGCAAGATCTCGTGATCCATGGTATCGAAGGCTTTTTTTAAGTCGATGAAAAGAAGTCCAACGAGTTTTTTCTGATCCATAGCTTGGTAAACACCAGCGAAAAGCTCATAAGTAGCTGTTGTTGTACTGGAACCTGCTCAGAATCCATATTGGCAGTTGTACAAGATGTTTTGCCTTTGGAAAAAATTGATGATTCTAGTAGCTAACATTTGTTCCAGAATTTTACTCAGGCAAGGTAAAACTGAGATAGGTCGATAATTGTTGACATCAAATTTGGATCCTGCTTTGTGAATCGGCACAACTTTAGCTATTTTTAAACAATCAGGGAATTTACCAGTCTCGAGACTTTCGTTGAATACATCTCGAATCAATTTTAAGAAAAATTGATAATGGTTTTTTATAAAGTGCGCCGGCATTCCATCGGGTCCTAAGCTTTTGTCAGCATCAAGATCTTTAATTTTCAAGATCACTTCTTGCTCGGTTGCCGGTTCTAAAAATATTGAACTGCGTAGTTGGGCTAAGGTGCCGAATCGATTCGTATTTCTCTGGCTACTGATACTAGAAGCGAGCTGGGGCCCTATGTTGCTGAAGAAACAGTTGAAGGTGTCAGCAACAGTCCTTCCGTGACTTGTGAGATTTCCGTTTACTAATAGTTTCAGAGCATCCAGATTACCAGATATGGAGTTTAAATATTTCCACGTATTTTTACTATTAGCGTCCTATTAAATACCCGGGAAATCCCGGATACAACCGGGCAATCTGGCAACCTTACTATAGGAACTTCAAAACGGTTTTTGTGAAAATTTATTTGAGAAAATACGTATTTCCGTAGAAAACAAGGGTGCCCAGTTCGCCCCGGATGCTCTTTATGCCCTTATTTCCCCTATCTAAAAATTTTAGTTTGAATCTTGTATCTCAACCCAACAAAAGGTCCACCAATTCTGTTGAGTTTCTTTTAAGGAAAAACATTCAAGGAAATACAAGGCTCCTCGAATCCCAATGATCGTTCAAGAGGAACTTAATCAGGTTAGTTTTCTCTGCCTCTTTTCATTAAAAAAAACCGCAACAACAACAACTCCTTCAAGAAAAAAAATCTGTCGTGGAAAGCTTTTATATGGTTTCTATTTCCTCGGACCGCTTTCCGATATGGAGAATTGTGTTGGTTCATCTCAAAGCTGTTTCCGGTCGGTCATCATTCCGGACTAGTGAATGGAAGATCTTCTTCAGCCGAGCCAACTTGCGGCGGTGGCCGGTTTCAAATGGAAAAAGTTTAATTGAATATTTGTAATTTCAATGCCTGGCTTTGGCTTCCACATGGTTTTTCCGCTGTTGCTGCTGGTGTTGCCAGGAAGGATTTCGCACCCCGTTCTCGTTTTGCTGCTGTTTTTCTTCATATTTTTTCTTCGTTATTCGGTCAGCAGCTTCCTCCCCAGAGCAATCTGCCAACAGTGGTGATCACTTTCAAGTGCAGCATCCGAGCCCGTCACTCAATCACTTAGCCGGGGCAGCAGCTAAAACTACTTTTCTTCGAAGTCTATTGTTGAAAGCTGGTTGCCCTTCCGCCATTTTCTTCCCCAAGCCCCACGTTCAAAATGGTGTGGATGCATTGGCGGTGAATTTTCCACCGCGCTCCACCTTAAACCCTTTTTCACCGGAGTTCTGCAGAGGGAGCAAGGTGGTCAATCATCCGGAGAAAACCAGCTGCCCTACGTACAGACATAAGTCTCTGGCTTCGCCTTTCTTCAAGATTGTAATGAAGAAATATGATGAAAGCTAGATGGATTGGTTTGTGGCTTTCCGAGACGATGGTTTTCTTAACCATTAGTCGGGTTCCTTCTTCGAGGGGGGCCAGCAGGATTCAATTTCTGTGCTGATTGAGTGCAGAAAATAGTTTACTCTCGGGTCAGATGAATTGCACCGACCGATTCTCACTCACACGGAGCTAAGAATGGGGATTTGATTAGATTTTAATGGAAAACACTACACGACAATGGAATATAGCTACGGATTCAGAGGATTTTCATTTTCGCAACAATAACACCACCGTAAACACGCCTCCAGTGGTTTTGGTTTCGCGCCAATATGCTAGCAAAGAAAGTTTGTGCCAGTACTATTCGTTAAAGCTAAACACTTATTCGCAAGTCTCATATATTAACTCGCAACATTTCCTTACTTTGTATTCCTTTTGACGTAAAATAACGTCTCATGGCAACAATATGTATGTAGGTACATTGTGATAGAAAAACATTACACGGAAAATAATGAAAAGGTAAAATTTACCGAGATTAAAAGGTGAATGCTCGTGAAAACCAAAATGTAACTTTTACCCCGTCGAGGTGAAACTCACCTCACAGCGAGGTATAGTTAAGGTGGTCTAACCGGTTTTACCGAAACCGGTATAGCCGTCCGTTACAGTGCCTTAATACTAGATTATGCATCGGTAAAAAACCGGTATTGTCGGTATTTTTTTGTTCATTCAACATCTGATTAATTCTTGTTAAGCCAGATTTATAATAAGATATAATATGATATTGTGCACGAAAAGCCGGGTTTTCCATTATAACTACATGTATACAACGACAATCCTTCTTCATCCATCACACACAGCAACAATATGTGTGTGATTGTGTTAACAACTGAGATCCATTGGTTCGTGCTCAAATCAGAGAAAAAGTTGAGAGTGAGTGTAACGTTTGATAAATGGACATCGATTCGAAATCGTCGATATATGAATATTAACTTTCATGCAATCTAGACACGAATGCCACAAGGAATCGTAAATGTAAAGTGTAAAGGAAGGTAAAGTGTATAGGAAGGTTAAGTGTCGGTTATAAACCTTAAATATTAAAAAAAAAGTTCATGTAAGCAAACAAACTTGAAATTATGGGCTACAGCGAATCACCGGATCATTGACCACAGAGCATTGCATTTTTTTTACTGGGACATCAACTCCTTCAGTTTGTCCCTGTCGAATGACATTATGGCCAGTCCAATCCAAAAAGCTTTTGTTGTCTTGAAATTTCAAACAAAATTCAGCTTTGCCGAGGATGAGTTTAAAACAGCTGAAGATTTAGTGGAAGCTCTCGAGTCCGCACAATGCCGGAGAACAACTTTGGAATGAATTTTGTACATTCTACAATGTACGTCACGCTTTTGTTTATAAATCTTCATTTGCCAATGAACTATTTGTTGCCAGTTGCCATATAAGATCGAATCTTGCAAAGAATATCAGAATTCGCACACCTTTTTGCATTTTTATGCAACAAGCCGATAGCCGTTATAGAACAAGCTGAAGAAATTGTCAGACGTTTTACTGCAACTCATGAGTTGGAGAACAAGGGAGAGAAGATACCCGCCACGATTAGCCATGTTAAAATCCCAGAAAAACAAAAAAACAACAAAAAGGAAGTCGCGAGTAGCCGTGCCGTGACCAGAGAAATTATGAAAATGAGTGTAACTTACCAGTGAAAGCTCTAAGGGCGCATCGAGATAAGCAAAGCTGTCATTTCCCAAAACCCAACGACTCCGGGATCTATGAAGACTATGAGAAACGAGCTTTCATTTTACGAGTCTGAGGAAATTAAAGGAAAATATTTGTCTTTTCTGTTCAATGCCCTTGCAACAGTTCGTCAAACTTCAGCCGGAGAGATATTTTTCCTCAGCTGGAAATATCGAAAATAAAATTCGATGCGGTATCCGACCACCTTAGGTAAAGTTCACCTGAATCAAGCTAACAAAAAAGGTAGAATTTACCTAGAATGAAGGTAAATTTCAACAAATGTAAAGCTTACCTCGTCGCTAGGTGAAGTTAATCTAAATTGAGCAGAATGAAAAGGTACAATTTACCAAGGTAAAAATATAAATCCGAAAAAGGTACTTTCTTCGAGGTAAAACTAGGTGAACGAGAAAAAGGTAAAATTCACCGCGGAAGGTGGGTGGGAAAAATACCTCTGCTTCTTGGTAAATTTTGCTTTTTCTAATTTTCCGTATACTAAACTGTCTCTAAATGGCCATATCAAGATCCATGATCAGGACTCAGGGTGGGAACCAGGATCCAAGATACGCATCAAAATCCGCCATCAGGATCCAAGATTATCGTCTAGGATGATTATTGTGATCCAAATTTGGATTCGCAACTAGGATTTATGTAGGGGAGGAGCGGGCTATATGCGCCTATTAAGCAGAACACTGATTTAATCAAATATCACATTGAATATGTTTACAAAAACTATATACGCGTGGGCAGGAATCTGTTTTCTATACATTGGAGTAATTTTTATGTTGAAATTTTCTTCTGTTTCCAAGAAAATGATTTTATTATAAGTTATGTCTAAAATGCCGAACCTCAAACAGTGCGGGCCAAATGCGCCTATTTATGTTTTGAATATAATTTCTGTTTTTTGGGCAATATTTTCGTACAATTTCATTGAAACTGCTAGAAAGTAATAATTTCCGTACGACAAAGCTGAAGTTTTATAAAAATCTATGTAAATTATAATTTTTGGAATAAAACAAAAGTTAGGGTTGCCATACTATGGAGGCAGTTCATCCATTAGAAAAACTTTATCAAATCTGTTTTCAGATCTTCAATGATCTTAAGATGTTATTCAGAGCTTAGATTTGAAGGTTTAATGATAAAAATAATTGATTTATTCTATTTAACCTGTTATTTTAGGATGGAGGCATTTAACAAACATGAAGGGGGCATACAAAAACATTCTATTATTCCACTATAGAATCATTATTAAACCTCCACAAAAGCTGAAATATGTTTAATTTCTTAAGTTTATTTGAGTTAGAAACAAAAACCATCCTAGTTTTTGTTTTAAGCTTCTTTACGTATAATTTTTAAAAGTCGAAATATTACATCAAAATGTATCAAAACCTTGTATGCTTTTTTAAATTTTTTTGAGTTTGTAAATTCATAAAATTCTTTCTTGCCTTATGTTCTAAGCGTATTACCCTCAAAATGCATTGGCCAGATAAGCTGTCTAGTCAGCCATTTCATCAAACAGCGGTAGGGTCATTTAACCCGATAGACCCATTTAGGAAACCTTTCCCCTAGAATAATTATCCAGGAACCTTGATTGAGGACAGTGAATCAGTATCTGGAGTCATGAGCTATAATTAACAATCAGGATCAGAACTCGAGATTAAGCTTCCGAGATTCTCTCAAGATTGCAGCTCTCTTAACACTGTTTTCAAAGCTCTCTCAGGTAGTGAGACGAACCGCTTTCAACACTGTGTGTGGAGAGAACATGTTCCGCGTCATTTTATTCCTGTATTTATTCCTGTATGCATCGCTAACTTTGAAAAATCCCCTGAGAGGGACTTCAGCTCTGTGTGGCTGGTAAAATTCTTGATCCTCCGAGAGGGACTGAATAATGCTCTGCGATACTTTGAAAAAAGATACCCGGAAAGAAATTTCAGCTCTGAGTGGCTTGGTCTTCCGAAAGGGACAGAATTAAGCTCCGATTGGACTTGAAAAAATAATCCCCCAAGAGGGACTACAGCGCATGACTGATAAGATCATAGCTCTCTGAGAGGGACATAAATTATGCTCCAAAAATCCACCAAGAGGGTCTTCAGTTCTGAAACTTATATCTGATACCCCAAGAATAAATTCGAGAACATGGTTGTATTCTTTAGTTCTTGTGTAATAATATGAATTTATACTTAAAATACAAAATCATTTAAATGTTTAGTTAAAATCTGTGTTTTTAGTCAACACCTAGATTTGATCTGGATGAGGTTGAAATCTGTGGCTTGAATGCGGCCTTTCTTTGATATTACCCGATGGAAATGGAATTTGAATACGAAAACTGAATCAAAGTTTTGAAACTGCATTTTGCATCATTGAATCTGGAATATATCCAAGTTCTATTCTTAAGGTGGCCTATGAGGATTCGAAGCTGTTTTGAGATATATAATTAAATTTCGAGTTATTAATTTTAAGTTGACTCTTGAATTTATTACAGATTTGTATACCGGATATTACAAATCATCAAGTCTAAGTTCTAGTTTATCATTGAGAACTGTGTTCAGGATAATACCCTAATGCCGGTTTACATACATACACTCAGCACTCGGTACATCATTCGACAAAATCTTTGCTGGCTGATTGTTTCCATCCTGATTTGTCTAGTTATAGAATATGGGATATGTTTTGTTTGGTTTCTTCTAGACATAGATATTTATACCTAAAATGCAGTTGCGCTGGAAAAACAACGTCAGTTATTAGAAAGCTTGTTAAAGCCGGTCCGGCATAGGATCTTATACCAATAATTCCGCCTTCAAGGAAGTTCATTATTGGATTAAAGTCCGTTTTGAGTCTGTACGTGAACCTTGGTCTTGCATGTAATACAAAGTTTGCAGTTTGTTACAATCTTTCAAGTAAATGATTTAGATCGATATATTTTTGTAAGCAGGCTTGCAATTTCTCTAACGAGAATGGCCGATGTGCTCGGTTTTCGATTCTCGGTAGAGATTCTCTGAAACGCACCGCAGAGATTTTTAGCCGAACCTCTGTAGAGAATCTGTAAATCAACACAAGAGAGCTAACACACACTACAGTGAAAAAATGTTTTCACCACGGAGAGCGACAGCGACGGCAGCTGGCTTGGCTTGTTGCGTTTACCAATACATACGAAACTGAACCACTCGCCCGAAACATTCATCGTTCGTTGATGCTATTATTATGCACACCGTCGTGATTGTTTTTGTCTTTGCTTTTTGGTGGCTTCAACTAGTCGGTTCTGTGTTTTCACCGGGGTGCTCTACAGTGACAAATCGTCGCACGCCGGAGCTATTGAACTTAGGTGTGTGTGGCTTTCGAAACCGGGGTGCGAATAATGTGTGGAGAGGATCGAAAAATCTCACCCGGGTGATTTGCAACTATCGCACGGGGGTGTTTTTTTCTCCGTTCTCCGTTTTTCTCGGTAGAGAATGGCATCTCTGTTTGTAAGTGCCTCAAAATCACATGTTTCAATGGATAAATGTTTTAATTTTTGTGACATTTGTCAAGGGCCAACCCATTCAAAAATAACGTTTTATTCAGGGCATTACAACCACGTCAGAATTTAACAATGCAGTCATGAAACTTTTGTCCATTCAATAACTTACTTGCTTCGCTTGTAAGTTGCGACAACAAAAGTTAATGCACTGAATCGGCACGGCAGTGCTCACAGTTCTAAATATTTTGAAATGCTGCTAGCACGCTTACAAACCCGAATGGGCTCCCACCTCCGTCAACAGCTTGCACCCCAAAATAACACAGTGTTTATCAGCTGCAAAACTTGCCACCCGCTTGTATCGTCCTTAGCAGCAGCAAAAGCAGATTGTCCGTCCACCCTTTGGGGACCTCGCAATTTGGGTTTGTGACCTTTTCCAGAACAACACTTTTGCATTTCCATTTGTAAGTCCACCGCGAAACATTTGAAAGTGGAATCACCCCTCCATTCATGTGCTCTCTCGTTCACATCAGCTTCCTTTCCAGGAATCAGAAGAGAAATGTTCCAAAAAGCAGAAACGTGAGCTGACTTACCTATTACACACGATACACATCAATAATTTTAACTTTCGGGCAGTGACTCGTTCGGGGGAGCTTTTATCTACTGAGCCATGAAGCAATTCGTGCTGCAGATATTTGAATTAGATAACTTGATTAACTTACAGTTTTAAATTTGTTCAAAATATGTAGTACCTCATGAAGAAAATATTCCTCAACTACCAAAACATATGCAGAATATTTAAGTTCTGATTATTCAATTGGCAAAATTGTACCACAAATTACACAAATGACAAAATTCACATTTCTTCGAGGTGCACAGAATTAAAGAGCATTTTCAATCAGCTCTGGTTTTCGAGATATGTAGCTTACGGTATAAATTTTCATCCTATTAGATAATTCTTCCTATTAGAGATTTTCATCCAATTAGGTTATTCATCCCAACAACACCAAAAATGCTGACGGAGAGTGAGCATCGAACTCACAACAACTGTCGACGAGCAAAGACGGAGTTCCTAGTTACACCACTTTGCAATGGGATTCTATCTGAGTCAGTTGAGGAACGAGGGTTCATAGTCATTTAGTCATAGTCATAGAGCATTTCTATCACAGCCAAAAAAGAATTAAATCAAGGGGTATGAAGTATTCGTCGATTCCCATGTAAATAGAAAATCTAAGATGGAACGCATACTTGGTGAACTTTTCTGCACACTTGATGATTTTTTTTGCTCATTTGGTGATTTTTTTGCACACTTTGAAAATTCTACCAAACATCTACTAAGTTTTGCTGCACATCTGGTTAATTTCCGTTCGTTCCAGCGCACGCTTCGGCACACTTCAGCGTGCTTTTAACGTGTTCCAAACTAACATTTCATTCCGCTGATTAAATCCTACCAAAAATACAACCCAAGTAACACAGATTAATCCAACTAGCTTTTTGAATTTTATTATTGTTTTAAAAGACTTTTTTATGGCCTCCCATTTTTAAAAACTGTTTTATTGTAACATGGGAAATGTTTCATGCATCGTTGTATTTAGTATAATGATGAATAAGTTAAAGATTTTTGGAAAAAATAATAAAAATTTTGTATACATAGAAAAGATAAAAAATAAGAAAAAAGGTTAGTTTTTAATAATCGTGTATTCATCGATAAAAAATGGGATAATCGTTTTGGAGAGTTAGTGATCGATTAGAAAGGAAAGAGTGAGAGAGTTCGAAAACGGAATGCAAAAACGAGCAACGGTAAAATCAATTTAGTAACGAACTTTCGAGACGCAGACGCAGATAGACGCAGATGGTTCATTCTCGTGGAGAAGTTAAGAGAATACGACAATTGTGTTTTTAAAAGAGCTCTGAAGGTTTTAATAAAACTTGAATAAAACACTGTCTTAAAGGTATTGTAAAAAGTAATGCTAAAGCTTCAATTAAACACATACTTTCCTGTTTTTATTAGGGCTTTGGTACCTGTTTTAAATAATAAAGCACTCAATGCTCCTTTAAAACTAGCGTTCAAGCCAAGTTGAAAAACAGTTTTGTTGGAACAGTGGATGTAGACATGATAAAACTAAGTGACAATAAGGCATTTCCCCACTTGTCAGACGAACAGCTGATTCCTCATGTTTACATTTTCTCGGCATATCGTGGTAGGGTAAACATAACAACAACATTACGCATGTTCAATGACCAGATAGTAACGAAATAAAATTCTCAATCCAATTGTAGTGGCTTTGCAAGCGCAGCTTGGCGAGGAGAATATAAATTCTTTATTTAATTAATTGTAAATTCATAACAAGTTAAGACAGGAAAATATGTTAATGCTTTTAATTATATAAGTTTTTAAAAGAAAACATTGAACAGTGCTTATCAGCAAAGATCAAAATGGCTACCAGTTGATGTTAACATTTTTCAAAACAAAAACAAAACGTTACCCTACCACAATCTTTCTCAGGAAATACTCTATTGAGAAGAACGTATACACGCTTGAAATTTTTTGCTTTTTTTTGAGATAGCATAACCTGTTTTGAAATGATTTTGAGTAATATGGCTTTGAGAAAAACATGCTCTCAAAATGATATAAATTAACATATCATTGCTCTCCTAGAAACTCCGTTCAATAAAATCTCTTAACAAGTGTTCAAATGTGAATCGTAAACGTATCGCTTACGGTCCCATTGCTTCTGGCTATCTGTTAATATTAACCGAACCTGCTGGGGTTTGTCATACGTCTGAGTAAAGAATTTACAGATCCTGTTTGTCTACGAGCTCTGTATTGCTGCCTGGTTCGTTCAATATTAGAATCTGCAAATCTGGTGTGGTGGCCATTCGAAACTACATGGGTGGCGCGTTTTGAAGCGGTTCAACGAAAATTCGTACGTTATGCTCTGCGTGATCTACCGTGGGATAATCCTCGAAATCTGCCACCTTATGCACAACGCTGCGCTTTGCTTGGCCTCCACACGCTGTCGAATCGCCATGATATTAGCCAATCACTGTTTGTGGCGAAAATTCTCAAAAACGAAATCGATTGCTCTTGGATACTTTCGCGCTGTCATATTTATGCTCCAGAAAGAACCCTGCGAAATCGTGACTGGCTATCACTGGAATCAAGAAATACGCGCTATGGTAGCAATGACCCCCTGCGTTCTGCAAAAGTAAGCTTCTTACGCAATTATGCTCTCTTTGACTTTAATGTCTCAACTGCAACCTTTAAACGCTTGATCGAATCCAGCATAAGTGACCAATTAAGAACTAATTAATAAGAAAACTTTGAATGTATGTCAAGATAGACCTAGATTAAGTAAACCATTAAGACATTTACGTCAGATGGTTTTTTTTTATAAACAATAAACAATAAACAATAAACAATTTGAAATCATATAAGAATATGATCTAAATTACATCAGTTATATCTGTTACGTCAAGCGCAAAATTAGTGTATTTTCCTTATAATGGACAAGTATTCAGTCCCTTCTATCTTCGGATTGGTAACAGAATCTTGTGGAGGTAAATGTCCGTTCATAAAATGATATTTAATTGTTAAAATTGCGTCTTGGTTATTCAATCATTGAAGCCGTACAAATATCGTTTCCGTGGAAAAAAATTTTCAAAAAAATATTTTTTTTTAAGGTTGCCAAAAGGCTTCAATATTCCCTATTAAATCAAGTTTTTGATCAAAACTTGTATCGCATGTCGACAGTCATAAATGTTTCTCCTAATATATGTCACTTCTCTTGTATTGAAACATGTTCCCTTAGCTTTAGAATGGTTATAGTGTTAAGAAGAGTCAAAGCTCCTTTAATATCGTACTCTGATATTTCGTATCATACGTCAATTCTGGTTCTGGAATCCACTGCAACAGCTTCGTGCAGTGTTAATATCGCTTGTTTCAAATTTGGTGTCACAGAAGCTCATTGTAGTCGTCTAACCAGAGCGCTAACTGATCTGTTAAATAAAAATATATAAAATCAAGACTTTGTGTTCTGAATCTCCTGTATGGTTAAGCTATGATTCAGAGGTACTATTGTACCTATATTTACCTTCCACTTAGTGTGTACATGTCCCTCTTTTGCTCGACTTCTTTTTTTTTAATGTATGTCAGAATTTAACAAAGGAAATTAAAAAAAGTCCTTATTTCCAATATTATGATTGAAAAAAAGCTTCATTGCTTAAAAATCCCTATGTGGTTATAAGCTTCAATGCTTCAAAATCCCTACGTGGATCGGCTTTATGTCCCAAATATTTATTTATTTTCTAATTCTTTTATGGTTTTCAGGTTTCTCAGGTACATATATCATGAAATCTGTAAAAAAGGCTAGGCACAATTTTCCCGTTTGTTTGGATAACGTGCCGCTATCAAGCCTACCCCTTTTCTGATACCTGATACCTGAGAGTATAGGTAGACAAAATGGACTTCAATGAAAAGAAATTGATGTTACCTCACCTCGGAAGTACCGGTGACGACAAAGACGAATTTTACGCGCAGCTGGAGCGTGAATACGACCGTTGCCCAAAACATGATATCAAGATCGTCATCGGGGATTTCAATGCTCAGGTCGGCCAGGAGGAGGAATTCAAACCGACAATTGGAAGGTTCAGTGCGCACCAGCTGACCAACGAAAACGGCCTCAGACTTATCGATTTCGCCGCCTCCAAACGAATGGCCGTACGTAGTACCTTTTTTCAGCACCGCCTCCCACACAAGTACACCTGGAGATCACCGTACCAAACTCAATCACAGATCGACCACGTTTTGATCGACAGCCGGCACTTCTCGGACATCATCGACGTCAGATCTTGTCGGGGCGCCAACATCGAGTCGGACCATTATCTGGTGATGGTGAAGATGCGCCCAAAACTCTCCGTAGTGAACAACACGCGAAACCGGCGCCCGCCTCGGTTAAATATCGCGCGACTGAAGCAACCTGAGGTCGCGGCAGACTACGCGCAATCGGTCGAAGCAGCGCTGCCGGCAGAGGGCGAGCTTGACGAAGCCCCTCTCGAGGACTGTTGGGATACCATCAAAACAGCCATCAACAGTGCTGCGGAGAACGTCATCGGTTATGTGGAGCGATCTCGACGGAACGACTGGTTCGACGAGGAGTGTAGGAGGGTGATGGACGAAGAGAATGCCGCGCGGGCGGCAGTAGTGCAGAGAGGCACCCGTCGAAATGTGGAAAATCACCGACAGCGGAAGAGGCAGCGAGTCCGACTTTTCCAGGAGAAAAAGCGACGCCTGGAGGAGGAGGAGCTCGAGGAGCTGGAGCAGCTGCATCGTTCCCAAGAAACACGAAAGTTCTATCAGAAACTCAACGCATCCCGCAAAGGCTTCGTGCCGCAAGCCGAAATGTGCCGGGATAAGGACGGGGGTATCCTGACGGACAATCGTGAGGTGATCAAAAGGTGGAAGCAGCACTTCGATGAACACCTGAACGGCGCACATGCAGGAGATCAAGACGGTGGGGGAAGGTACATCGCCGGCGTAGCCAACGACGAAGACGAGCCACTCCCAACGATGAGTGAAGTTAAGGAAGCCATTCGCCAGCTGAATAGAAACAAGTCGGCTGGGAAGGATGGCATCGCAGCTGAACTCATCAAAATGGGCCCGGACAGGTTGGCCGATTGCCTACACCGGTTGATAATCCGGATCTGGGACATTGAACAGCTACCGGAGGAGTGGAAGGAGGGGGTAATATGCCCCATCTACAAGAAGGGCGACAAATTGGACTGTGAGAACTACCGAGCGATCACTGTCCTCAATGCCGCCTACAAAGTGTTGTCCCGAATCCTACTCCGCCGCCTAACGCCACAAGCAAACAGATTCGTGGGAAGTCATCAGGCCGGCTTCATGGAGGGACGGTCTACGACGGACCAGATATTCACATTACGGCAAATCCTCCAAAAATGCCGTGAACACCAAGTCCCTACGCATCATCTATTCATCGACTTCAAAGCCGCATACGACACGATCGACCGTAACGAGCTATGGAAAATCATGGACGAGAACGGCTTTTCCGGGAAGCTGATCAGACTGATCAAGGCGACGATGGATGGAACGCAGTGCTGTGTGCGGATTTCGGGTGAATTGTCGAGTTCATTCGAATCGCGCAGGGGGCTTCGACAAGGTGATGGTCTATCCTGCATGATGTTCAACGTGGCGCTAGAAGGTGTTATTCGACGAGCGGTGGGCGAAATGCGGGGCACGATTTTCAACAGATCCAGTCAACTTATCTGCTTTGCCGATGACATTGACATAGTCGGCAGATCATCTGCGGCGGTGGAGGAGATCTACCGCAAACTGAAACGCGAAGCAGGAAGGATTGGGTTGATGATTAATACGTCCAAGACGAAGTACATGCTGGCCTGCGGATCCGAGACCGACCGAACCCGCTTGTCCAGTAATAACAAGGTCACGATCGACGGCGACGAGCTGGAGATAGTCGAAGACTTTGTCTATCTCGGCTCACTGGTGACCGCAGACAATGACACCAGCCGTGAGATCCGGAGGCGAATTATCAGCGGAAGTCGTGCCTACTATGGACTCCACAAGCAACTGCGGTCGAGAAGACTTAGCCCTCGCACAAAGTGTAACCTGTATATGACGCTTATTAGACCGGTTGTTCTCTACGGGCACGAGACATGGATATTGCTCGAGGAGGACCTGCGTACACTCGGAGTATTCGAGCGACGAGTGTTAAGAACCATCTTTGGCGGCGTACAGGAGAACGGAGTGTGGAGGCGAAGGATGAACCACGAGCTCGCGCGACTCTACGGCGAACCCAGTATCCAGAAGGTGGTTAAGGCTGGCCGGATACGCTGGGCAGGACATGTTGCGAGAATGCCGGACGACTGTCCTGCAAAACAGGTGTTCGCTACGAATCCGGTAGGAACAAGACGAGCGGGGGCGCAACGAGCGAGGTGGTTAGACCAAGTGGAGCGTGATCTGGCGAACGTGGGGTGCCCGAGAAATTGGAGAACGGTTGCCATGGACCGAGTGAATTTTAGGAATTATGTTCGTCAAGTTATGTCGTAAGACGGAATACTATGTAAATAAAATAAAAATGATGTTACTTTCAAAAATTATGTTTCAAATACCGGTTCATTTAGTTCAGAATGCATGAAACAAATTCTTGAGAGTTACTCAAAAAGAGAGCCTACCGGTTTGCATTCTCAACCCAACATTTTCATCCTCTAAACTGACGAAACCATAACTCTTCATCAGTGAAATATACTATTAGGTATGTCCTAGGCATTTGAGGGTACCCATTCATTATCTCGTTTTCACAGAAAGAGACAGAGAGAATCATGTAAGAGCCCCATGAAGAGCTTAACAACCGGTGAGCCCACATGGTTGATCCCCGGGAAATAAAATGTATACACAATGCACATATAGTACCAAATAATCCATTACAGAGTGCATCCTACTAGTATACGTGCCGGACTTCATCCATTCGCATGGAAAGAAGGGCCGGGGAAGAGAGGTCGAACGAATAAGCTCCTGTCGGTGACACCTAGCCTATGTTTATGGGTTTATATGTACACACACAAAATACCCCCTCATTAGAAGATTACATTTTAGTTTGACCACTTACCCGTCCGGCCTTCCCAACTCAGACAGATCCATCTCAACCATCGAAAACATTTCCCAGAGTCTATGATCCGGCAGATACACAAATACATCCCTCCTCCAACAAACTAATAAATTGTGTGTGACGAGATAAAATGGCATTTGGTTTAAAATATTTGCATAATCTATCATCATCACATGTCCACATCCAAAACACAAAACCTGCTGGTTAGAATAAGTACAAGGTACCGATAGGTGGAATCAGGAGCAAGGAGACTGGAGCTGAGCTGAGCTAAAGATGCAAATTTGCAACCGGGAGCGCAGTTGTACCGGATGGGCTAAGCTGTTGCACCTACCCGGTTACTTCAGGGAACCTTCAAAAGAAGAGCTACGGTCGTCGTCAAGTCGGTTGCCCCGGGCAGGTGTTGTTAGTTCAGTTCGCCGGTCGAATTTCAGGTAGAGCAACTTTTTCGAAAGCAACTGCCGTCGTAGCTAAGCGCTCTAACAAACAACAGTTTGGTACAATTTAAAATGAGTTCTAAAGAACAGCAATTATTTCAGACGGTTGAAATTTGAGCTGCAAACACATGGTTCCGATTTGGTAAATTAATTCAACAGGCTTATTTTTTCAATTTAAACTAAAACTTAATAACTGGTCCATCAATGAAAAAAAACGAACACATACAGGATCTCAATGAAACTTGATGTTTCCTAGAAGAGATTCCTTTTTCTCAACTCTAAGCGTACATCTTTCGAGGATATAATGGCTAGCATCTTACAAATGTTAAAACCACCAACCCACAGAAAGTGAACTATGTATGCCGTGACTGGGATTCGATCTCATGCCTGCTGGCTTAGAAGACTTGAAGGCTATCCTTTACGCCACCGGCTGCGGCCAAAAAGTTTTTTTTAGTGTGAAATGTCATGCGTTGCAATTTCGAATAAATCCGAGGCAATGTACAAGGTCCCATGTAAAATTCGGGTCGTTCAACGAGGCTGAAATTTGTAAGGGATTTTGAAACAATTTGTTCGAGAGGGAGATGAAAAATCAGTTTTTCATCAATAACTTTGACCCCTTTGACTCCCTTTGACCGAGTTCTTTTGAATACAATTTTTCTCAAGGTTGAAACATGACAAATATATCTTCTGAAGACCGCATTTCGATAAGATGAAATCAATGGAAACGTATCTGCCAAATCAAAATCCAGATGACTATTGGACCATTTTTCTAATTCATATCTTCGATATTATTTTAAATTTATAATATCAGTTAATCTTTTAACCCTCCAAAGCTGTTCGGGTCAATATGACCCGAAGCGCACATTTCAAACCTCTTTATCATCATTCTAATATACTGAAGAACTGGGAATTTTGACAGACCAAGTATGTTCTATGAAAATAATGATCAAATTAACGACAAGAAATTAAAGTTTGAGTTTTGAAAATCGATTCTTTGGTAAATGAAATACAGCTAAGCAAAGCCAAAACTAAATGTCGTTTTTTAAAGTAAGATTTTTTTTCTACCGGAAGATCTGAGATAGCGGTCAAAACTTTCATTGGACCCCAACATATCTATACATTGTCGGATAGATGGATTCTTCACAATTTCAAATATCAAAGAAACACTTAAATACAGAGAAGCTATCAGAAGTTATGAGTATTTTAAAAATAAAATTGATTTTTTGAATTTTTTTCTTTCTGAACCAGTTTCTGATAACCTGATAATTCTTTTCGACTTTATTTTGAAATGTTGAGTAATTAGACTAAATTACCTACTCAATGAATATAACATCATCAAAATCGGTTAACATTTACAGCCAGGAGAACAAAATCAAACAACAACTCAAATTTCCCCGAAACGGATATTTTGCGAACGGCTTTGGAAGGTTAAATAATAAAAAAATACTGTCATACAGTGCTTCCAGATATTAAAAATTACTGGTAAAATTGCATTACAGTAGTTTTTTGATTTTATCACGCTTAATTCCACCGTGATAGGGAGTAGGCGTGTGCTTCGGGACGGACGGACGAAAAAAATCGGGCTTTTGAAGTTTTACTCAAAATTTGGATGTGTGAAAAAGGGATTTTCATCGAAAATGGCTCGAGTTTTGATTTTACCAATGAATTTCAAGCGAAACAACCTCGGCCAATCATTAACACTACTTTGTTCGGAATATGAAGCCCGTTTGGAATCGGAAGTTCAAAACGCGAAAAACATATTTTGCCTACGGATTAATGACGGAGTTCGAGCGACAGTGAATTGCAAGCAGGATTGATACCCAACCGTTCTAACTACAACTTACCGAAGCTAAGTATCTTTTTATCACTGTTCTCATAATTTCCTTCTCACAACCTGGGAATACGTAGTTAATTAAAATTCGGTTTTTGATCTTTTTCGCGCCCAGATATCCATTCATAAAGTTTCCGATTATTGTGCCAAGAAGTTTTTTACCGTGGTAATTTAAGGCAAAAACATAATTTAGCAGGTTTGGTCGAGTTAAATTTTAAACAAACTAAAGCATTGATTGCTCAAATAAGATTGCGTATTGATGTGAAATGTTTACCCTAGTATGTAGCACTCAATCCGAAGTTTTTAAAGATTCATGTCAAACAAGACTATATTCGTGGACAGGTCATGACCGATATCGAAATGTTTTTATTTTGCAGTTTAGGTAGGAAAAAATTCCAGCACATTTACCTAAATTAAACCAACCATAACAATGGAGGGGCCCATTACATAGTTTCACAATCATTTAATTGTAATCATTTAAAGCATTGTTTCTTTAATGTTTCAGTTTATTTGGAATGATTTTTATGTATTACTTTATACATGATAAAAAAGGCTCCAAAGAATATTAGCTTGATATTTTTTCGATAATTATTTTCAAAACTTATTAATCCAACAAATGAACTGAATGTTGAATACTCAGTTGATTTAAAAACATTTTTATAAAAAGAAGGTAAATGTTAATCCATTGATTTTGTTTTTATTTTTATGTTAGTGAATGTTTCATTTTTTTGAAACAAATATTCCTGGTTCTTTTGAGAACTTTTTACATATATATACAAGTAATTTCTTTTATTGATAGTTTTGTATGAGAAATAAATGAGGATTTTATATTGGGATCAAGATCTCTTCAATTATTAATATTTAAATAATTAATATAGTAATATTTAAAAATTTAACCAGAAAACAGTAGAAGCGTAGGAAATTTATTATAGAAAACTCAAATCGTTACACTAGTCAAAAGTGTCTCCCGATCATATCCTTCCACCCAACGCTCCAACCCAAAATTGTTTTGCTAGGATGCAGAGGTGACCTCGGTCCTAAAGCGCAACATTGTTCTTTCATCCCTTTCTTCCTTTTCCAAACTATCTATTGACTACTAGGACGTGGCCGGCGCCGTTATTGATGTTTAAAGAGAGAGCATCAGTTTTGTTCATTGTGAATGTGCTGTCAATCCCAGACACCATTCTTTTGACCTCTGGACAAAGCTGATGGCCTCGGTCAATCACGGAGTAGCAACCATTGGCGATGTGGAATTCGTTCTACTGAGCCACGCCTGCGATCATGGGATTCGAAATGCATTTGATTACTAATTCATAGTTAAACAAATAAGGAGTTAAAAGCAATACTGGAGAAATTCAACGGAATTGTTCATTATTAATTTATTACTTGAAAATTATAAAAAAAGCATTTCGGGTTCAATGTTTAAAGGTGGATGTGAGTAGTCATTCAAGCTAAGCTAAGCTAAGCTAAGCTTTATCACGCTTAATTCCACCGTGATAATGGTAAAACCGTGAATTTAGCGAAACCTGAAACTAAAATAGAAAAACGGCAAATGATTTCTGAATGATTTCCAAAAACAACGTGATGAAATCGAAACAATAACCGTGGTAAAATTGAGCGTGAGTTTTGCGAGTATTGGAAAATCGAACAGTGATAAAATCGAAAAACTACTGTATAAGTGTTAAAATTTACATTTAAACCTTTTTTTTAGAATGTTACAGTGTTGTTCACAACTTGAATAAGTATCGAAATGGTAGTTGGAACTACTTTAATTAAATTTGAAACTGGCAACATCGGAAAGACTTGACTCATCAAGCTGCTCCTTGGAGTATTTTTATACCACATCTGGTATTTGGATCTTGACTCTCCTGAAACTTTCATTGGATGACAATGTTCCAGTTAGAGTAAAAGTCCATGTTATGATTTCAAAGCTTCAAATGAGTAATGATGAAAGAGAAAAAAAAAATGAAATTAAAATCTGTTGAGATATTAAATAAAATAGAATGCTATTTGTATCGGAAAACTGATTATATATTCACATTTATTCTCGTCAAGTCATGAATACTTGTAGGTCAGGTTACAATAGTGATTGATTTATGCTTGGATTATCCATTCGTCATATTAACAACCAGGGCTGCGAAATTTAGCCCGTCACGATTGACCAGACTAGTTTTTTTTTCAACAGAACAGCTCCGTACTCAATTGACGGAACCTCACTACTCACATGACGGATAAAGCACAACGAGTGACTGGCAAAGCTCTTCACACTTCGATCGGCTGCTGACGACAGGTACAACTAATGGACTAAGAGGCTTCACAGTCACAGTTTCACGCCTCATGACGATGAATTTTCTCAAGCCTGTTGACAATACTTTTCTAATGATTTCCAATCTGTTCAAATGGCAACAATTCTAAAGAACACTACGAATTCATTCTTCGTCGATTCTAAAACAATAGCGAATTGACGTTCTCTCTCACTTGCGACTCTCTATTATTGTTTACATTTGCCACGCGGTTCGCCAGTCTGGATCAATCGTCGCGGTCTGGGGAGGAAGACTGAAATTCGCTGTATCGTTTCCTGTATCGTTTTTTTTACTGTTCGGCAAGAAGCCAACAATTGTTGAAAAGATTTGTAATCGCAAACTTTAAACTATATAAAAATTTTGTTCGTTTAAAGGGAACTACCTTAAATCTAAATCTATTATATAAGCTATTATTAGAACAACCATTAATCAAACAATTTTTATTTATCAACTTCAAAAACTTCAACGAAATTTGAGCAACTCAATACGCCTGATCTGCAGAATTCGCCAGTGCAAAACAAAACCTAATTAAATCATTGTTTCATGCAAAACAAGTGCTTTTCAGCATCAAAAAAGTTCTATTGAAATTCACTAAATATGAAAGTAAGATTTTGAACCTTCGCACTGATCCGTAGATTGATGAGAGAAATTTGACGTTTGAAAGATTTTTTTCTTTTTTTATTCAGTCTTCCTCCCCCAGGTCGCGGTATATTTAAACCTCGCATAATTTGGTCGTTACAAGTGTAGTAGAACAACTCTTATCAGGGTTGCCAAAAAATGTTTTTTTTCAAAAATCAGGGGCTTGGTGAAATAAAAATCAGGATACGTCAATGTAACGGATATTTCGCTCAAAGTGATGACCTTTTTTTCACTTCCGCGATGGTATCTAGTGCATTTCTTTATTAAGATACTGCAAACATCCTAGCAGTTCCTTCAATGGATGATTGGTTGTTTCACCTTGCTTTGTATTCGTCCACTGCACATTTGGATCCATCAGTGTACCAATGAGATTACTGTCAAACATACCAAATGTTTAAGTATTCTCTCGGTGTAACCCACCTGAGAAATTTCGATGGTTTGCTTTTGATAATCTCTTGAAAAATACATCCTCAAAAAATGTTTAACTTTTTTGAAATGTTTCATTTGGAATAACATTTCATTTTCCTAATCCAGACCAGGTTAACCACCTTTTACCAACGATAAGAATATCGTCAACATAGAGATCTAGGGTTAGATCTCTAGCCGGAGATTGATAGACACAACAGTCACTTTTCAGCGGAATGAAACCGAGTTCCTTTACAACTTCGTCGAATCGTTGGTTCCACGACCTGCTAGCTTACTTTTACTAAGCTTTGCTGCAGTCTGACGAGTTGTGAGTTGCCCGTTTCATCATAGTCATAACCAGGTCGCTGTAAGCAACCTTTCGCTACTGATCTTCCCTTGTATCTTCCGCCTTCTTTAATCGAAAATACCCATTCCGATGAGATAGATTTTCGTTCTTTGGGTAAGCGGTCTTATTATCGTGCAGGGTTTTCAATTCTTTGCTGAAGGCATTTTTCCACTTAAGGCCCCTTAAGTCATCCCTTGTCTTCAACTGGTCGACAGTTTGTGGAACATCGCTATTATCTGTTGCTATCTTGGCAGTGTAAAATTCTGACCCCCTTTTATCGCGAGTACTAAGTCTGATCGGCGAACTACAAAGGGGGACTACGCCTACGGTGTATCTTTACTGCACGTGAGGACTCGTTGTTTGTGTGACCCGCAAAGATAAGTTTCTTTGTCTTTGGATCCAATTTCTGCCTCTTCTCTTTAGGTTCTAAAGCATACGCATTGCAGGGTGTCCACGATTAAATTGCCACACTATGAGATGGCTCTAACTTTTTAACCGTTGGGTAGAATTTAATGAATATTTGAGTGGATTTAGTTCATAGTGCATTGTTTATATCCTGCAAGTTTTAAAGTCCTGTGATCAAAACGCATTTATCACAAGAACACGGATCTCTCGAATGTCTCGAATTATTAAGCGGTTCAAGGAAAGATCGACCATCGATCGGAAGCCCAGAAGTGAAGGAAAAAGTATTCCGTATAACACCGAAAATCACAACCGCGTAGTTGGGGCCTTCAACCGAAATCCGAACGCCTTCGTTCGGGATGTGGCTAAGAAACTGCACTAAAGCCGAAGTTTTGTCCAGAAGACCAAAACTAAGACTGAGCTTCGAACTTTCATGGTACAAAAGGCCCCTAATCGCTTCGAGAAGCAGAACAAATCCGCCAAAACCCGTGCCAGAAAGTTGTAACTCAACATGATGGCGAAAGTTGAATGTTGCATCATGGACGACAAAACATATGTGAAGGCCGACTTCAAACAGATCCCCGGCAACCTGTTTTTCACGGCCAAGAATAAGGGCAGCGTTCCGGAGCATGTACGCACTCAGAAAATGTTCAAATTTGCGAATAAATTCCTGGTTTGGCAAGCCATCTGCACGTGCGGGAAGCGGAGTGCACCTTTTGTGACCCAGGATACGATGAAGGGACAGGTGTACATGAAAGAGTGCCTCCAGAAGCGACTGCTTTCTCTCCTGAAGGCCCACAACGTCTCAACAATCTGCTGGACGGATTTGGCCTCCTGCCACTACTCCAAGGACGTGCTGAAGTGGTATGCGGACAACAAGGACAATTTCGTGCCGAAAATGTCAACCCTTCTAACACTCCGGAGCTCCGACCCATCGAGAGGAACTGGGCGATTATGAAGCAGCACCTTCTGAAACCACCTAAGGTAGTGAAGACAGTCGGAGAACTGAAGAAAGTTTGGGTTCATATGCAAAAAACGGTTGATTCACAGGTTGTTCAGAATCTTATGGCCAGGGTTAATGCCAATTAAAATGAAGTTTAATAATTTTTTCAATCCCTGAAAATTTGATGGAAATCGGATAAAAACTCGAATTTTGCGAATCAATTTTGTGTGTGGCAATTTCATCGTGGGCACCCTTTAAATTGCTCAAGTCAGGCCTCTTGCGACTCTTACCAAAAGAAAGTTTCAAATTTGTCTTCAAACTTACTTTTAACCAATTAAAGGAAAGTGAGGTGGTTTTGCTTAATAACAAGTTGTTTTGAGTGAGATTTTGATTACTCCCAACAAAATTTATTTTAATCGGTCGGTCGTAAGCTTTTTATTCAATTCCTGGAAAAAAGTTTAGCTTAATAATCAAATGACAACATGACTTTAAAATACTTTAAAAATGTTGATATTAAGGCACATTGTAAGGTAAAATAAAAAAAAGTACTTATTAAATTGAATATTTTTTGGAAAGGTCCAGTCTTGCCAGTTTTACCCCATTTTAATGATAAAAAAACAGAATTAGCCAGGATTCACTCATATAACGCACGACATTAGATTTCCGAGGGCAATAACAGGCAAATTTGTTTGATTTTTTATATTAGGCCTAACCATCTGGCACAAAATTTGAGCATATTTGATTAAAATGACCTAAAAAGAGCATAATAACCATTGACATATAGCTCTTTATTTTTTTTTTGCCTGAACGAGACCGATCTGCAAAATTGGATTCCATTTGCCAGGTGGGTTGCAGTCAACCCATATTAATCAAATAGTTTGCGGCCGCCCTATTGGAATCCTTATTTCATTTGAACAGAAAAAAAACAATTCCCACATATGCTGCCAGTAAATCCATTTATTCGATTGCAATCCATTACTGCAACATTCGTTCAATATCCATTAATTCTGCAAATAAAGCACATCCGTCGCTAGATGAAAGCAAACTCGAGAAAACCTACATAGATAAATATAGCACGCCAACTGAAAAGTCATTTTCGCAAAAGTTAGTTGCTTCAGCCAATTTCTCGTTTCCTCAAGCTTTTCGAACCTCCACAATCGAGCCTAAACTTTTCCACCGACCATAAGTCTCGTGCAATCCATCGTCTAAGAGGCAAACAGGCAGGAAAGAGAAGATAGGAAAAAAAAACATTTCGAACATGGCAGCCCAGTTGCAGCAGCCAAAGTTATTGGAACTTTTATCAAAACTTCAAGCGACAGGCCTCTGGTTGTGCTAATTACTGTTACGTGACTCGGGGCTACCCAGAAGTTACCATCATCATCCAGCAAACAAATTCCATTCGACTGACTTTTGCTATCTCCTGGTATACGGGTTTCGGTTAGCTGGAATTAGGGATAGCATTGTCCCATTGCATTGGACAGTATCTGGTACTAGACATCGTAAGAACATACTGGAAACATACTCTTCAGTCCATCCAGTTGGTCTCCACGTTAGCTTCAACAGTTTGTTAAGGTAATTAGCAATGAAAAATGACCAGTATGTGAACTTTGTCTGGCGCCCAAAGATAGGCAAATGGATCTTCTGCTGGTCGTCGTCTGAGCAACAAGAATGAATCGATAGTTGCCTAGTCTCTGTTTCTAGACACCCAGCATCATTAATAAGTTTTGTAAAGGATCCATCCTGAAACCGAACGTTTATGTTGTAAGGAGACAGAAGGCGAAAAAAAACTACTACCTATCAGCATTGACTAATAATTATGGAATAATTCACTGCTGTAGGCGATAAAACAACAACAACCCTAAGCAAACAACCAAACCTATGTTGATACAAACCCCCAAAATTTCTATTCTAATCATTCCATCTTTCCTTTTTTCTTACAGGAAATTGAGCACTGCTACTACCACGGAACGGTGAAGGATTACCCGGGAGCTAGTGCTGCCTTCCACACCTGCAACGGCGTCAGCGGGGTGATACACGTCGGAAACGAAACATTTGTTATACATCCATTTTACGGGGGCGATCTATCGGTATGTACAAAACATTCCACTGAATCGGGTCTTGCTCACTTTAGGGCGGAGAAGCCCGTTTCGGAGGCATTTTTCTTTCTCTGGATAATTGAATCATAGCTCTAGAAATATCACACCTCGAGGAGCACATATTGGTTGGTTATTTTTGTTCAAGTTTGAAATTTCATCGTAAACTAATGAAGTGTTGAGAAGGTGCTGCTAAAATGCGCCTGAATTGCTACTATTCATCGGATGTCGTATCTCAAATTGTTTTGCGCATAGTTATAAGCATTAATTATTTCAGGAATTGAAGAAAACCTACATTTTCATAGAACGTAACGTACCTACGTTGTCGGATTTTTATGTAGACCTTAAAAATAACTTAGTTCAATTTCAACGAATTTTTCACAATCTTTGATTTCTAAGTCGTTTGAGTATTGTGTCATCTGCTAATGCGGTTGTGCTAGAAGAGAAATTGAAACAAATATCTAAGTAATATTTTTTAATAAATTCAAGAGTCTGCCCTTGGGAAATTAGTGTAAGCACTATCCGATCCCAAAACCCTAAAAAAGACTAAAATTTAGTCACAGGGGCTCCCGAGAATTTTTTTTTCTGTATCCTTGGTGTATCAAATATATGTGACCCATTCATATATGTAGATACCGCAGATTCAATCAGCGTCATCGTAATCTATCGTAATGAGGCGTGAAGGTGGGTTGACCAGGGTTGCCGATTTTTTTTTTTTTCAAAATTGGCATGAGAAATAAAAATCTTTTTTTTGGTCATCATTCCAAACTTTGACCTCCAGACCTCCACCAATGTCTTGAATGCACTTCCGTACTATTAATTTGCCGTCATTTTCAAAAAAATTGGGAAAACTGAGGATTTTCAGGTTATCAGGTTGGGTCTCCAAAAATCAGGCACAATGGCAACCCTGGCTGTGACTGTGAAGCCTTCTGATCCATCCCACTCAATTAACTGTTCCTCAAATAGGTTCCTCATCTTTGTCGGTCATTCATCCCCCAATCGTGTGAAGCTAAAAGAAATTCAAAGGTAAGCATTCACTACTCACATTGAAACAAACGAAGACGACCACAAAATGCATTTATTGTTATTGTTGCTCCTGCCAGTAAGCACGTTTTAAGCTTGTTATTGCTTTTGTTGCTACCTGCTGTGAGCACTACCAACCGAACACTTTTACTGTTGCCTACCGAATGAGGCCCGAAGGTGAGCGCGCAAAATTGCCAGAAGCTTTGTCGACCTTGTGTTGTTGGGGTATCAGGTGTCCTGGTTTTTCAGGATTTGTCCTGATTTTCGAGAGGTCGTCTTGATTTTTCTAAATCGCTTGAATTGTCATGATTTTTGAAAAATGGCCCTTAAAATGTCCTGATTTGTCATGATTTATAAAAAAATCTCCATATTATTACTATATATACTGTTATATGCTGAGAACATCAAACAAATCTTGAATAAAATATTTTCACCAGTTTAACACATGATAATCTTTGATTCAAATGATATTTAAATGATGTTCTTCGATATTAACTGCAGGCCAGCCAAGGTTATTCTCGATTCAGTTGCAAAGTTCGAGGCGTCTTCAGCACCTTTATTTCATCTTTATTTATGCAATCTAAGCAAAACTGCATGTTATTTTCACTTATTTAGTGGTGTCCTGAAAAATCCTGATTTTTCTCTTCGCGGTGTCCTGATTTTTGACAAAATGACCTGGCACCTCTGGTTGACACGCCGTTGCAAGGCGTGTAAAGCTTCAGGTGTGTTCTTATACCAATGCACGGAATCGTCCATCTTGTGACAGGCAATCGTAATCGTAGGCATGGTAGGCGAACAATTCGCTGTCAAAAGCCTCCACCCCCCACTAATGAGAAACTTTAGGTACCCCTTGCCTACTTTTCCTCAATATGCATCCACCCGTAGCTGGTGGCACTCTGCGCCGTTGCTGACAGCAGCAAGCTCGAAATTAATTAACCAATTATCGTTAAAAAGTAACCATTTTCACACCTTTCCGCGTTAAGTGATTTTTTGGTTACTTTCATAGAAGTCATTTTTTGACTTCTCTAGTGGAAATATGGTTACTTTTGAACCTCAAGAAATTATTGCGGGGAAGTTGAAAAACTGTTAATTTTGAACCATACCGCAAAATGGAAAGAAAGTGGGTAAATTTATAATTAAAAATGCTGGAATTGGAATGTTTTACATAAATGAAAATAAATTTCGGGTTTTAAAGACGTTTTTGTTTTATTTTTGTGTACTTTTATATAAAAGCTGCCCATTCGTGCGAAAGCACACTGGCCACAACGGGCATTGCTGTTTTTTTCAGATGCGGTTACCGAACGCGCGTAGGGCTAGGTGGGGTAATTATGAACAGAATTTCTTCATTTGGCACACTTACAGTCACCAAATGTTTATTTCTTATCGCAAACTCTGAAAAGCTGCCAACAATGAATGTTTCCGTCCTCTTCATCATTCTGTAGAACAACTTTTTGTTTTTGGTCGCAACCCACGTCCTTGAGACGTCTGTTCATAATTACCCCGTCTGTTCATATTTACCCCACTGTCTAGGGGGTAATTATGAACACGGATTACGAACTTGGTATAAAATTTTTGAAAAGTAATTGTAGTTATACGTTACATTTACCCATAGTAAGCAGTGTTTGGTGATTTTTTACTTAAAAAATTATGTTCATAATTACCCCAAAACCTGTTCATAATTACCCCGAACGCTGTTCATATTTACCCCGAGACTTGTTCAATATGATTTATATGGTGTCAGATAAACTTAATTCAACACCAAATAATGAAAATAATTAGCAGTAATAAGTAAATGGCTTGTTTTTTGAAAACTCAATTCAATTAATGTATAAAACTTGTAAAATAAACAAATGTTATCAAAATATAGAGGTAAAGCAACACAAAAAATAGCTATTTAGTGTTCTTTTTTATTGATTTTTTCTATCTTTTGATTCGGTAGTTCAATTTTTTGATGCATCTTTTACGTTTTGGTTTGTTTCTTTTTCTTTCGTTTCTTTATGTCGTTGCAGATCATTTTTATTTGATAGAACCTCTCCATACGTGTGAAATTTTTGGCGAGTTAGACAATTCGACAGTATTTACATCCGTTTTAAATGTCCTGCGCAGCAAACATCAATTTTTCAGCTAAATGTCGTGGGTTAGGCTTTTCACGTACGTGCGAGATATCATGAAATTAAAACCTATACATACACAGAAAATTCTTATTTTTTTAAAAGATGGTGGTTTCATAAAAACACTTATTAAAATCTTTTTGGATCAGTAAACAGTCATTTTTTCAAGCCTTGTTAGTTCTATATGATCGACTGTTTTGAAAAATATTTACACTAATTAATATTTTTATCACCTATACGAAATTTCACATAAGTAGCTCTATTTTCTCAAAAAAAAATTCTGCAGTAATTTCCTCACAAAACTGAAAGAGAAAATCTTCAACCAAAATATTTTCATTTTGTACTAAATGAAAAAAATGTATTTCAACAAATTAAGATTGAAAAAAGTAACAAAGTATTAAAATAAGACTTCTAGAAAATAGATTTTGGATCTTTGTTACCCGAATGTAACTCAAAAAAAAAAATTATTTGCTGTAATTTTAATGCTTGAAAAGCAACACGTTATCCAAACACACAGGAAAATTTATCTTTATGATCTTTGTTTTGTGGACTTATTCACCTATTAAATTTATCATGGTTCTTCACATATTTTACTGTTGACCACAGAGATTTAAGGTTCATATTAATGTTAAATTTCACGCGGTAATGAATAAAAGCTCGAGCAGCAAACTTTTTGTTTAAAAATGATGAATTTTATTTTTATTAAAATTGAAAATTTCTTCAAGGCTAGTTTTTAACCTTGTTATTTATCAATACCAAAAAAACTGGTTTTGAAGGACGTAAAATCTGTATTCGGTAATAGAAAACTACTCCTGGGATACAGGTTTTCGGTTTCGGTATTACCGGTAAAACTATCCTTACGCACCACTCACTTAATCTAAGAGAACATTTGATTGCCTTTTTTCTATCAACAAAAAAACAAGTTCTTATTACTATTTTTTTAAACAATATTAAGACTTGTTTAAATGTGGTTACGCATTGACCTTTTTTTCAAATTTTATTTTCAGTTTTGATAAAATTGTGTTCAAAAGTTTTTTTCAAAGACTGAAAAGAATTAGCATAGCTTTTTTTTCTAAATCCGAATCTCATTTTTAGAAAACAAAAAAAAATCCATTTCTCAAAAATTCAAAACTCAACACTTAACATATTGCGGACCTCAACTAAATATGAAATTTATTGAATTTGGACCAGTGGATTCTGTGAGCGCTGATGTGGTCTAGCGGATAGGCTGGCGCGAGTCTAGTTTTGGTATGTCTGGCATACTGGGTTCGATTTCCGGTATCGGAAATAAAACTTTTGGGTTTTGAATCCCATAAGTGGCCAACAGGTAAGATGTGTTTCCTCTTATATCTGACTATATAAGAAGAATATTCAATCAGTTGCCAGCTGGCCAGGTATAAACACGAATGCCGGAATACCTGTAAATAAACTAGCCCATCTCATTGACTCGTTCTTCCAAAATATACCAACACAATACATTCATCCAGAACAGTTCATACGAAGCCATTGGGTTTGGAGATTTGTCGAAATTAATAATCTAAGAAGGCATGTGAGCACATACTTAGGCAGAAACTGCAGGTGAATCCGTGCACCCATGGTGGATAACTAACATACATACATACATTCAGTGATATAGAATGCCGAGTGTTGATGCTTCCCGGCTAAGATTTCTTCGCGGTCCTAAATTTATAAAGATCTTACTGAAGGGGGAAGGAGGGGGGGGGGTAGTTTTGTTAGAATTTTTCTACAAGGGGAGGAGGGGAAAGGGGTCTGGAAATGCTTGGGTAATTAGTAAATGGCCTCCTAAGTTGTTTAATAAAACATTTGACCATCGAAATGCGAAAGAAATGGCAGTAAATGCATAAGAATATGTGTTCATAATTACCCCATAGGACGAAAACTATGGGGTAAATATGAACAGTCATCTGTGAATCAGTGCGAATAAAATTTTTCAAAATTTCTTCAAAATCCAGACAAAGCATCATAAACTAGATGTAAATCAGGTGATAACAACATTCCAGCTGGATTTCCTATGATCAGATATTCAAAACATTGAACATTGTCGAAAACGATTTCCGTTTCACGGGGTAATGGTTTTTTAAAACATCTGAAATGATATCATAAGGATTTGAAAACAGATCAGAAACAGCTTCTAGTTATCAATTGGTTGTTAAACTACCACTTTTGGAACTTTTTGTGTCCATTCATCCCCCACAGCGGCGCGTATAGCACTTGTTCGGAATTACCCCGTGTTCATAATTACCCCACTTGACCCTATTTATCTCGCACATCCATAACTCGATACCGATCGGTGCCATCATCTTCAAAGGAACAAATTGAAGAGATGACTTATTGTGTGGGGCAACCACCGAAAATTTGTGAATCTCTCCGAAATTCATTTTCTTTAGATAGGATTCAATAACCATCGATGCTGCTACCATTGATTTGATACCTCCACCCTCAATCACATCGTCAATTCAGAAGAAAAACATTTCTGCAGATCAGAGTAGCTTCCGCCGCCTGCTGACATTTGTACGGGATGCTGCACGAAAACTCTCGGGCCTTGGAAAAAAATTGGTCAAAGTGACCGAACTGGCAAATGTGTTGATTGGCTATCAGCTTGTTCACAAGAAATACGCTCGCAACTGTCAACAATGAATGGAAAATTTAAGATTTTTATAAAAAAATGATCAAAAAAGGTTTTGATAAGCAAATATTTACCTGTCTGATGATCTACGCTGCGGGGCACATCTAGCACCATCGAATCGTCGGCGGACATTGTGATTTTACTGCACATTTCGATGTTTTACAAACTCAACCAAACGTGACCAGGCCAAGATTGCAGGCAAACCCTGTGGGGGAGTTGGAATAAATAAATTGCTCTTCACTTTTTTTACTTTATGGATTTATTTCCACTTACCGAACCGCCGGGCGAACCCGGATCCAAACCCGAATTCGAATCCTCTGCGTTGCCAGCCACCTCCGGTTGCTTTCTGCATCTGACGATTTTCCCCGATCTCATTCTTACGGTCGCTCCAGGCCAACCCCAGGCTCCGTGGTTTAAACCTAAACATAAAGGATTAAAAGTAGCAGTGAGAAAACTATTTCAAACATTCAAATGAAAGTTTCCAAAATACTCTAAGGAACTGCGGATTTTTGCTAAAATGCTCGTTTGCGTAAACAAAATTTTCAACACCAAAAAAAGCATTAAACAGCAATTTGTACTGAATTCAGAGAAAAAAAACCTACCTTTAAAAAGAGTGCAAATTTCAGGATAAGGCCATCGTGTCTTATAGGTTTTAAATGTGTGAAAATGCTTTAAATTTGATTTTTCGTTCACTGAAATAGGAAATCGCGACCGGTCAAACTTTCAAAATGGCGGTGCTCGTTTATTTTATGGATGAATTTTTAACCAAATTTGGTTGAATACTGAAGAACTTCTACCATGGTTAAAAATTATGCGAAAAATATCGTTAAAAAGTAACCAAATCGATAGTTCTCCATCGAGAACCAAAGAATGGTTACATTTTAAACAAAAATGGTTAATTAAAATCGAGCGTGAGAGTTGACAAAACATTTTTTTCTTCAGAATTCAGGTACCGTAACATGGGGGAACTTTGATCAACCGGGTAACTTTGATCAACATGAAATTTTTGCACATAATCGTCATTAGCCAAGAATAAAGTTAAAATATATGAAAACTGTTAACTACGTTTGAAAGCCTATAAATTAAGTTACAAATAAGCTAAATTTGGTTTCTAATTAGGAGATTTTTTTATATTACTTAAAAAATTTATTTTAAAATCTTAAAATATCTGCTTTTTAAGGCTCACAAACAAACATCTCTCCTGATCAAATTTAAGCATTTAGGAGCAATGGGTTGTTTAATACGAAAGTTCAACTTTTTTCTTGGTTTAGGTTTAGTTTAAGTGTTATTTTTATGGTCATTTGATGATAATTTTTGGATATTTAAAAAAAAAGTTTGAGCGATCTGTGCTAAATGGCATCAAAACAATAATTTTGAAGATGTTGATATACGTTAAACCCATAGTGATCAAAGTTACCCCGAAACTCGAAATCTGGTTTTGTAAGAAACATTTAATTGTAACCACCAATGTCGTTTCAAAATTCTGTAATCAATGATCATGTTTAATACTCATCACCTCAGTAAGTGTTTTAAGGCTTTTAGGTATAACGGAAAAGCAACGTTTTCCAAAATATACCAAAATGAATTAAAAAAGAGATCTTACGGTACAGAGAAATAAAAAATGAAGAAACATGGTATAACGGACATTCCGGTCGAAGTTTAGACCTTTTTTTGGTCGTCAATCCACATTTCGACCTCCATCAATGTCAGACTTCGTATTGCTCATTCTCCATCATATTCACTAAAATTTGGAAAATCCGGTTTATTTCCAAAAATCAGTAAACGACGGAGGTTTATCACGTTATCAGGTAGGGCCTTCAAAAATCAGGCAAATTCTGAAAAATCAGGCAAATTCTGAAAAATCAGTTACATTGGCAATCCTGGCTGACAGTGTTGCCTGCAGTTCAGTTGTGTTGGCCGTGGCAAAGCTCGAGCTTTGAATAGATGTTTGAATCTAAGCTAATCATCGGCTACACATCTCCCCCTTACACTCAAAATGATACAAAAGAAGTTAAAAAATAGTTGGATTGATGTTAAGATCTATTAAACGCTACCATTATATATCACCTTTTCTCCTTGATATTTCACTTTAAGGTGTTTCTGTGAATAATAAGACAACTCCAGTCTTACCTCCCTTCTGGAAAGCAAAGCGCTTTAGGTTGATGATTCATTAATGTTTTTAATTTAATGACAATAAGGTTCATAAAATCTAAGCAACTCCTCCATGGTGTTTAACAATTCTTAAATGTATTTTCGTGAGTCAAGCCTCTGGAGAAGTCGTTGTATTATTTTATGACTAGTTCAACGAAGTCAACAGACTCCAACGCAACATTTAATTGCAATTTCCATTACAACCAAACTTCTGTTAGACCTCTTTCAAGCCTGTAAAACTGTTGCTTGAATCACAATCCGTCTCAACCGCTCTTCCATTGAACCTTTTACTGTCAAACAAAATCTTGACAAGATGTTATCGTATCAAATTTCAGAGATATCTGTCCAATATTTGGCACCCATTTTGCTCCTTCGCTGATGTTTTTTGTTGCAACTACCCCGAACTTTAAACCTCCAGCTTGTTGGCCGCAGTACGCAGACCCAATCATGAAGTCTGCTGTGCGATGAAAATTTGGCGTTCTCATGCGATCAAAATGCCTCTCAACAGATGATTTATTTTATGTAAAGTGCAGGAGAAATGATCTTTTATTTAAATTTTGTGCACCAAAAATCCAATAAGTGAGAAATCCACTCTTCGTTTCACAATCAAGCTGAATAGGAAATTATTTAAAAAAATGGCATCAAACAAGAAAACAAAAATTATAATGGTAGCGAATGGTTGAACAAAGGCTGAAAAAGTGTATAAGAGACAATTCTTCAACTTCTCCCATTGGCTGCACTTAGACTTCTTTAAAAGCTGAAACATGGTTCCAGTTTGTCTTTAATTAGCCTAAGATGAAACAGCAATTACAATTAATCTCAAACTTCATGACTGATCAAAATGATAGTTGACTCTTCCAGTTCAACTGTTTCTATCTTGCTGGCGTCTCAGCTTGATCAACGTTGACCGTCTCAGCTCAACTAAACATTCAACAACTTCCAATGACAATCATAGTTCATTAATATATATAATCTCACCTTAAAAATGGGATTTATTGAGTAAATTGTAGCCACCACATCCTCTATGGGAGAGTTAAGTTAGAGCATTAGGAAACAAACTATTAGAAGGCATATAATTGAAGATAAATAAGGCCGGAACAAATTTCAAATCCTTCTTTTGTCACTCGGAGCTGGATCATCGCAAGGGGAGGGATAATTAAAAAAATTCAAATAGCTAATCAAGAGAAATGAACTGCATGAAAGCTTGAATGCAATAAAATGGCACACTACATCATTGCAAAAAAACCCATAAATCAAGTAACTTTTTTAACGAAAAATTCAATTAAATCAACCATACAAAAGGTGATAGATCTCCCATCTTCCACAATTGTTGTTTTGCTCTTGTAATCTTTCGGATATTTGAAAAAAAAAATCCAAAATTTCGATAAAATAATTCAAGCTTAATTTATTTTCCCTTCGGGTTTTTCCGAAGGGGGAGGAAACCTGGTTTGTTTGTTTGTTTTTTTTTCTAAAAGAGATACCATTTATTCTATTTACACATTTGTCGCATTACTATAATATTTAAAAAAAAAACTCTTCTTATGTTTTCGACCAAAGATAATTCCCACTGTTCTCCACCACAGGGATCAGTCTTTTTGAATATGCATAATAAACAACGTGTTTTTTATCTGATATGCTTGTTTGAAGGTCTTTACTAATTGTACAAAATCTCACGATTGAATTTGGATTTCAGAGCATTTCAAGCAAAAAATTACGAAAAAATTAGATCCATCCCAAGTCGCATTTGTACACAACACACACATTTCGAACTCAGATCGAAGATGGAATATCGGCCCTCCTTTGAATCAAGGTTCTTCAATGTTTCCAAAGTATTGATGATCTTTTCGAATGCAAAGTTTACGGCCAATCAAATTGAGCCCGCAGTTCGTTCGGAATCCTTTTCGAGGCTGAGATTTCACAAATCTATCCATCCACCCAGCCCATTCCGACCGCATTCGACAACATTCCAAAAATGTCGTAATCACAACATTTTCCCCCGGACAAGTAGCAGCAGCAGCAAGAAAAACCGCAAATCCCATTTTGAGTCGTGTCGACAACGTGAAAGCCTCTGCACATTGCTGACTTCGTCCGGGTCCATCATCTGGAACTTGGAAGGTATCTGTCTCTCGGTCTCTCTCTAGACTGGAAGGAGGAAGATGGCCTGGCCATCTGGAGGAAAGGTGGTTTGGCATGAAATCTAATAATTCGCTCAATTTGATTCAGGAATGCTTGGCTCCGGGTCTGGCCGCTGCTGAAAGATGGCTGTCACATGTAGCTATACAGACACCGGGACACCGGAAATGGGCTGCAGCATGTTTTGTCGGGCCCAGCACACCGCCACCTGTCCTAGCACCCCCACGATCCAGCAAATGATGACAAATTTGAGCATCGCTTGGACCACAACTTTGAGTTGATTTGTCGTTTCGGTTTCCAGGGATTTGGGACTCAGGTTTTCGGTTTCGGGACACTTTGCATGGCGTCCGGGGGACTTTTATTTCCGGAAGGACAAACGAGCAACCTTCCGTTTTGCTCGAGGGCTTATGAAAGTTGAGAAAATTAGACGGCATCAGGCATTTCGGGATGAGAAGAAGAAGGGGAGACATATTTGAGTGAGCCATTACTATGATTGAGCTATGCTGGAGTCAATTTGGATAATTAATTTGGAGCTTTTCGTTTAATTTCATTTTCAAGAAGCAGAACGACGGAATTTGCAATTGGCGCATTTCGTTTTTGGTAATTGATGATTAAATATCTGGACAGGTAAAAAATGTATCTAGCCATAGAAATTCAGTTGCGTTTCCTGAATAAATTATTGATTCAAAGAGCCATTTTTATCACTATTCAACACTCTCTTTCCCCGAAGGCTAATTCTACCTACCGAATTGGTATGGTTTCTGCCCAGTAAAAAATCCGAGGGGTGTAATTTATGGAGCTTCCCCACCGTACTTAAATAAATGTCAACCAGAGCGCCCATTCGTCGGTTGTTGTTAAGTGTGGCAGCAAAATGGAAGCAACCTCACCGATAACGACGAGACGATTTAAACATCCAAAAAAACGCCAGCAACAGCGTGCAAGGAACAGAAAACGACAAAACGGGCGACGAGTTTTTGAATAACGAGCTGCAAAATTAAAATCATAAATAAAATCCGCTCCACACTCACAGAATACCCGAACCAGACCGAGGAATCAGGTCCTACGGCTCTGTGTTTATGGGTATGTGTTAGTAAGTAGGTGAGTGTGTTTGTGTGCCTCCGAAGTAAATGTTTACGTTAGTCAACCTTCTAGGAGACATTTTTCACCGAGGCAATTATTGCCTGCCCCTGGATCCGCTGGCCATGTTTCAGGTTCCACACACTTTCAGAGAGTATCCTTTTTACTCGCGGAAGGAATCTCGAAAGACCCGGGCAGCTGAACCAACTTACTTTTGTTGTTTCGGTGCTAGAAAAGGGTATTTCGAGACAAAATTACATTTGCTCATATCTGGTGCCAATAAATAACTTCAAACGTTTGTAATTATTCACAAATCAATCCCGAAGTTTCCAGAATTAATTATACTAAAAGTTAGACCTGAAATTTTCAAACATTTTAAGGCCTAAATCGATGCTTCAAATTCTAACAGCTGCAATTACTCTCTGATTCAGATCTTCAATTAAAAAATTTCAATCAATCCAGAATATCGAAAAGTGCTATTTTTCCGAACTGTTTTTTTTTTTTTCTTTACAGAAGAACAGTTCACGACCTTCTCAGGACATTAGCATGGTCGTCCACAACCAACATGAGGTTTTGTTCGAATAAAATTTTACATTTTTTCTGTCAAGAATGTTTTAAGAAAAAGCCTAAGGGTGCTGCATACATTTGGGGGTAAAAAATTCTACAAGAATTCTGCTAGCTGAAATCATAAAAACTAATGATTGGATAGATGAAATTTCGATATTAACAAACGCGTGATGCAAAAAAAAACCTATTCCATTCCATGAAAATGAGAATTAAAAGGTGATTTGCATTTTGATACATTTTAACCCAGTAAATCTGTTGCTCGATTTCTTAAATTTTCTTTGAGAATCAAATACTTTATAAATCATCATCATTTGATTATCGTTAAATGATAACTTCATTTCAATATATTTGAATAAAATTAAATAAGTGTTTAAGCATTTAAAAGATTCATGTAACCCTGCTGTTGCTATTACCCATTTTACGGTACATTCTGTCGAAACCTTTCTATGAAATAATAGAGGTTTCAACCGTCATTTCGGGGTTTCCGTAGACCGGAACCGGGTTACGAATCGTGTTTTAGTAAGACCAAATTGCACTTTCACGGGGTAGACCCAAACCGGGTTGGTTTTTCCTAGTGTCACCTTAGATTCTTCGGATTGACCGGAACCGGGTAGCTTTTTACTTCGCGTCAGTTTCTGATTTACCGGAACCGGGTCGTATTTTTTTTTCCAAAACCTTGTTCTCAATGATTTTTTTATAAATAAAAAACCAGTGAACTACTTGTACCTTGTATCGAATTTCATGAATCACCTCCAAGTCCCATTCATCATGATTCAAATCAAATTAGATTGCCCCAAGGAATAATTTTAAGAATTTTTTTAACTTTGCTCGATAGCACAGCTGAGTTTGAACAAAATTGTATGCGTTGATTGATCCAATAAATACACGATTTTTCCAGCACTCGACGTGATTTTATAATCCGATAGGCCTCTTTACCAGCGCCAATTTACGAATCGTGCTGAAAAATTCATCTTTCTGCCACTTGTGGTATTAAAAAATATTTTATCGATTTCAGAGTGATGTCCAGACTCCAGTTTTACAATACAGCTGATCACAGGACCAAAATTAGGTTAATATTTTCAATTCAGCTTTAAGCATTCTAACAAACGAAAAAAATATGATGAGACATGATTGCCACCAACGGGATGAAAAGTAAAAAAAATATACCATACTGTAAGACTCATTAAAGATGAGAAAATCTGTCACCAATATTCAAACACACTTTTCTCGATAATAACGTGATTTAAAAATCATTTTATTTTTCCAGGCGTGTAGATACATATATGAAAAAATAATCAATCCACTTTCGTTCTCAACTATCGAGAGCATACTTCCGCAATATTTATAAGCGTTTGACATTGAAGCTCACGCCTCGGAGAATAAAGCCTTCAGAAAATCGACACTTGGGTGAAAGGATCGACAGGCCTTCGCTTGAACATACGCCCATATAAAAAGTCGAGAGAGTTTAAATCCGGATTGTTCTGGGCAAGGTCATGCAAACAGAGAGGGATGAGGGGCTTAGGGGTTTAACCCCTCTCCCATGGATATTTTTTCCAAGTGAAATAAATCTACCGTAGTTACGGAAAATTAATTCATCTCAAAAGTATTCAAAAATATGTCTTCACAAACATGTCAGAAAATTGGCCTCCGGTGGAATTTTATCCTATATCACTAGACTAGGGATACCATATCCTGCATTGCCAAAAGTGTACATTGAACTCAAATTCCAAAAAAATTAGGAGAAACGATAGAAATCAGGATAAATTATGTCATTCAAATATTGTCAACTAGTAGTTTAGTCAGTTACTTGACTGGCAATTATTAGTTTAAGTTTTTTTTTTGTTCAATTTCTTTTAGTTTTAGTTATAAGTCAAAGGTAAACATATCAAACATGATAAAAAAAGTGAATTTCAAAAAAAAGCTTTTTCGAAAAGCAGAGTATTTCTTCTTTTCCGCTTTGTACGTTTCTTCTAAGCATGTTGCTGTTGTGCATATTGCCTATTGTTTGTGCGGTAATTGCATAATTAAAGGCGCTGAATGCCTTCTCTGTTTATTTCGACTGCGAAGCCTGGAAGAAGCCTTTCTTAAAACCTGATATAAAACAAAACTATTTAAGTTGTTGTATTTTATTTATAGAAAAGTATATCTAATCCGTATAATCTCGATTGAAATCGATTCGTAATGCCTTCCTATTTTATTCATTGTTTACAGAATTTAACAAATGCTATGAATGGCTCAAGTAGACTATTTTACGTTTAAGAAAAGAATACGATCTAATAATATGTATTTCAACTAAAAGAGTACATTCCGTAGCTTTTCACGAAAAGAAGAGTACGCTGCAGTAGACCTAGATTAGGGGAAAGTCGTGTAAGACGGACCCTTTCAATATTTCTTAAATTACAAAGTTTGGCACTAATCTAATGATGGGAATATGTTTGCCTTAGTGTACCAACACTTTCGAATCCCTTTGTTTATTTACATCATGCAAGGTGTCATTATAGTAAACAAAACAAACGAATAAATTGAGATTATTCCACGAATAAATACGATTATTTCATGTAATCTTTTTACTCATAAAATAGTTCATAACTCGTAACATTTTCGAAAACTTCAACCGTTTTCAAAGGTGGAGTGTTCCTGAGGCTTCTCTTTAACCATCTGGAAGAAAATGTGCGGATTTTGGTCAAAGGGCTTGAGCATCAAACGTTTTGAAAAAAAAGTTTCTTGGGTGGGTAAGACGGACACCTGAAGGAAGGGTAAAACGGACACATAAGTTTCTCTAGGTGTTTCAAATTTTTCATCATTTTGATCCTTCATATGCTTTCAAAAGAGCTTGGCTAGAGTAATTGTCGGTAGAAAAGCACTCACCATCTCAAACAGGCCATAAAAACTGTCAAAAACAGGATAACCGGTGATGAAGGCGCCTAAAAATACGGAATTCCTAAACCATACCGTTTCGCTTCTGGTCTCGGACCAGTTGGTTCCATTTTTGTTTAAAAATGTTCTCAAATACTTTACTCACAAAGATATGTATCTACTTTAACAACATTTTTTTACCAGACCATTTTTGTAAAGTGTAATTTTGAGCATGTTTTAGATTAGTCTAAAACAGCCTTGATGGAAGAAATTTATTAGTTCCAATGGTTCATGCGATAGCAAATAACCTAAACTGTCCATCTAATCGAAAACGGCGATGAGAAAAGCAATATCTGATTTTCTATTGCGATTCTACCTTAGGGTGTTCGACTTACCCGACTTTCCCCTACATGTTCGAATAATGCCTTTACCCTAAATCATTAGACCTTCATGTATAATTTTTTTCTTCCCTTTTCTTAATTTTTCTTCAACTAATTTAAATAATGAATTGTAAATACAAAATCAAGGGTTTAGCTCATTTAAACCCACGGTACAAGCTGTTTAAAATAAACTAAATTTGAAAAAAGTGCGCTCATTTTTCGATCGAAATAGAGTACATGTACCTACTCCTAAAAGAGTACGTATGGTATCCCTTCATCAGACCTAACATTCGCGAATCGTAACTTATTTTTAATGTATAACTAAGATTTGCAATTAAATGATCCTTTTGTACTGAAACTCAAATCTTGACACTCTAAAATCCCACCACATTTTTAGAATGAGGTTTTATTAAGAAGTGTAACGAATCAAGATCAGAATTATTACCAGTCATTCTTACTTCAGAATTCATTCATCAAAAACCAATTTAACACTTAAATAAGTTGGTAGCTATGTGACAGATTTTTAAAACATTACAAAGCATTATGAAATAAAGTCATTTTATTTTTCAACCTTCTCAAACACCGCAAGTAATATTGACTTCTGCGAAAAATGTTCATTGCAGTTTTCGCATTGTTTACTTTTCTCAGCTCTCTACAATACGGAAATTTGTGAGTTTTTTAAACCATAAATCGATTTGCGGGCTACTTGTAATGATTTTCGAATTTTAAAAATCTGTAGAAGTTAATTTTTTTGGATCTATATTTTTGAAGTCAATTTGAATGATTTTGTTTCCATTCAGAAGTTTAGTTAAAGTTTTAAATTAGATCTTCAACTTTCAAATTTCAGTCTAAAAAAATCATAAAACGCTTTTATCAAAACATCTAGCGAGTTGGAAAAAGTTTACAAAAATTTTTATAAATTATTATCACAGATGAACATACGTACAAGCTCGAACAAAATATCTTCAGAAATTTGTTTAAAATTTCCATTGATTTTAACTTTTGAACAGCGCAATAGATGGCACTGTTTCTAGATAGCTCTTTTGAAAGTGAGAATTTTTCGAATGGGCATAATGGTTATTGAACTCATAAATTATAAAATATCAAACAGAAGTACAAGCTTGAATGATCTCAAAAATAAATAAACTAACATCATAGTAGAATGGACGTATTTAATATATTCACAAAAAGGTAAATTTATCTAGTTCAATTTACCCTGATTCTTTGTACTAAAGATTCTTCTTACAAACATAACAGTTTAAATTTACTCATGTAAGCGTTACTTAAAAATTCTGCAAAAAATCATAGATGAGTTTTGAACAAAAACGAAGCTTTTTAGACCCCAGGGTTTGAGATATTAAAAAATGACCCCAAATCGACTCAGTCTATTGTACATCTGTTTATCTGTGTTATAACAGCACCTTATCTGATTCCTTACTTCTAATTGTTCTAATATTATGAGGACAAGACGAAATAAATATTAGGGGCCGTTCAGATACCACGTGGACAGAAAAATGAGATTTTCGACCCCCTCCTCCCCCTCCGTGGACAAGCGTGGGCATTTGGCTAGCCCCTACCCCCCTCCCCGGATGTCCACGTGAACACATTTGAAAAAGTTTTTATTTTAAATACCTATTATTTGACAGTTACCCATTTTTGCCACCACTTTTTGCCTTTTTGTTATAGAAATGGCTGATTTTGTAAAACCGATTATGAATGTCCTGATATAAAAAAAAATAAAATTTATAATTTCTTAATTATCATATTTATCACTTGCTTTCAAGTAGCTACTTATTGTTAAAACTTAAACTGGAAAAGTATGCCCTTTTTAGAATTTTGATTTAAACATCTTAATATATGTTCACCTTTAGAAAATATTTTGAAAGTAAGTTTGTCCACGTATACATGACCCAAACCCCTACCCCCCCTCTCCGTGGACAAGCGTGGACATTTCCAGCCCCCTCCCCCCCCTAAGTTGTCCACGTGGTATGTGAACGGCCCTTCATATCATTAAATGATGAGGACAATATAAATCAAATGAGTAAGAAATGAAACAATATTAAGCTATCTGTATTTTGAAAATTGTTCATTCTACTTACAAAATTTTTCGTTTTAATTGTCCAGAAGGTTTTTTGTATATATGAAACTGTCTTGAAGAAAAAGTAGTCTCGTTGTCTGTGGTGTGAAAACATAGAGTATTTAATGAGCTTTTAAGTTGCGTGTACACTTCTATGGAATATTGCTACTTACTGGCTGAGCGTATGGGAATCTATTAAAACGTATGATGTTATCGTATCGTGATACTTTTTAAAACTTTTTTAATAGATTCTTACAAGATGATCTTTTTTGGTACTAAACTCAAAATTAAGTATGACTGAGGTTCAAAATATAGTTCGATTTTATGAACTTAAAATTCAGTTCCCTTTTTCCTCCTTGCGACGGTTCAAAACGAAGTTCGAACTGCGAACTCAAAACTAATCCCTTTTCTTTCCTTTGGCGAGGGAGCAAAGCTGAGTTCGCCCTTATGAACTAAGAATTGAACTCTTTTTGTTGGACTGGAAACACTTAGCGAGTTCACTTCAAACCGGAACAGTATTAACGGACATGACGCAAAATTTTGTCGTTCCGGATCAAATACCGAAAGGCCATGAAGGAACGTCATAGTGGAATAATCGCCCTCGGATATTATTTACTTCCCATGGGGAGTAACATCCGGAAGTTTCCTTTGTAGTTTTGACCGGGAGTGTCGAAATCTCTGTAATTGCAATGAAATGTACCGGAACACCAACGTCCGTTAACAAAAAAATTAAACCATCCTTTAATTCCCTGAAAATAAACAGCCTTCGAAAAAAGGTGGTGGGCCGCTACAAAAAAAAAAAGGAATAAATTTGAGTTCGGCTGCCGAACTTAGTTTTTAATAAGCCTATTCTAACTTAGTTCTGCGACGGCCAAGCCAAACTCAAAGGGCTACCACTGAAGTGCTGTTTTGAACCAAAGCAACTTATTTTTGAGTTTTAAAAAAGAGCGTGTTGGAAATACCGGAGTATTATTTTATTTACATAGTATTCCGTCTTACGACATAACTTGACGAACATAATTCCTAAAATTCACTCGGTTCATAGCAACTGTTCTCTAATTTCTCGGGCACCCCACGTTCGCCAGATCACGCTCCACTTAGTCTAACCACCTCGCTCGTTGCGCCCTCGCTCGTCTTATTCCTACCGAATTCGTAGCGAACACCTCTTTTGCAGGACAGTCGTCCGGCATTCTCGCAACATGTCCCGCCCAGCGTATCCGGCCAGCCTTCACCACCTTCTGGATACTGGGTTCGCCGTAGAGTCGCGCGAGCTCGTGGTTCATCCTTCGCCTCCACACTCCGTTCTCCTGTACGCCGCCAAAGATGGTTCTTAACACTCGCCGCTCGAATACTCCGAGTGTACGCAGGTCCTCCTCGAGCAATATCCATGTCTCGTGCCCGTAGAGAACAACTGGTCTAATGAGCGTCATATACAGGTTACACTTCGTGCGGGGGCTAAGTCTTCTCGACCGCAGTTGCTTGTGGAGTCCATAGTAGGCACGACTTCCGCTGATAATTCGCCTCCGGATCTCACGGCTGGTGTCATTGTCTGCGGTCACCAGTGAGCCGAGATAGACAAAGTCTTCGACTATCTCCAGCTCGTCGCCGTCGATCGTGACCTTGTTATTACTGGACAAGCGGGTTCGGTCGGTCTCGGATCCGCAGGCCAGCATGTACTTTGTCTTGGACGTATTAATCATCAACCCAATCCTTCCTGCTTCGCGTTTCAGTTTGCGGTAGATCCGGAGTATTATTTAGCCCTTCAGTATCAGTCTTTTTGTTGACAAATTTACCGTTACTTGCGATGTGACACATTTCAAGAGTTTGAAATTCTCGAGCTGATTCAAGGTTTTGACGAAAACCAAATGAAAGAAATTCTGAGCTTTCTAGAAAAAGCGAAATTCAAAATCTAAAAATAAAAATTGGCAACACTGTACTCAAAGCATGAACCGCAAACGTTAAATCGAATATAGTGAAAAGTTGTGTTATAGAGTTCCATTCTCTGGCCAAAATAATCTAAAACGAAGAAGAAGAATAAGAAGAAGAGTTTGAAGTCCAGAGGTCCGATCGATTATTTTGGTGTTTCGAAGTTGAATGAGAGATCTTATTTGATGCGGTAGTTTATCCAACGCCTACTTGTTCGATTTGTGTCCTTCAAACCGTTCTTTTAATGAATTCGTTGTCATGCCAATATACTGAGAATCGCAATCATTGCACGTTATACTGTAAACATTGTTCGACGAATCGTCCATTGACACAACATCTTTAACTTTTGGAATGATTAATTTTATTTTATAAATCGATTTGGCGCCAGTTCAGTTGCAGAGTAATCAGATTTCATAAATTTACTAATCTTATTTGTTAAACCGAGAATATACGAAATCGATTTGTATGTGTAGTTTTGTTCGCCGGAAACATTTGTTGTTGGACGAAAATTTCTGCTGTTTATTAGGCTGTGGCGTAAAGTTGTGGGATAGTTGTAAAGTTATAAATGAAAGTCCATTATTTGGAATTTCGATTTCTCATTCATGTTGGGGGAGTCGGCAAAATAATCCAGAAATCAATAAAAAGCTCTTACAGCATAATAAACTTCTACGATTTCTGTGACTTCAACAGTTCTGTAAAACTACATGTAGGCTACATACTTATACTGCTAGATGTAGTATTCCGAAGGATCTAATTCTTCATGACAAAATATATTATTGCAAAAACATCCGTGGAAATGCACATCATATCGGTCTAGAGCAAAGGTCGGCAACCTGCGGCTCGCGAGCCGCATGCGGCTCTTTTGATGTACAGCTGCGGCTCTTTAGTTAGCTGCGCTATTATTATAGCGGAAAGGACCAAATGGCAAAATAGCATTTTTGAAAGCCCAATTTTATATATTTTTTGCTCTTTACTGTTTTTGAAGCATCAACTTAGAGATCAAGAATTAGTAAACCATTAACCGTATATGCAAAGAATAACTGTTGTTTTAAAACAACAAAATTAAATAATCTCCAGATGTTTTATTTCCAAAACGTTTGTATGTTTTTAAATCAATCGAACACAAACACGGGAAAATCAAAAATTATTATTTAGAAAAATGTAGTTCTTTGACAGTCTCTGTTTTGTCAGCAAACAACGTAACCCTCATCAAATTTTACATTTAAAGGACTTGCAATCACTTTTTTGCCCGCTATGAAAATTTATCAGTTGAAATTTCCAAAATCTTTTTAAAAATTAATCAACCATTTCAATTCAACCATCGATGGAAAAAATATGAAATTATCAAAAGTGAAAGTTAAATATAAAACTTTTCTATGCAAGTTTGGTTCTTGCAAATCCAAATTCATAATTTTAGTTCGAAATTTGAATATCTAAAATTTGTGATTTAAAAAAAACTCATCAATACACCGAAAAAATATGAAATTCCCTGCAGATTTTTTCACGTAAAGTTACATGTTTCTTTATCGGCAAACATTCCTCATTTTAAATCAATTCCAAAACATAAATCCTGTTGTTGGTTTTAAATAAATAGAAATCTGTTTTGTTTTTTCATAACACAAACTTCTAAAAATATTAAAAATTTGGCTACAAATTTATGATCTTCAGCTGACAATTTGAAATAACGTTACCTATCAGCATTATAAGTTTGTGATCTCTTGACATTGAATTCCTCAATGGAATAGCCATCTTGATATTTTTAAGTTGATTGTAAAACTAATTTACCATCTGAATCGGAACTTTAATTTTTAATAGCAATCCATTTCAATACGTTTTCCTAAGCAGAATTCCAAATCAGAACTAAATAATGATCCAAGATTTGAAATATGTTTTAGAGCCCTCAACCATGAACTCTATAATTTAAATTTGGACGTTTAGGGTTTCAATCATTATTAAAATTTTTTTCATCCGATTTATGAATCTAATTTTAAATATAAGTTTCGAATAAAGATTTCGTTCCGAGTTTTCAGTTCTGGATCGCCATTTTGAAGCTCGGCTTTACTATAATTTTGCATAAGAATTTAGTTCGAGAATTTCGAATCATTAAACGAAACAAATACCCAGGGCAATTTCTTATATGCTTTTTTTTTCCAAATTCTGAATTTGAATGAAATGCAAATTCAAATACAAATCATTACTTGAACCAGGATTTCGAAACATTATCTATCTATTAAAAAATTCTAATGATTCTTCGAATTTTCAATAAAAAATCTTAAACTAAAAAAAATAGATACAGAGTCCAGAATGTGAAAATGGAAATACAATTATGATTTTGACGGTATGGAACCAGAATTTCCGGAGTGAATTTAATCTCATTTAAAATTTAATATAAAGAACTGAATTTCAATCAACAAGAGAGAAAAATTTTGAAAATCTATTGTAGAATTCCGAACTTGGGATTAGTTTTGATGGTTTTGGCATCAGTTCTAAGTCAAGCTTGTTACTCTCGAATAACCTTACTCAATCATCGAGAATTTAAAATTGAGTGTAAAAAACCTCGCTTGCTTTTCCTGGACCCTTATGAGGGAGGATTTAACCCCCCAAAACGCCCCCCATTCTTACGGACATGCCTCATTAGCATTCCAGTTTTACCCGGGGCTTGCTCAGATTTTCATTTTTTTTGAAATTGTAAACACAGATGATGTGCCTTCGTTAAAATAATTTTTGTGTGTTTATTTTTCAGCTAATCTCTTGAATCTTTATGGAAAATACGAAGATTTTGGCTGGATTTGCCCGGATATTATCCGGTTTTGAGTTTTAAACTTAGAACCCAATACCCAGATTTGTACGGCCTGGATACTTACAGAAAATTTCTGGAAAGCCTGCTCGATAAATAACGGGTTTAAAAAAGAGAATAAATACATGAAATTGAAATATTAAATTCCAAAACTGAGAATTGAGCATTACAAATTAAAGTTTAACAACTTTTCCAACTCGAATCAGCATTGAGAATGAACGAATATTTCAATTCTGAATTCTATTTGAAAATTTAATCACAGGCTAAATATTTGTTATTAATAACTAAATTGACATTTCTTCTCCGGAGCAGTTGTTTTTATAATTTAATTTGAATTGTATTGAAAAAAAAAAACGAAAACCTGTGAGTTTGTGAACATATCAAAAATTTCATGATGCTTGCCAATATTTTCCAAAAGTACGCAAATTTTGAACGATGTTTCAGTAACGGACATCATGTTTTTTAATTTTCGATTTAAAGTTAATCGCCGTTGATATATTTTTTTTTAAATTTTTGTTTTGAAACTTTAAAAATATCTTTCAACTGATTTTTTCAGTTAAAATGTACTGTTTCTTATTTATTTTTCACAAATTTTCTACAAAATTTCATTATTGCAGAGTTATACTGGTTAAACCACATTTATCCAGTTAGCTAAGCTTAACCAAGCATTGATAAATAACGTACAATCTTTCGAATAAAATTTTTCATACAATTGGACGCACAATAATGAAGAATCACATGTGACACAAAATTAAATTTTTGAATTTTCCAGATGCATAAAATTCTGAAAACACGTTTGCCTGACGTCAAGAATTTTTAAAATTCTACCAGTTGCCAGGAGGATAATTTCTGAAGATTTAAATTTTCGACTATATATATTTTAGGTGATTTTCATCTCATACTTCTAGATTTTGGAAAGGATTAGCACTATCTGGGGAATGCCTTTCAAAAGCTTGATAATATAAAAACCATTTTCCTTTTTCTTTGTTCTTTTAAAAGCATTTCTTTGTCGAAGAATTTATTAATATTCTGCTTTTGTAGATATGTTCAAATCTTTCACATTAACATCATGCAAAGTATTCATTTAAGCTTAACATGCACTTAAAACTTTCTTGATTCGATGTTTGTCAACGTATTAAATTTTATATACAATCAAACCTTGTTAGAAGAGCTGACGATCCGGAAGAAAATCCATGATCTTAATGATAATCAAAATCAGATTGAAAAGAAAAATCGAGGAGTTAGAAAAAAACTCTCATGGGTTTAAAGTTCTCTTCGAAAAACTAATGTTCATTGATCATTCATATGTTTTGATTTTTTAATTAAAAAACAAAAACAATAAATCTTAAATATATCCCTTTAAAAAAAATTAATATGGCTCTTTCAAAATCTGAAATTTTGAAAACTTGAGGTTTTTGGCTCTTCGGATTCAAAAGGTTGCCGACCACTGGTCTAGAGCTATTTCTGGAAATTGTTGTAAGAAATTGGTTTTAAAAATCATTTTCCTCATTTATTTGTTAAGGATACAAATGCCAATTTAAGTTTGAATTCGTCGATTGAATAGCATACCAATATATCGCTGTGATAGGACACAACTTCACATGGATTTAGTATGAAATTGGTGGCTTGGATACTGCGGAAGCCCGGATAAGCGGGTAATTTGTAATTTGAAGATAATCCGTCTATTAGCGAAATTTCGGCGGTAACGGACGCGCGTTTAGGAATGAATCCGTGTGGTCCGAAATATTTCGTCGATGGATCCGACAATCCGTACTCCAGTTTAAGAAAGATAGTTTTTCTAATCTATTTCTCTCGAGAAAACTGTATTCATGAAAAAAAATATTCTTAGATTTTAAATCTTCAAAACTAGTGTCTTACCCCTGAGTATCCTTCAAGAAAAAACGGGGTGACGAAAAAACCACCCCTTAACAGGGTTGAAAAAAGGACCAGGAACAAAATGGCGGCACCTTCGGTGTCTAAATTGAATTAATAACTCATACAATAAACATAAATAAACCATGTAATGATGTAAGTGTTAACCACCGCCGAAAATCTCCGTCTCCGGATCCTTACGTTCGTCCTTCTTTTTTTAGCGGGCCAGGAGCAGGATTTCTGGTGTTTAGTGTTGTTTACATATTCAGTTTCCTGGCGGCTGGCATCTTCTGACGATGGTGCTTAGTTACATCCTTCTCGCATTATCCTTACACTGGCTGTCGACAGGGCTACATGGCTGGTTGGTTTTGATAAATGCGACAATTCACTCCCAAGGGTTAAGACGCCTGAAGATGACAACGGCGACGACGAGGTTAAACGCAACTTTCACCTGCTGGCTGGCAAGCTTATCATTTTACAGGTGATGAATATTAAGAGAGACCCGGCCTCAGGAGTGGAAACTTTTCTCTGGGGGAGGTTTTTCATTGCCAAGTAAAGGAATGAACGTGACTAAGTTTTTGAATGGGAAAATTTATCTATTTCGGTCGCTTTTCCTCGGCTGCGGTGAAAATTGGGTGACGTAAAACGGGAATCTTTTGCTAAAGCGAATCGAAATCGTAACGATTTCCAATCAATCATGGTCAGTCAATAGTTCCACTCAATAGCAGAGATCATGCAAATCTATCGGGCCGTCTCACGATTTCAATTGATGACTCTGGGCTTTTTGGGCGTGCTCATCACCAATCGAACGACAGTTCCATTTCGATAGTCCGATAAAAGATATAAACCTTCATCTCGCAGCCTTCAATCAGTCAAATCAGGTTCAATCAATTACGCGATTTTTCCTTCTTGACATTTTCCAGAAGCTTGAATCTTTCTTCGGACGCAGGAGAATGATGATGCTGATTTTCCTGAAGCGTCATCAACAAATACGACCAGTATCTATATTAATTTTCAGTCGAGGTTAAATATTTCAAATTTTTTTTCTGCATCATGGATTGTAAACCGTTTGAACTTCCCTTACAAGTCATACGACAGAAGAAACTGTGAAACAAGCATTTATACGCCAATCTTATGGCCTTTTCATCTTCTCTGTCTCTGTTCAGACCTTCACTTTTTCCTTCCCCTCTGGTTACAAGGATTTTTTTCTTCTTCGAGTAGCGACATTTTAACATTCTAGTTACTTTTGTTTCGTTTGTCAATGCACAACGACTTTGTGCAAATTATACCAGCTATTTTTTCTTCTTCTCTGATTTAAATTCAAGAGTCAGACATCTGGTGGAGTTGTTCAGGAAAAAAACGCTCCAGGACTGTGGGTTAGTTTCATAGAAAAATTTACAATCACAAAATTCGGAGCGTAAATTTTATGATACTTATCACAGAATTCTTTCTTTCGATTTGACTTACAGTAGAGAAAGACGGATTGGCTCAGGAAGCGCAGATTTTGAAGGCTACTGCTGCTGATTATTATGATTTGGCCCTCCGGTGAAAAAGGTGGATTGACTTAGGAAGCGCAGATTTTATAGGCTGCTGCTGATTGTTTAAATTTGGCCTTCTGGTGGATAAAGAAAGATTGGCTTAGGAAGAGCATAATTCAAGGCTGCTGATATGATTTGGGCTACTGCTGGATAAATACGGAATTGGCTAAAGAAGCGTAGATTTCCAAGACTGCTGCTTCTGATTGTTTTGATTTGACTTCCGGTGGAAAAGACGGATTTGACTTAGGAAGCGCAGATTTCTAAGGCTGCTGCGGATTGATTGTTTTTATTTAGCTTTCTGCTGAAAAAAGGTGGATTGTCTTAGGAAGCGCAAATTTTTAAGGCTGCTGCTGTGGCTTGTTTGTTTTGATTTGGCCTTCCGGTGGAAAAATGGATTGGATTAGGAAGCTCAGATTTTAAGGCTGCTGATGCTGAATGTTTGTTTTGATTTGACCTTCCGGTGGAAAAAGGCGAATTGGCTCAGGAAGCGCAGATTTTTAGACCTGCTGCTTTTTGATGATTTGATTTGTCCTTCCGGTGAAAAACAAAAATTGGCTTGGGAAGCGCAGCTTCAAAGGCTGCTTTTGCTGATAGTTTGTTTTGATTCGGCTTTCCGGTGGATAAAGACGGATTGGCTTAGGGAGCGCAGACTTTTAAGGCTGCTGCTGATTTATTGTTTGTTTTTATTGAACCTTTCGGTGGAAAAAGATGGATTGGCTTAGGAAGCGCAGATTTTAAGGCGCTTTTGTTATGATTTGACCTTCCGGTGGAAAAGACGATTGTTTGTTTATTTTGATTTAGCCTTCCGGTGGAAAAATACGGATTGCCTTAGGAAGCGCAGATTTTTATAGGCTGCTGCAGCTGATTATTGTGATTTTCCCTTCCGGTGGAAAAGACAGATTGGCTCAGGAAGAGCAGATTTTATGACTGCTGCTGTAAACTGATAGTTTTTTATTTGGCCTTCCAGTGGAAAAGATGAGCTGGGTTAGGAAGCACAGATTTTTAAGGATGCTGCTGATTGTTTGTTTTAATTTTACAATGCGGTGAAAAAGACGGATTGGCTTAGGGAGTAAAGATCTTAAAGGCTGCTGCTGCTGCTGATTGTTGTTTTATTTGGCCTTCGATGAAAAGAAGAATTGGCTTAGGGAGCGCAGATTTTTAAGGCTGCTGCTGATCATTGTTTGTTATGATTTGGCCGTGGGGTGAAACAAGATGAATTGGATTGGGAAGCGCACAATTTTTTTAGGCTATCTGCTGATTATTTGTTTTGATTTGGTCTTTCGGTGGATAAAGACGGATTTGACTTAAGAAGCGCAGATTTCTAAGGCTGCTGCTGCTGATTGTTTGTTTTTCTTTGGCCTTTCGATGGAGAAAGACGGATTGGCTTATTAAGCGCAGATTTTGAAGGTACATAGCTGCTGCTGATTGTTTGCTGAGATTTGGCCTTCCAGTGGAAAAAAAAGGATTGGCTTAGGATGCTAAAATTTTAAGGCTGCTGATTCTGATTGTTTGTTTTGATTTGGCCTTCCGGTGGGAAAATGCGAATTGGCTTGGGAAGCGCATATTTTCAAGGCTGCTGCTTTTTGATCGATTTGATTTGGCCTTCCGATGAAAAACACAAATTGGCTAGGGAAGCGCAGATTTTAAGGCTGCTTTTGCTGATTGTTTGTTATGATTTGACCTTCCGGTTGATAAAGACGGATTGGCTTAGGGAGTGCAGACTTTTAAGGCTGCTGCTGATTGATTGTTTGTTTTGATTTGGCCTTCCGGTGGAAAAATACAGATTGCCTTAGGAAGCGCAGAGTTTTAAGGCTGCTGCTGCTGATTTTTTGTTGTGATTTAACCATCCGGTGGAAAAGACTGATTGGCTTAGGAAGAGCAGATTTTAAGGCTGCTGCTGCTGATTGTTTTTTTTTATATGGCCTTCCGGTGGAAAAGATGAGCTGGCTAAGGGAGCGCAGATTTTTAAGGGTGCTACTACTGCTGATGGTTTCTTTCGATTAGGCATTCTGGTGGAAAAGACGGATTGGCTTAGGGAGCGCAGAACTTTAAAGCTGCTGCTGATTGTTTTGAATTGGCCTTCTGGTGCATAAAGACAGATTGGCATGAGAAGTGCAGATTTTTAAGCTGATTCTGCTGATTGTTTGCTGTGATTTGGCCTTCCGGTGGATAAAGACGAATTGGCTTGAGGAGCGCAGATTTTCATGGCTGCTGCTGTTTGTTGTTTGTGATTTGATCTTTCGGTGGATACAAACGGGTTGGCTTATTAAGCGCAAATTTTCAAGGCTGCTGCTGCTGGTTGTTTGTTTTGATTTGGCCTTCATTCCGGTGGAAAAGACGGATTGGCTTAGGGAGCGCAGATTTTTAAGGCTGCTGCTGACTGTTATTTTTTATTTGGCTTCCGATGAAAAAGACGATTTTTTTTTTCAGAGAGCGCCGATTTTTAGGGCTGCTGCTGCTGGTTGTTTGTTTTGATTTGGCCTTAAGGTGAATCAAGATGGTTTGGCTTGGGAAGCGCAGAGTTTTTGAGACTACATGCTGATTGTTTATTTTGATTTGGCCTTCCGGTGGATAAAGACGGATTTGACTTAGGAAGCGCAGATTTCTAAGGCTGCTGCTGCTGCTGCTTGTTTGTTATGATTTGGTTTTCCGGTGGAAAAGACGGATTGGCTTAGGAAGCGCGTATTTTTAAGGCTGCTGCTGCTGATTATTTGTTGTGATGTGGCCCTCCGGTGGAAAAGACAGATTAACTTTGGAAGAGCAGATTTTAAGGCTACTGCTGATTGTTTGTTGTTTGTGATTTGGCCTTTCGGTGGTTAAGACGAAAATTGGCTTCAGAAGCGCAGATTTCTAAGGCTCTTGCTGTTGATTGTTTTATTTGACCTTCTGTTTGTGAAAGTTATTGCTAAGAATACTTTCGGATTGTTCCGGCTCTGGTAAACAAAGACAGATTGACAGGAAAAACACAGTTTGGGAAAGCCTTTGCTAAGAATAGAATGTGGGATTGAGATGAAGGATGTTTGAAAAATCAAATTTTTGTTTTACGAAAAACCTTAGTCTCTAAGTTAAAGAGGTGAGAGCTTTTAAATTTCTTATAAACTTTGACTTACCAAAGAATTCCAGAAAAACCCGCGTTCCCACAGTCATTCTTAACCAGTGGTGCCAGTCAGTGTGTACATACAAACGTCTAAGCGTGGGGGGTGAGAAAATTTTATTTATGAATCGTTTGCTTCCAGCTTTGTGGTAGCGGTTCCTTGGTCGTTCCATGTGTTGTCTCTCTCTGAGTTGGTACTTATTTCTGTTTTGCCTACAGTTTTCGTTAAGCCGCACCTCCCGTCCCACCTTACAATTCTTGACGATTATCTGCGATAGTCCAGGGAATGGGGGAGGGCTAAAAAGGAGACGATTTCCAGGCTGCCCTTGCTCGATTCTTGGTGATTCCGCGTTGTTGGCTGTTGTGAGAAAAACGAATTTATATTTCCACTCCGTTTGGTGTGATAATGAATATAAAATGGGACAACCGAATGGTGACCTCTTTTTTTTCTTGCTTCTACTGCGAAGCTTGTAGTATTTAAGGGACGATTTTCACGCTTTTTTCAGTAAAGTTGAGTACTTTTTAAACGTTTAAAATTCTGGCAGGCAAATGTTTCAGCTTCTGCTGGTTTGGAAGAGTTGAAATTTTCAACTTGGTAAAGAAAGGATGTAATCCAAAAATAAACTCAATTCCGATCAAGGACTTGTTGAGAATGAACGACCCTTCTTTGCAAGTATTATGCTAAAAATAAATATCTTGTACTGTTACAGATTTAGTTACCCTTATTGTCTTGGGCATTAAAAGCAAATCTGAACAGGCAAATTCTAAAATAACAAAAAGGAAAAACAAACCTTCAGATCTGAGAACCTTTCCGGAAAAGCTTTCGAATAAAGTTTTTTCTTTCTAGCAGAAAACCAGCCAACCGACAAGAAATGCAATTTAGGGGAAAGCCGGCAAACAGGGAAGAAAAGCCAACCTACAAGTCACAAAAGCAACCCCTTGGCAAACATTTGATCAATCCTGAAGTTCTATTATTCCTTCCCCGCACCAGTGGGGCCTTCGTTGAGCCAGGAGAACTTTTTGCCCGGTCCTTGGAAGGAAACTTGGGTTCACTCATGCGATATCTGGAAGCAGGAACCGGAAGGAAGTTGAAGGAAGCTTGTGAGTGGGGAGACCACTGGATTCGGAAATGCACACCTGTCTTTTGTCGACTTCGGTCAATCTTCCGAATGAGAGAATATACCCCGGAGACCCCTGCAGAACTTGGAATCCTTGTGGGTGTAGGCAGTTGGTGAGCATTTTTCAAGTCAACTTCTGGAACTTCACACACAAGTGGCCACTACCGGCGTTGGCAAAAAAAGGAAGCAGCAGCAACAGCAAAGGGATAACCACACCTGGCTGTTTGTGTCACCGACTTTGTAGATGTGTCTGTGTGGCTACATGGTGAGACATTTTCTGCATATTTTCACAACTCAGTGTGGTTGATCTCTTTGGTTTTTTACCCTTGGAAACAAAAATGCTGTTTTTGTTCCCCATAGAGCAATGAAATTCCTGGTCTATCGAAGAGACTCTCAATTCGATGGACAAATATTGTCATTGAAGCCTGTGAAAGGAATGTTTGATTTATTTTAGGCTGGTAACTCAATTAAAAAATCATGATTTTTGGTTAAAATGTTGATTGTAATTCTAGGTAAAAGTTTACAAAATTTTAGAAACTACAAAATGTGTTGAAAATTTTCTCGAACATCGGCTGGTTTATTTAAATAACGTTAAAAAAGGTTTTTTTTTTAGAGGTATATACCTAACGTGACCTTAGAAACGGGGAGGATTTAAGAAGTAAAACTCTTTCCCCCCTTAAGGCTCAAAAACAGCTCATGAAATGATTTATAGGTACTATACATCAAAATTCATGTTCCTTATCATATTTTGTCGAACAGTTTAGACGATTCGAGAATCATAATTATAACTCAGAACTGTGTTAAAAACCTCGAACATTCATATCAATTTCAGAATTTTGATATCAGTTTAAAAAAAATCATTTCTTAATTTAGTAAAAAAACAGCAGAAGCAGTTCTTTCAATTTAAAAACGATTACAGCTTATCCAGCATTTTATATGATTAGATAACCCATTTGGTAACCCAAAGTTTATTTTTAATTACAGATTTCAAATTCTTTTTCCAGTTTAACTTCATTTTAGTTAACCTTTGAGTCAAAATTTTGAAGTTACATTTAATAACAAAACAAATAACTAATGGAACTTTAACCACTGACCACACTGACATGACACTTAGTACAAAAATTCAACCATTTTCTGTCTAATTTTTGGTTGTCAGATTTTGCAGGTTCGTAATACCGACAGCAAGTGGCGAACCTGAAAAATTTGACAAAAAATGCCCTGTAGGAAAAATGGTCCTGTTTAGCCCGATTTTATCATAGAAATTTCGTATTTTATTTTTAAAGTTGGGTGGCATTTCCTAACTGGGATAGCATTTCTTCAAATCGATCGATGCGCACTCTGGAATCGACATTGCGTACTCTTGGAAAAGTTATCCAGAAAACAAAATCGAGTTTCCAGTCAGTATGGTCAGTGCTTTAACAGACCAATGACTGGAAAGATTAAAATCCTCTTAAAATAAATAAAATAAACAAAAAAAACTATTATTCGATAAAAATTTCTGGACATGAATAAATTGTATTAAATATCAAATAGGATTTTCAAATACAGCGTAAGCCTAACAATTTTGTATCAGAATTTAGAATTTAAAACCAGTCTGATATATTTTAATCAACCGTTTGTCATTTGAAATTTACAAATATATCTGATGTAAATTACCAAAGTGAAGTTTTTAAAACCGATCAAATATGATCTTTCCAATAAGAGTTTTCGATTCAAATTTCATTCTTATTTCCTTCGTTCTTATTTATTATTCAAACTAGAAAAAAAATCAGATTAAGAATACATATACAACCATTAAACATATTATAATTCAGAATTGAAGATCGGAATATCGATTCAGAATTCAGGCTGGAAATCTACTTTCAATTTGAGAATTCATCAACTTGGAGCTACGTTTACCAATCGATTATCTACATTTGGTGCAAAACTAAAGTTTAATTTGATTTTCAATTCACATGAGGATATCAAATATATAGAAAAACAGTTCAAACACAGCCTGTGAAAGTCAAAAAAGTAAAAAAGTTTGGTTCAATTCTTATTTGAATGCTGAAATTTTATTCAATATTTTCTAGTAAAAATAAAATCTGTTTTTTTAGTCATCTATGAAATTTAAAAATTTCATAAACGATACGTTTTTGCGTAAAATTTCTACTTTTCACAAACACTTCTCATAGCAACGTTTGATATTAATGGATGTAAATCGCCCCAGTGTAGGCAAATGCAGCTCCAAATCATTGGACCCAAACGACTTGAAAACAACGCAACAATCACAGCGAAAACAAAGTTTTGCAAATTTGAGTAGGGAAAATCCAACATTTTTTCCGATTTTCGATGGTATATTTTATATAAAAATTACTCGAAAATCCAACTTTTTTGTACCGATTTTGAAGAGCAAGAATCCTTCTAGAATAACATGTTTTAAAATGTTTAATTAAATTTCCAGTAAATCCTTCGAATTATCATCGGAAAAGGCAAATTTCCTAGTAAAGTAACAGATTTTTCGGATTGTGACGATACAATCTGCATCAATACTAGAGCAGGGCTACCTTGGCACTACCTTCTTTAAATATTCGTTGGTCACTATCGTCCAAATCTCTAGCGTAACATTTCGTATGGAAGAAACCTACAAATGTACACGAATTGAGTAAACGGTTTGGCTGAATCTACGCGGTTGCACTTCACTTCATTAACGCGGTTTCATATTAAAATCACATCAAACTTTAAATTTTTTATAAAGTTCAATTGGAGACACCACCTGTTTTTCGGTTGAACGTTAAGTAAGACCTATTTGTGTAGGGCGTGTAGGCGTAACTGAGTTGATAGTGTGTGAAAAAACGTCGTAGCTTCAAAACCAAAACAAAAACAGCCGTTCAATTGAGCGATTTTTTTAAAAATTTGATCAGAAGGTTTTTAACACCAGAATGTCATTCATTCCTCGTCCAATTGGGCGAAACTTCCAGGTGCAACTAAGGTCGAAAACGGAGAAGGGCGAAACTCGCCAGTTTGTGGAATTACTGAAAAAAATGTAGAATTTTTGGATAGGCAACGGGAAATATTTGAATATACACACAAAATTTCCGGGGCAAGATTGAAACAAAATTATGCTCAAATTTGACAGCTAGGAATTTAGCAAACAATTTAGCCATTTTTTTCACTTGAATTCTAGCAAACAATTGAAAAATGAGCCGCTGAAATCTTACGCTAATTTTTTTGCAAAAGCCGTACCGCCGCTATCAAATTTTCTCAACAACTCTGATTTTTCTGCAAAAAAAAGAAAGCGTCCAACAAACTTAGTTTTTAATGAAATGAAGCAAATTTTGGTTTTCGCTATCGGGTTACTAAAAAGAGCGTAATTGCTAATTGAAAATAGCCGACAATTTTTGTTAAGTTGAGGATTTGTTGTTTTATTTTTTTGTTTCTTTCTATGTTCCGGAGAATTTGGTTTGATGTTCCGAAATATCAAACTCGTTTCGAATTAACTGTTTATTTCACCCTTTTGAAATGTTACGTGAGATCTGTCCCAATAATGTATAAACATACGAATTTGACACACCTTTTGCTCGATTGGAATGACAGTGGCAGATGACCAAAAATTCTAGTCGGCACACGGTACCTTTATTGTATGCTCTTGAATGAAAACGAATGATTTTTCAAAGAAAAAAAAACGAATAATTTGCAATTCTTGGCTATATTTTCAACTATGTTGGTTTCCATCAATTTTTTGGCTGCTGTTGGCGATAAATTTAGTGGACCGATTCAATTTTCAGTACACGTTATTTTTTTTACTGAAACCCGATCAAAAGTTTTAAAAGTCGTACTTGAAGTCGAATTTAAAAGTTTTCACACAATTTCTTCCACAAAGATGACACACAACTTAGTTTCGACAAATTCATCAAATGAATGACCGTTTATCCAATCAACACGCTTAACTTGTTTCGAGTACAAAACATATAGATTATTTTTATCTGACAGTATAATACTTGTTCATTTTAAAACATCATCATATGAGGCCCTTGGAGCCAAAGGGGCATGAGTGACAATATGGAAAAAATCGAGATAACCATCTAGAACAAATCCTTGAGTGTCAAACATCATATGCTATTTTAATCATAATTTTTTTCACTATTTTCTTATGTTTTGATCTCGTTGAAAAAATCCTGCCAACTGAACCTCACATTTTGTTTGGAGCCTAAAGGGTATAAGTGCAGCACTTGTACCCCTTTGCCACCAAGAAATTTACTTATACCCCTTTGCCACCAACCCAAATGTCATTTCCAGTAAGAAGTGTACTTTTTTGCGGGACGAAAAATTTAAAAAAAAAAAGTGGAATTTAATTTGCATTTGAAAAGTAAATCATGTTTGAAAGTTTACCATCAACAGTTAATCGTTTCTTTGCGTTTTGTGATAATTCTAGTGAGCAAAATAATATCAAATTTTGTATTTTTTCTATTCTAACTCCAATGAATGAATTCCAAACTCCTGATTTCTCTTCAAAATTATGTGGAGTATGCCACAAAATTCGGGCTAAGCTCAATATTTATTTGCCTGAGATGATTGGGTTAACGTTGCAGCGCTAGTCGTAAATGTACTGTTAAATATCAACTAATAATGAGCGGAAATCCATTTCCAATGTCCAATTCATCATAAAAAGGCGTAGGAAACATGTAATGATTGAAAATCATAGAGAAATACCATTCACGAGTTACTTATTCTTATAAGTATCCTGATGAAAAATTGTTGTTTGTAGAGTATTACTCCAACTGACAAGACAAGGTTGATTTTTAGATATGAAATCTCTAGATTAACTGTACCAGGGTACATTTCCCATCAAAACAGTAGAAAAAGAATATAATAATAAATTAATCGACTGTCACCTAATTAAATCCATATGTTTTCTGAATCATATCAATAAGACAAAATCACCTGAAACTGGAAATTTGTTGGTGGCAAAGGGGTATAAGTGAATTTATTTGGTGGCAAAAGGGTATAAGTGCATGTGTTTGGAGCCAAAGGGGTATAAGTGCAAAATTCAAAAATAATGTGTCATCTCAATTAACGTCAAATAGACGTCGTTTTTTTCTCAAAAATGATGTCAAATGATTTGTTTTTATTAAAGATGATCAAATTCATTGAAAAATTTCATAAAAAATATCTATGAAATTTATTGGGACATAACGAACTTAAAGTGCTTTTTTCTCGAAATCAGCTTTTATGCACTAGTACCCCTTTGGGCCTCATATAATTCAGCAGTATATAATGCATTTTTATGATAATGTAGGACTACACAAAGAAGAAGGTCGATGTATCATGTTGATAATTGGTCTGTATTCGTGGAAAACTGTACTCCAACATCTAAAGTGAAACACGTGATGTTATTTACATCTTACCGAACACCACTGTAACGACGGCTAGCTCAGTCGCTCGTTACCTCAGGGTCGGCTTCACTTGCTGGGGAGTGGACAAACGACCTTAGGGAGAAGGGACAAGCAAGCTGATGGAACTAGAACCCAAAATGTACAAGGGGGTTTCGGACACGTTACTGACAAAGCGACATGTACATTCTAACAATTTATTTTGGGTTTCATTTCAAAGGAAAGGGTTGAGGGATTTGGGAACGTTGGGGCCCATTTACAAACAGGTTACTTGCCGGCGTACGATGGCGGGATCCTGAGCGACATCGATGGCCACACGCTTTGACGAGATGGTGATTGGGTCGTGTGATCCTCCCGGGGAATGCCTGGTCCATGGACGCACGTGGTGATACCAGCGCCACGGAGGGTCCGTTCCGAGGCCAAACTACCAGCGCGCCCTACTTTCCCGGCCGGTAATGCACTGCCGGATCTATCGGGATTGTAGGGTAATTCCTCCTCCCGATGACTCGGTTGAAGGCGCGCCAAGCTTACCTCCACGGTCTGCAGCGCCGGAACTAGGGGCAGGGTGATAGCCCGGACCTTCGGAGCAATCAATCGGCTGGACCGAGATCTGTGTGTGGTCGTAGGGTCCTTGGAGCTGGGACCGGATGGGGCCGTTAGATGGCTGGGCCCGTTGGTTGTCTTCCAGAGGTGTCCTTGGAGACCGGACTGGTCTGAGGAAGTTGCTTCGATCGGTGTCAGGCAGCTGATGCGACTCGTGCCTTCTACGAACCACGTGGTTCTTTTTGCTTACTGGTTTGCAGGCGGACGGATTTGGACGTCTGCACCGATCAGCGACCACACTTTAATTGACCCGTTTTCTTTCAGAGCGTCTTCTCGCTCGCTCCAGAAACGTCATCGAAGAAGGGTTGCCAGTATTCCGGCCGAACGATGATGTTGTCGCTGAGTTCTGACAGATGAGGGATGGGGGACATTGGTTGGGACGAGGGACCTATGTATCTTTACTAATTTCCCTAACCGTTATACAATGCAAAATCCGAGGCCCCTGCACATGAAGGTTCGTATTTAAACTGTTGCTACGGTTAGTCCGTAACACCACCTTGAGAGGGAGCGATATGTCCAAAAATTAGATGAGGGCATTTTTGATCAGATTTTAAAATTTCATCAAATTTTCAGTTTTTTTTTTAAAAACAACAATTTACAGGAGTTTTTTAATGATTAATCGTTTCAATATACTCCTTGAAATACCGTTAAAATCGATGGTGATGATATTTTAGCCAATCATCTTGGCATAATAGCCTATTTCATTCGCTCACTTTTCACAACTGAAGTGATAAAAAGCAGCCATACAATTTTATTTGAATCTGATGTGCTATAAATTAAATATGTGGTAATTATTTTAACCTTAATTACAGTCGTTGGCATTTGACCCCGCCTGGGCATTAAGGACAGAAGTACCCTAGATCGTCCTGTCGCCTTAGATGGCTTGTGATGATTGTCGTCCAAGACCCCGCACTACCGGATGACCACTAGACACTGACTTAGTGAACACATTCGTCGCCATAGGATCCATATTCGCGTGACGGATGTATTTCAGGGGAGACCCCGTCTGATCAAAAACGGGTGACGCTCTCTTACTCAAGTTAGCCGCTTAGTTCAGCCACACGTTGAAACATTAGTAAAATGAGCGTGGCGACAAATGTGTTAAATGTTGCACCATGTTGTGTGTTGGCTGGCCGCCGTTCTGAGACAATGTAGTATTTCTAGTTACTTAAACACCCATTCGCCTCCTAATCCTGTTCCTCATCTCGCCTCGATTTTTAGCTCCCGTGAAACACTGCCATTCGGGGGCGAGGTTGTCATTTTCTGAAATCGAGCTTTGGAGCACAGGGGTTTTGGATTGGCCATACGTAGGGCGACTTCTAGATAAACTGAACACTCTTGACCCTTAAAACACTCAAGAAAAACTATCTAAATAGTGCAAAAAGTTTTGAACTAGTTATAAAGCTCATTGTAACTTAAGTAAAATACAAATTTTCTCGCTTCCCACAACATCCAAAAACTCAGTCAATGTTCGAGGTGATTAATAGGGTGATAAAAATTCAACAAAATTCAAGATGAAATAAATCCAATCTGAGAGCATCCGCCCTTCTGTCAGCAACAACAACAACAACAACAAAGCCAAGCCACAAGTGAGAAAATCACTTTAACTACTGTTGACAGAAGCGACCGGAGAGAGTATACATAAATAGGAGCCCCCAAGACTAGAGTGTCGCTAATGAACAGCTCGACATGATTTCGCAATTCCTCCCGGGAAGTTCGTGGCTGGCTGCCTGCCTTTGAGCCTTTCCGTTTTTGATGAATTCGCGGGTAATTGTGCCGCGCGGGTGGAACCCCTTTCTTTTTGAATCCATCTGATGGCGGCCGGAGGTATCTGATTCGCGCCGAACAAGGGGTTCCCTGGCCGGAGGAAGGGAAAGAACCACCGCCGATTTCAAAAGGCGTCGTCAACAATCTCATTAGCATCAACTTTGGAGCTGTGCGGAAATTAACGAAATCCTGACAGAAACAGCACTGCCGGAGACAGGCCACACCCACCCCACACCTAACACACGTTCATATCTTCGGTAACCCTTCAAGGAGTGGAAACGATTTTTCTTTCACCTTTGTAGAGTATGAAATTCTCAATTCATTCTCGTCTGAAGCTTTGAAACCTTTGCTGGAGTCCTTGCAAATTCCATTAAAAACATCAAGAGTTTTGTTGGTAAAAGTTTAACAAAAGTGTGACCCTGCCACCGAAACGCCTCTCAATTGGTGCACATACCCTTGATCCGGAAAGCTTGCCGCCTAACTCAGGACCGGGCAAAGAAAAGTGATTCTGATTAAACCCCTTTCGTGATAATTTATTCATTAAAACGTCTCACGCCTCGAAGGTGATCTGGCTTGGGCCTAGAGGCTCGACTCGACTCCGGGGGCTTTCTTTCCGGAGCTTTCACGGGGAGACGTTTTCACAGAACGAAAGTGCCACGCGACATAATTTTGCGGCACCTATCGCCCTCACTTTATTCTGAGGTACCTCAACCTACATAGGCACATACTTTCGGGTGCGAGTTTTGCCATCGCGTAAGAAAAGAAAACCACCGAATAATTAAAATGCGTAATGGGAAACTGTCACCTCACATGAGAGCTTTTCTGTGATTTGAAATGAAAAAAAAAATCGAGTTCAGCCATACCTTTAAGTTGGAAATATGTCAATTTTTTTTTTATACGAACACAAACTTATACAGGATCTCAATGAAACTTAATGTTTCCTCGAAGAGATTCCTTTCACTTAACTCTAAGCGTACATCTTTCGAGAATATGATGACTAGCATCTTACAAATGCTAAAACCACCAACCCACAAAGTGTACTATGTATGCCGTGACCGGGTACTATGTATGCCGTGATCTCATGACCGTTGGCTTAGAAGACTGGAAGGCTATCCTCTACGCCACGGGCTGCGGCTATAAATTTGGTTGGCTTTATTCCGAAGATTTCCTACTTGGAATTTCTGCATCGAATGAAAATCAACCTGAAGTAATTATTTATCAAACAAACAACCCGATGAAACCTAATAACTTTTTATCAAATTCATTACCTTCTTCTGTGTGAAAGTTATCTTTATTATTGTTTATTGGGCTTTGATTTGTTGCCGAAAACTTCAACTCCTCCATACCTATAGATCCATAGAGCCAAAAGCCATACCCAATAAAACCCATATTCAACAGCTTACCACTTTTTTGCTTAATAAGTAACGATCTTCGACAAAGTTGTTTAGCGTTTCATTCAAATTTACCCATACAAAGGTTTCTCGAAAATTCTGCAAACATCTTGAATGAATTTTGAATCAAAACGAAGCTTTTAAGATCCATTTGAGAAATTAGAAAATGATCCGGAATTCCCAAATCCTAAATTTTGCTCTCGATAAATTGTGCATTTCGATTCAAATTTATCGTCTCTTGTAATGTTAAGGATAAGTTCTTACTCCCTAGCGAGAGGAAAATTTTTACTATTTTACATGGAGTTAAGACAGTTAAGAGCGCGGAGAGTCAGAATGGACGTAAATAGCTAGAAAAAGAACTCTCTGTGCGTTTGATTCTTGATCGCTTCGAGTTTTGTCGGAGAGTATTTTCAGAACTAGAACTGACTCAGAGCAAACAATTTCGGACGAGTTATCTTGATCGTCATTGGAAAAGGATGAAAAGTCATCGCGTCCTCATATCTATCGCTAAGTGATAAACCAGTTATCTATCATTATCAGATCTGTTCGATTTGCTTCCCTGGTGGTGAACAAGCTTTCCTAGCATTGCTCAGGTACTCTTTACTGTTCGAGCTGTTCTCCTCACAGCACGATGTTACCCGCAGGCCAACAGTCTCATACGACTGGGTTACCAGCATAAAGGAGCCGATAACGGTGGATGAACTTCGCGAAATCTCCGAGTCTCTCTGGAAAGCCACGATCAGGGAGTTCCCCGAATTGTTCCGGTCATCATTGCAACGGTATGTGGATACGTGGAAGCGGCATAAATTAGTCCTTCTGCCAAAACCGAGTAAGCCCCCAGGAGACCTATCAGTGTACCGGCCGATCTCTTCACTGAACACAGCGGGTAAGGTCCTGGAGAAGCACCGTAGACGCCATCTGCTCTGTCAATGAGATAGCGGTCAAAGCCAGGCTAACGGAAAGGAGAGGGCTCCGCATTTGCGCGGTGATCACTCTGGACGTGGAAAACGCCTTCAACAGCTTCAGTTGTACAGCGGTTGCATCGTCGCTCATCCAAATGAGTGTCCAAATGATAGTATCTGTATAAGCTTGTAGAAAGTTATATCCACAATCGCCAGCTACAGTATAAAACCGGTATGGGCATACGGACATAAGAGGTATTGACGGGTTTGCCACAGGAGTAAATACTTGGCCAGGTTTTGTTTTTTTTCATTAGTTGATCTCTCAGGTGGTAAACCTTTTTAACGGATTGCATTCCAAGGCAAGGCGAGACACCGCGTCTCCTCAGTATGCTACTCTTGGTCCATGGGTGCAATTGGTCGACTCTAAATACTATGTACTCCTACGCCATAAAGTCCACCTGGGGCCTCTGGCCGTAATTCCCATCCGGTCCTAAACAACGAAGGCTGTATCCGTGATAGGAAACCAAATCCGCGCTCAAGCGCTCATCGGCTTACTCAGTTTCAAGTCAAAACTCCAGCATATATAACCCTAAATCTGTTACGATTCAAGACTAAGGACCTCTTTGCCCGTCAGTGTGCCTAATCGAGAACAGCTTAACCTAGACTCGTGCCTGTCACAGCACACGTCCTAGGCTTTACGAAAACTACTCGGATGATTCCCAGCGAAGATGTCATCCTACACCGATTCGAGTGCCTCGTTCGCCGACGACGTGAAGTCACTCTACCCGAGAGTATTCCACGGCGTGAATACTCTTTCCCCTACGAGTTCGACTGCGAAGAAGGTATATTCTTATCCCCGCAGCAGGTAGGGAGCGCATTCTGCTTAGAAACTCCGCGACAGTAACGGTGGAGATATCTTACACACACACGCGGGACGTATCAGGCAGCTCGGCATACGCAGGAGGTACCTTTAGAATGCTTATCTTAGAATGCTTTACGGCCAGGTTCGGAAGCACACTACTCAGACGCTCCCCGTCGAAGGAGTCAACCTACATTGATCGTGGATAAGTGCTGGTTCCAACTCCTCTGCGGGGCAGTCATGATCCGGGTGAACCCATTGCTGACCACACGCCAAGTATTGGCATCCTCACACATCTTCCGCACGATATTGTCGGCTGTCGTGTCTGGTTTACAGGCGGCAAGCATGTTAGTGCGTACCTTTTCGAACCTCCGACAGTTGAACACTACGTGCTCTGGTGTCTCAACTGTGTCACCGTAGGTTGGGCACAATGGCGAGGACACGTGTCCAAATCGATGGTGGTCCGTGATCAGTCAAGAACTGTGTCATGCAGAAATCCACCTCTCTATGTTTTCGGTCCATCCAGGATCCGATGTTAGGGATCAAGCGATGGGTCCACCGGCCGCGTTCCGAGCTGTCCCACAGGTGCTGCCAGCTGGACATCGAGGCCTCTCTGGCATGTTTCCACACATAGGGCTCGTGCCTGTGCTCATAGCAGTAGATATCTTTCTGGACCTGGCCCGGTCTTTTGGGACATCACGTACGACGAGCTCCAACGAATGATCCTTCCATTGGGAGCTGAACTCGTAGGATTTGCGGATGATGTAGTTCTCTTGGCGAGAAGTTTCTCGACACTCCAAGTGCCTGCGTATAGCTCACCACAAAACCGAGATGGTGCTGATAACCAACCTGATCTCACCCGAAACAGGTAGCATTGCAGTTGGACCCTGTGATATCGTGTCCAAACGCGCAATTAAGTTCCTAGGGGTGATGATCGACGACAGACTCAGCTTCACGAGTCATGTCGACTACGTGTGCAAGAAAGCGGCAATGGCCACGACCGTATTCACACGGATGATGTCGAACTCCTCAGCAATCCAAAGTAGCAAGAGAAAGGATACTGTTAAGCGTGACCGCGTCAATCTTTCGGTACGGAGCGGCGACCTGGATGCAGGCCATGGGAAGACAGTGTAACCTTCAGTGGCTGATAAACCTGCGGGTTATCAGTGGGTACCGGACCAACTCGTCCGAAACCGCCTGCGTAGTGGTGGGCGTGATGTCTGTGGCGGCCTGGTTCGGAGCATCAGGTGAACCGTGCAGGAAATTCGGTGTCCATCTCGAGCCCGGTTGTTTCACGAAGTACAACTACCGGTTTGGACATGTGGTTTCACCATGTTGTCCAGATTGTGGAGACGAAGAGGATACACGCGAAGAGGATCTGGCCTGACACGACACTAGACAATGTAGTGCAGAGGATGTGAATGAACTCCAACACTTGGCATGCGATCAGCGATGGGTTCACCCGGATCATGTCTGCCCTGCAGAGGAGCTGGAGTCAACGGCAGTCCGCGAACGGTGTAGGATGACTTCATCGCCATGTAGCATCTGAGTAGTCAAAGCTACAAAGATAAGGCATTTTTTTTTATCTTAGCGGCCCACCACACTCCCCCACACCAAGAAGCTCATTAGAGCCCCCTGGTAATGGACGCTCACTGTTCTCAGCACGTCTGGCATTATTTCTACGAAGTGTAGGTCATGTTTGCGCCGCAAAAGTGTGGAGGATACTCCACCACTGGAGAGTATCTGAGTAGTGCCGCTTTCTACGCGGGAAACCGAGGGGATAAGACAATACCTTCATTGTAGCTGACCTCGTAAGAAGGGGGTTTACCACCAACGGGTAGAGAGGTTCTCGATGCTGGGTGAGCCTCTCGAGTCGGTGTAGGATGTCGACATCTGAGTCGAAGCGTTCAAAGTTCGATCTGGCAAACGACGGGCAGAAAAAGCCGCGGGCCAAAAACCCTGGGGTTGCCAGCCAAAGGGATACAAAAGAGTGCGTCCGACTCCACGGTTTTTAAGCTACAAAAATAAGGCGTCATCTTCTCCGCAGCAGATGCCGTGGGTATGCCGCGTTCGTGGAGTATCTCAGTAGTGCAGTTCTCGACGATTGAAGTTGCGGGTTATTCCACGATGGGAGATTTCCCACGGGTAAAGTGGTTCTTGAAGGGTAGACCATTTCAGTCGGAGTAGGATTACGTCTTCGTCGGGCATGGTTCGAGTAGTTGCGTTAAGTCCCGCGCTTGTGCTGTAACGTCTAGGAGTCTAGGATAAGCTGCTCTCGATCGGCACACGACGGGCATAAAGGTGGCAAACCTCTAATCTTGGAGATAACGGATCGGGCTTCGAGTCGTTAGAAGAGAGGTCAGGCCTCGAGTCTTCAGGAGGAGGATACACCACAATCGGGTCTCGAGTCGCAAGAGGAGAAATCATGCCTCTAATCAACAAGAGAAGGGATACCAGAAGAGGTCAGATCTCGAATCGCTAGAGGAGAGATCGGGTCTTGAGTCGTACCGAAGAGAGGTTTGCGTACGTCAACCTCATGTCGATGTGACGAGGGGTTGGATCTCGAGTCATAAGTAGAGAAATCAGACCTCGAGTCGCAAAAAGGAGATGTTTATGTAGTAATCTCGAGTCATTTCGAGGAGATGTCGATTCCGAAGTCGTTAGAGGAGAGTTCAGATTTCGAGTCGTTAGGATGAGTTGTGCTGAGTTTTGCTGAAGGTGGTCTCGTCTATTAGCTTGCCTTAAAGTGCACTAGTGCGAATAGACCTTCCACTTTAAAGGATAGTGTGTTAAACAGTTCGAGGTTGGAACTAGGTCTGCGGCCTCAGGTGAAGTTTAAGGAGTAGGAGGTATACACGAAGTATATCACGAGTCTTATGATTGTACCCATGGACCCAGAGTAGCAAATATGAGGGATGCGGTGCCTTGCCGTGTCTTAGAATACGAACCGGGATTAACCCCAAAAAAGGTTGTGCCCATTAGACTGAGTCGATTTGGGGTCATTTTTGAATTTCTCAAACCCTGGGGTCTAAAAAGCTTCGTCTTGGTCCAAAACTCATCCATGATTTTTTTCAGATTTTTTATGTAACGTTTACATGAGTAAATTTGAGCTTTTAGGTTTGTATGGGAAAATTGAATATTTTGTACTGAAAAATCAACATCGTTTTTGTTTTGTCGGTGGAACTGAGTCAGCTGATGGTTTTTGTGCCAATTTATAAAATTCCTAAGGGAAATTTTCCGCTGAACAACTTTGTCCAAGACTTTAACTTTGTATCTCATTAGGCAAAAAAGTTATAAGCAGTTTAATAGGGGTACGTCTTTTCACATTGATAAACATGAAATTCAATTGACATCACTGCAGGGTGCCTATCGTGGTATTGCATGACTACTTCTCCCGCTATACTTCGCAAGGCTCCAGCAGTGATGTCAATTGAATTTATGGTTTATCAATGCAAAAAGACATACAGCTGTTAAACAGTTAATAACTTTTTTGTCTTATGAGATACAAAGTTAAAGTCTTCAACAAAGTTGTTCAGCCGAAAATTTCCCTTAGGAATTTTATAAATTGGCACAAAAACCATCAGCTGACTCAGTTCCACCGACAAAACAAAAACGATGTTGATTTTTCAGTACAAAATATTCAATTTTCCCATACAAACCTAAAAGCTCAAATTTACTCATGTAAACGTTACTTAAAAATTCTGCAAAAAATCATGGATGAGTTTTGGATCAAGACGAAGCTTTTAAGACCCCAGGGTTTGGGAAATTCGAAAATGACCCCAAATCGACTCAGTCTAGTGCCCATGGTTAAGAACCCTCCTAAAACATCAGAACTTTGCTTAATCGAAAAATATTGGGAGATAGTTGAGCAGAATGTTAGGAAGACCCAAAAAACTGTTAGCAGCGAGAAGCAGTTCTAAGCAAACTGGCGTTCTGCGGCGAATGAAGTGGATAAGTTGCCTGTACAAAAGCTCATTGAAAAAACGAAAGGCTTGCCAATTTGGACTAGACTGATCGGAAATTTAACGGAGTTTTTTTTCAGTCTTTTATACATATTGAACTTGAAAAAAAATACTTAGAATTTTTTTAAATAAACAATCGATTTACACGAAATTTCGTTTGGCCACTTTTTGATCTGAACACTCTTTATAATGGCCTACAGGAATCTTACAGATGATGAACGGAGTCCAATATCAGATTGAGTCACTTCCTGTAAACAGTGTGAATATTTTTTCAATTTTCGAAAAGCTTGAACAAATGAATGAAGCGAAGGAGGTATCCGGGATATTGTACCGATACTTATTACCAATATTTGACACCGTTGGGTGACAAGAGTTGATCCCTGTTTAGTGTCCAAAAACCGAACCCAGCCCCAAACAGCAATGAACCCGAAACGAACGCGAAATGGAAACTTTGTAGACTCAACTCCCGGGAACCCCGTCAGCCGCTCGCATCCTTCTACGCAGCCTCTCTGGCTCTGAAAGGTTTACAGGCTGGCTGCTCTGGTTCATAAATTATTAATGCGTATTCAAATTTCTTCGACGCGAATTTCCGAAACCATTATGATTTATGACACCAAATTATCAACAAATCCATCACTAAATGCGGTATGGTATGTGCGCGGGAAAAGCACCGACTTAATAGTCCTCTCTCTCTCTCTGTCATTTTCGAATACCCTCTGCCTATGGGAAAATTGACGAGTGTTTCTGATGTTTCTCGATGGGCTTTGGTTGTAGCTTGTTGCCTAAATGGAGCAGATATCAGGCAGGAGGATACAAGAAATTAACAAAGACACGACGAGCGTTGCGTTTGGTCGTTTCCGAGTCGATATGGTGGTGGCGGAAAGCCTAAATCCGGGAGCACTTCGAAGTGTTACCCCAAAAATATGATTGATTATGTTAATCCTGTGATTTCGGGGGAAAATTTCAAAAGGATTCATTAACTTTGGTAATGAAAGCAGTGCCAGGGCCCAGAACCCATTATGTTTCTCGGTTGAAAAGTGCTTCTAGAGTGGATGGAAAAATTTTATGTTTTAAGCATCGAAAGCTTGTAAGGACAGAAATTCTGTGTAAACCAGTGTTTATGACTAAAATTTAGGTTGGAAAGAGCGTATGGATTGAAAAAGTAATCATTGTTAGACCAACTAAGAAAAGTTCTTGAGGTTGGAAACTAATTTTCTTTTCGATAGTTTGGAAATTAAAGCATGAAAATAGATGCAACACAAACAGATTCTGATCCTATACCTGAACTTTATCCTGATCCAGACACAGATTATGAGAGTGTTTTCAAAAACGAATTTTTCCGCTCCCGAAAACTCAGGACGCCATATTTGGCATTTTCGCAGCCTGTGGCTCAACTACCTACCTTTCCCAATAATGATTGTCAGTTCGGTTACCACCGTCAATTTGCTTGGCAAATAATGCGGATTCGGGAAATCATCGGCAAAAAATGTTGCCCAAGTCCAATCAAATTTCACGCGATTTCATCAGCCAACCGGGATGTGCGGCAGAATATTTGATTAAAATTCCCACCCCTGATGATGGTGACAGCAGCAGCGGCAGCAAATCAATGTTGCCATCACAATTTATTACTCTGTTGTATAGAAAATTCTTCGCACTTCAGACCCCAAAAAAACGCGCGAAGAGCCATGGAATAGAGAATTGAGTGGGGGACCTGAGGAGGTGGGACGATGGAAGCCATGTGGCAAAAACTCCCGTTCAATCAAGTGTGAAAAACATTCATTTATTCAATAATCGCACGTCAATTATGGGATCCCTCAAACGGAAAATTCCCGGTGGATTGGAGCATCAACAGCAACCGTGCCGTGCCACCCAACGTTTTCCCCGGGGGCCCTCGGAATCCTCCGATGCACGAAAAATTCTGCCATGATTGATATTCGATTGAGGAAGATTCCCGGAGATAGTCGTCCAAAAATCGAGTGGGGGCCAAGGGACCATCGATTCGATTTTTTTCCATCAATCCCGAGAGAGAAAGTGCTGTCAGTATGGCTGTCTGCCGAAGCCCGGGATAGATGGATTTGATTTGATTACCGTTAATGACAAATTATGCGACGAATTCCGGCTTTTCGGATCAGCTACATACATACTTCCCGCAAACGGGTGAACTCCGTTCCCATTTGGCGGGAAAATTTGGCACGACAAGGACTAGTACCCCCGGTTCTTTCCTGAGTGGATCAATTTCATCAACTTCCGGTGACCGACCACCCCTCGTTGACACCTTTCGGAAATGGGCCCGACCTACAGATCGACCTACAGGAGCAAGAAGCTGAGCGCCTGGAGTTGGTCCAAATGAAACTCGCAATATCATTTGCAATGGCAGCAACGAAGTGTAGCATATCATAACGAACGTATCACATCACACTTTAATGAGTTCGACAGTTGATGGGTGATTTTTCGAGGAAAATTTTGGGCTGTGCGGATAATTTATTGATTTCGAATGTAGCTAGCCTCCGATTTTATCCGGTGAGTGGGACTTTCCTGGAAAGCCGATGGATGATAGTGATTTCATACACCTACATATACGTAAAATCGACATTCATCGGGATAGTTTTCGCACTTTTTTTGTGGAATATTTTTTTCCAAAGCTCGCTTTTGCAAACCACTTTGGTAAAGCAAAGGATGAGCAACGTGTAGCCATGCCCAACGCATGCGGCGTTTCGGAAAGTTTTTGTGCGGCTAGCGAAGCTTTCTCCAAATTTAATTTATTTTTCGACTTTTTTCTTTGATAGATTGTAATACTTGTCCATACTAAACCAAAAAAAAAAATTTATGTCAGTAACTTGATCAAATATTAATTTGGTCCACAGTCATTCAAATCGTTATCTTTTTTAAACATTTTAAGCATTTATTGTGTTTTTTTAAGGCAAAAGTGCAATATTTTTAATTAGCAATTATTGGAGTTTTTTTACTTCTTATTCAACTATCACTTAAAAATTTAAAATATGCATATGAGAGCGGGCCAGATAAAACAACAAAAAATCGACAGGCTATACATTGGCTTACATTGGCCATCATTGAAACAAGATGTTTCTCATCGATCTACTGCCTAGTCCAATAGGTTATGGGGATACGTCTATTAAAGTTCCCTGCAAATGGTTGAATATTCAGGAAGATATTGTTGAGGATGGTTGGAAGTCGGTTCAGAATTAAAAAGGTAAGGAGCGGAGGATACGAGTCTTAAAGCTTGAAGACCGAAATGCTTCTTATTCGAGAAAACCTTTGGAAGTTTGTGTGCGGCGTTGCACCGGAACCTTCTAGGGATGTCTGGAACGAAGGCGATGTGAGGGCACGGACCACCCCTTATCCGAAACTGTACAACTTCAAAGGCGACCTGGGAGGCATTGAAGAATTATCACCAGAAGCAGATGATGTCCTCAAAAGTTTAAATCCTGAAGAAGATTTGTCGTTCGGAATTCAAGAAGGATGACAGCATAGAAAGTTTTCTTTTCCACGTGGACGAGTTGTTCCAATGTTTGGAAAACGCCGGTCAATCCATGGACGAGCAAATGAAGGTTGTCATGGTGATGCAAATTACTCGACGAGGCACAGAAGCGGTTAGAGAAGCACTTCTCAAAACGGCTCGAAACGAATCCGTACGAAAGGCGGTCTGTAACACTTGCCCAAGGATAGCGCCCGAGAAGAGGGACGAAAATGCAACCGAATCCGTAAGTAAGTAAAGCAAATCCATTCGCATTTAGGTAATGCACGCAAAGAAACAGAACAGAAGCATTCCTGGATAAAAGATTCGGTTTCCATAGCTCGAATCGAAAGTTGTTCACAGAACTGCGATCATCCTTTTTACGGATTGCATTCCAAGGTACGGCGAGCCACCGCGTCCCCCCAGCATGCTACTCTGGGTACATGGGTGCAATTGGACGACTCTAAATAATATGTACCCCTACGCCATAAAGTCCACCTGGGGTCTCTGGTCATAGTTCCAATCCGGACCTGCATCGAAGGCTGTACCCGAGATGGGAGACCAAGGCCACGCTTAAGCGCTCATCGGCAAACTCAATTTCAAGTCAAAGCTCCAGCATATATACTCTGCCTCATGTTACGATTCAAGACTAAGGACCTCTCCTCTAACGACTCGAGGTCCGGCCTTTACTCGCAGCTCGAGGCTCGAGGTTTCCAGGACTATCGTGCGCTCCGCCTCTGTTCGAGACCAATGACCTCTCCTCTAATGACTAGAGATCTTAGCTCCACCTGGTTTGGCTCGAAGCCTTCTCCTCTTTGCCCATCCGTGTGCCGAATCGAGAGCAGCTTATCCTGGACCCGCGTCTGTCATTTCACATGTCCGGGGCTTTACGAAACTACTCGGGTGATTCCCGGCGAAGACGTCATCTTACACCGACTCGAGTGACTCACCCGCCGACGACGTGAAGTCACTTTACCCGAGAGTATTTCGCGGTGTGAATACTCTTCCCCCTTCGAGTTCGACTGCGAAGAAGGTCAAGTCTTATCCCCGCAGCTTCCGTCGTAGGAAGCGCGTTCTACTCAGATAATCCGCGGCGGTGGAGGTATCCTACACAACGTTTACGACGTACTTAGCTCGGCATACGCTAGAATGAGACGCATACTACTCGAATGCCCCCCCACCGAAAGGGCATTCTACTCCCACTGTGGTCCGGTCTTCCTCAAGCAGACACCACTTCTTGTATGGGGTATCTTCCCGTAACCCATATCACGGCCAGTTTGGCTTTATCGGTTACCCAATCACTACCATCCAAGGTCCTGCGATACGGGTCTGCCACTAATGCCACGTCCAGCTTTTCCTCAAATGCCATCTGCCGCAAAAGCTGGTGTGCTGAGTGGCAGTGGTTGAGGTTGAGCTGAACTGCTTCTATCCCCGCGAAGGTCGAGCGGTCGCCTTTTGAAAGGCGAGGCATCTAGGGTTACCAGCCTTTTGTCCTCCACCGCAGTCTTTTCAACGCACCATCAAAACAAGCCACTCCTATCAGTGCCCTTGAAGGCGAATGATTTGTGTCCGTACTCGACACAACGAAAATCATCTTTCTGGTTGCTGAGGGATGGATATCTGGCAGATAAACCACCCCACCTTTAGCCGCCCACACTTGAGCGCTGCGTTTGCTGCCTCAACCAGTTGTTTCACGAAGGCTACCCATGTTCCTGATTTGGAAGGCCATTTCCGCACCCAGACCGAAATCTGGTCCGTTCCGATCTTACACAGATCCTTCAGCGCTTCCTTGACCTCTACATCCGTGGCTATCTCGTTGAGGTTTTTAACCCTGACGGTAACCGTGGTGCTCAGGGCTCAGATTTCTGCGGCCTCGCCAACTATCTCCTTAGTAAGCGCACTGTACGCCGCGCTTTTCACCGTTGAGCCACGTCGGAGCTCGAGGATCATCTCGCCGGAACGTGTTCGGAGGATTCTTCAGACATCCCTTCCTAGGCCCACCAGCCTATAGCTCGTCCTCATCTGACAAAGAACATCGGCGTAGGTACCTTCCGGTGCCTTCAACACTAACGCCTCCCCCTTGTCCCAGACCCAGTTGGGTTTGGGCTTGGACTGGGGTTTGGCTTTGGCCTTCGTGACCTTCTTCCTTTTGCGCTCAACCGTTTGCCACCCGGTTGGTGCTTCGGGAATTTGGCCTTTCCCTTCGACCTCTTTCTCGCCCATGTCCTGGTCTCGTCTCTCCTGGAGTCCCTCTCTTTCTCTTGCCGTTTCCAGCAAACTCCTCTTCGCCATCCGTCTGCACGCAGACTTTGGTCGAATGGTATCCGCCCGTAGAGGGGTCACCATGTCTTCACGTGCATTCCTCCGGCACTCCGGTGCGGTGAGCAGGCTCACCACCGTTCGTTTCCCTCAAACGAACATCGTCATTACGTTGGCGCATGCTGCATGCCCGTCATAGCCACCGCTAGTCCAGGGTCCTGAAGCTCCGGGGAGCTTAGGAGCTCCTCGAATGGACTAGGACAATCGTCCTTCTCCGCCTTATTCTCATTCCTCCGCGTCTTATTTTTTGTATTTGGAAACAGGCATTTCCAATAGCAAGTGTTTTCCGAGCCGAAGAAATTGTTCCTCAGTTCACTGCTGCATATTCCCCTCAACGGAATGGAATTGCTGAAAGGAAAAAAACGAAGCCGAGTGGAGATGGCACGCTGTTTGATTCAAGATGCCAAGATGGATTACCGATTCTGGGTGGAAGCAATCAATACCTCCACGTATCTGCAGAATATTCTACCATCATGAATCCTGGAGAATACGCCGTTCGAATTATGGTTTGGAAAGGTGCCGAGCTATGCAGACCTAAATGGGACGTGAAAGTCCCATCGCCGCAGCGGAAGAACTGGATCCGAAAGCCGTCAAGGTCACATTCATCGGCTACTTATGTGAACACAGAGCATTTAAGTTCGTCAATCCAAGTACTGTTCAAGTTGTAATTAGCTGTGACGTCCGATTAACGAGAAGAAGATGACTCAGCTGAGACGAAAACCAGACAGAAACAAAAGGATTTTCAAACGCAAGCTGTATTAGAAACTTGTTGACGGTCGCCAGCCAGAAAGGTTCGACGATCCTAGTTGGTACGTGCAGGACAAGGATGGAAAGCGAATTTATCTCGTCGATTACGGTCGTTCACGTAGGTCGTTTACATATGGTCATCGATTATGAAGACAAGAAGCAGCATGAAAATTGGATCCAATCAAAATACCGATTCTTCACCGTAACATCTCTGGGAGATATTCGCCATTACATGGGATTCCAAGTTCAGCTTGACGAAGTCGGAAACATTGGTAGAGATTTGGAATGGATCAAGCGAAGCCGTTGAAAATTCCGTCAGATCCTGGCCATCAACCGCAAAACTGCCATATTGTTGGTTGTTCGGCAGCTCGGTGGTTTGCTGTATGTGGCAGTGAATATTCGACCGGACGTAGCTGTGAGTGTATCGATCCATGGTCGTTCTGTTAGCAGTCCCAGTCAAGCGGATTGGAACGAGGCGAAACGGATTTTGCGATATCTCAAGCACACTGTCGGCTATCGACTAGTTCTTGAAACGAATGACCAGAAGCTGACAGTCTACGTAGATGCAGATTGGGCTGAAGACGCAAAAACCAGGAAGTCCAATCCTGGTTACATTTTCCTGATGGGTGACGGTCCGATTTGTTGGGGCTCGAGGAAGCAGAAGCCCTTGACTCAAGTTAAACTAAAAGGAAATTCCAAAAAGCTGCTGAAAAACATTCGTCGAGGAGGAGTGATGCACGTAGTGACTGATGATCAAGCAAGCCATGGAATAGTCAGATAATAAGGTCAAGAGACGTCATGAACGCCTTTTTTCAGATATTTCATAGAAAAATCATGCCAAACATCTTGAAATTGAGTAATTTAATTTGAAATTAGCAATTTACATTATCTAAGTTAAATTAATTTTACTAATTAAATTTAGAAAATCCAAGAAATCTGTAAACTAAGTTTTCGATTCAAGAATGTAAACAGATATTTTTGAAGAAATTGGTGAAAAATTTTCAAAATTTTGAATTGTTCTGAGATTTGGATAATTTTTCTATTTACAGATGATATTTAAATCGATTCCGACAAGAAATTAACGCTGGTTAGAGTTTTAGGAAACAAACAAAGTGGGCCCTATTACATAAGATGAGTCACGAGTCATTTTACTCGAGTGAGCCATTTGGGTATTACAGTAGTCGAGTCGAGCCGAGTTTCAGTCGAGTAGCTCGACTGAGTCGACTGCTTGAAAGATCGTGACTCGGCTTTTTCACTCGACTACCGTAATAGTTCTCTGTGGTAATAGGTACGACATTTCGCTCGACTCGAAAGTGACTGGAGTCGAGGCGAGTTACTCCACTCGTCTTATGTAATAGGGCCCAGTGTATCACTTTCACGTTGTCACTCTGTATGTTGAATTTCCAAGTAGGTCATAATGGTTTCTAAAATATCTGTCCTCCACTTATGGGAGTGTAATTAAAAAAAACATGAATCTCCACTGTTGTATGTTAACTTTAATGGAAACTGATCTATCATGATTGCATGTTAAAAATTGAACGATCGATTTGATTGTTTGGTTAATATACAAATGCATGTTAACCAAACGAATAGTTTGTAAACTATTTGTTTTAGAACAGCATTAATATGAAAGTAAACAAACAAAGGAGGAATGCTTTCTGTTTTGGAATAACCATTAGAATTTGTGTAAAGGACATAGTTATTAAGAAGTAAAAGTGATAAAACCTTATTGAAACATCGAATGTAGTATTTTTAAAAGGTGTACACCTTACGCTACTGGAATGAATAAACAAACAAACAAACAAACAAACAAAAAATAAAATATACAAGTGCGACTTTTTTAGCGTAAGACTATAAAACTGAATGCAAATCAATTCAATTAGTTTTTTTTACATTTCGTACTCCTGACTTTTTGAAAACAATACAGTACATCGTTGTGTTTCCTTCCGAGATATTATGAACGAATTCTTGGGGGCCGTTGTTGTATTAGTGATTCCAGTTTTCTTTAGAGACGGCCAATTTAAGGATCTCAGAAAGGGCCACAATTCGGAGCGGGGGCCACAATAAGGAGCGTTTCAATCAATAGTTTGATCGGATTTATCTAAAGTTATTCACAGCTTTGAAGCTATAGGACATATTTTTACTGCATTTCAGGCTAGTAAGCAATCATATTTATCGAAGGACATTCTAAGAGCAAGTTCACTGGTGTTGGGAAAAAGACATTTTACGTACATTTCGTGTCGGATTCGGTGGATTGACATCAGGGTTCAACAAAACGCACTCTTTCAGACGCGCGCGGCACACGCAAACCATTTATCTCGAGCGAAACACTTCTTCGTTTGCGTTCTGGCCGTTGACGCGCTCTCGCTCGAAACAAAAACACGCTCGCTCAATCTTTTCCCCTCGTTCTCGTCGACGAGATGCACTATCCGAAATCTGCGCGAGCGGCCGAGTCAAACAGGCACGGCTAGCTCTCGCGCGTCCTAATCGAGCGGCGGGTGAGGCCTCTCTTTTGGCTCAAAGAACAGGACGCAACGGCTCACAATGCAGCGCGCGGCGGCTCTCCGAATGGTCCGAGGCGGCCCTCTTTTCGTCACCGGGCGGCGCGCACGGGCTCGAGTGAGGGCCTTGTGTTTCGCTCGTGTTTCTGATTGCAGTGCCGATTGAGAAATCTGTGTGTATGATTTTATCAACAGGATAGTTAAAATATATGTAAGCGCGCAATGGGATTTGGCGGAGGGTTATAAAAATTGATGTAGGAAGTTAACGTTACCCATTAGTAATAGTTACCAGCACTAGTAACTATGAAAAATTTACCATGCAATAGTAAAATTTCGCGAAAAACGCCAAATGAAAGAGCTTTACACAAGGATTGTTAAAATGAATGTTAAAAATGTTTTAGCCACTAGTAATAGTTACCAGCACTAGTAACTATGAAAAATTTACCATGCAATAGTAAAATTTCGCGAAAATCACCAAATCAAAGAGCTTTACACAAGGATTGTTAAAATGAATGTTAAAAATATTCTAGCCACTAGTAATAGTTACCAGCACTAGTAACTATGAAAAATTTACCATGTAATAGTAAAATTTCGCGAAAAACGCCAAATGAAAAAGCTTTACACAAGGATTGTTAAAATGAATGTTAAAAATGTGTTAGCCACCTGTAATAGTTACCAGCACTAGTAACTATGAAAAATTTACCATGCAATAGTTAAATTTCGCGAAAATCGCCAAATCAAAGAGCTTTACACAAGGATTGTTAAAATGAATGTTAAAAATATTCTAGCCACTAGTAATAGTTACCAGCACTAGTAACTATGAAAAATTTACCATGCAATAGTAAAATTTCGCGAAAATCGTCAAATGAAAGAGCTTTACACAAGGATTGTTAAAATGAATGTTAAAAATATTCTTGCCACTAGTAATAGTTACCAGCACTAGTAACTATGAAAAATTTACCATGAAACAGTAAAATTTCGCGAAAATCGCCAAATGAAAGAGCTTTACACGAGGATTGTTAAAATGAATGTTAAAAATATTCTTGCCACTAGTAATAGTTACCAGCACTAGTAACTATGAAAAATTTACCATGCAATAGTAAAATTTCGCGAAAAACGCCAAATGAAAGAGCTTTACACAAGGATTGTTGAAATGAATGTTAAAAATGTTTTAGCCACTAGTAATAGTTACCAGCACTAGTAACTATGAAAAATTTACCATGCAATAGTAAAATTTCGCAGAAAACGCCAAATGAAAGAGCTTTACACAAGGATTGTTAAAATGAATGTTAAAAATATTCTTGCCACTAGTAATAGTTACCAGCACTAGTAACTATGAAAAATTTACCATGCAATAGTAAAATTTCGCGAAAAACGCCAAATGAAAGAGCTTTACACAAGGATTGTTAAAATGAATGTTAAAAATGTTTTAGCCACTAGTAATAGTTACCAGCACTAGTAACTATGAAAAATTTACCATGCAATAGTAAAATTTCGCGAAAATCACCAAATCAAAGAGCTTTACACAAGGATTGTTAAAATGAATGTTAAAAATATTCTAGCCACTAGTAATAGTTACCAGCACTAGTAACTATGAAAAATTTACCATGTAATAGTAAAATTTCGCGAAAAACGCCAAATGAAAAAGCTTTACACAAGGATTGTTAAAATGAATGTTAAAAATGTTTTAGCCACCTGTAATAGTTACCAGCACTAGTAACTATGAAAAATTTACCATGCAATAGTTAAATCGAAAATCGCCAAATCAAAGAGCTTTACACAAGGATTGTTAAAATGAATGTTAAAAATATTCTAGCCACTAGTAATAGTTACCAGCACTAGTAACTATGAAAAATTTACCATGCAATAGTAAAATTTCGCGAAAATCGTCAAATGAAAGAGCTTTACACAAGGATTGTTAAAATGAATGTTAAAAATATTCTTGCCACTAGTAATAGTTACCAGCACTAGTAACTATGAAAAATTTACCATGAAACAGTAAAATTTCGCGAAAATCGCCAAATGAAAGAGCTTTACACGAGGATTGTTAAAATGAATGTTAAAAATATTCTTGCCACTAGTAATAGTTACCAGCACTAGTAACTATGAAAAATTTACCATGCAATAGTAAAATTTCGCGAAAAACGCCAAATGAAAGAGCTTTACACAAGGATTGTTGAAATGAATGTTAAAAATGTTTTAGCCACTAGTAATAGTTACCAGCACTAGTAACTATGAAAAATTTACCATGCAATAGTAAAATTTCGCAGAAAACGCCAAATGAAAGAGCTTTACACAAGGATTGTTAAAATGAATGTTAAAAATATTCTTGCCACTAGTAATAGTTACCAGCACTAGTAACTATGAAAAATTTACCATGCAATAGTAAAATTTCGCGAAAAACGCCAAATGAAAGAGCTTTACACAAGGATTGTTAAAATGAATGTTAAAAATGTTTTAGCCACTAGTAATAGTTACCAGCACTAGTAACTATGAAAAATTTACCATGAAATAGTAAAATTTCGCAGAAAACGCCAAATGAAAGAGCTTTAAACAAGGATTGTTAAAATGAATGTTAAAAATATTCTAGCCACTAGTAATAGTTACCAGCACTAGTAACTATGAAAAATTTACCATGCAATAGTAAAATTTCGCGAAAAACGCCAAATGAAAGAGCTTTACACAAGGATTGTTAAAACGAATGTTTAAAATATTCTAGCCCCTAGTAATAGTTACCAGCATTAGTAACTATGAAAAATTTACCATGCAATAGTAAAATTTTGCAAAAACGCCAAATCAAAGAGCTTCACGCGTAGAATGTTAAAATGAATGTTAAAAATATCCTTAGGCACAATTTTCCCGTATGTTTGGATAACGTGCCGCTATTAAGCCTACCCCCATTCTGATGAATGTTAAAAATATCCTAGCAACTAGTTATAGTTACCAGCACTAGTAACTATGAAAAATTTACCTTGAACTAGAAAAAATTCGCGAAAAATGCCAAATAAAAAAGCTTAACGCAAGGATTCGTAAAATGACCATTAAAAATATTCTAGCGAATATTAATAGCTACCAGCATTAGTAACTATGTAAATTTACCATGCAAATGCAAAATTTCGCGAAAAACGTCAAATCAAAGAGTTTTACACACGAATTGTTAAAATGATTGTAAAATATATTGCCGCCACTGGTAATAGTTACCAGCACTAGTAACAATTATAAATTTTCCATGTTATAATTATTTTTCGCGAAAAACGCAAAATCATAGGTTCTAAAGATTGTTCAAATGAATGTCGAAATATTCTAGCGACTAGAAAACACATACATCTATGGCCACAGAATGCATGCACACATCACTCAACTCAGTTTACATGTTAGTGTCAACAAATTTTCAATGAAAACAGATTTTTATCAGTTCTACATATGTGTGAGCTTTTTCGTTTATTTAGAACTAGCTGATTTTACCCGGCTCGGGTTCACATAAAACATAAATCAAAATGAGTCGTTAGACTTTGAGAATTTTTATATTAAACTAAATCATTATAAGCAATTTTGCGCAACTTTGGCCATAGTTCAGTTTTTTATTGAGATTATTCACTGTGTTTATCGTTTTCATATTATAGAAAAAATTAAAGGTATGAGCTATAAATTAAAAGACATACAAAATAATTTCCCTTGAAAGCTTATTCATCACGATACACATTTTTTCCATCCACCATTTTTTAGGAAGCTTGAAAAGATTTTGACTTTTATTTGTTATCTTCAAATGATCAAATTGTTTTGATATCTTCCCATCTTTTGGATATCATTCCACTTTTCAAGACGGATGATCTCCCTGTACAATGGTATATTAGACCTTTATCTACTTTGAAATTTCTAAACAAACATCCGAATCTGGTTAAACCACGTTGAAGACTCACATTGCATGTTTTAAACTATTTGTGTACTATTTTCGATTTTTAATTTCACACTGTTTTATGAGTACTTGGTCTTAAATGTGAAATTTCCACATTTTGTTTTTTGAAGTTTTTGAAAACAACCCACCTCTGAACCGAAGTAACCATTTTAATTTAATATGTGAGTTACATTTCAATGTTCCTAATCTTGGACATTCATCCCATTAATGCTTGTGAAGTGTGATCAATTTTAAAGTTCATTTGTTTAAATTCGCAGTACTAAACGGTTCAACTATAAGTTTTATATAAATTGGATGGTAGAATTGAACTAATTGACTCAAAAGTTATAAATTGGCCAAAGAAATAGAACTGCATAAAACTGAAAACCTCAGATTTAATTAATAAAAGTTTCATGTAATGGATTTGATTCCAACGGAACCAAAAGTTTTTCCAGATAATAGACGATCAATTTTCTAATCCCCCGTTAAAATTCCCCGACGGCTATTAAAGCGTTGAAATCGAGGCCTTCAACTTACAACTTTGAATCTTATTATTTTTTCTTTCTCTATGAGAGATTCTAAAAATTCGACAATAGTTGGTTCATATAAGCTGGAATTTATGAAAATCGGTTCATTCAGCTGAAGAAGTCAATTCACTGTTCACTGTTCAGGTCACTGTATATTTATGTAGACTCTCAAAGCACCCCAGTGGCGGTAAAAAGACATACACCGTCTTGGGGGTCACCGGTAGGGAGCACTTTGAAAATCACTACAATTCTATTCAATATATTTCTAACAGGCTAGTTGTATTTTTCAATCCAAAATGTAGGCTCATTATTGCATTCAAATATGTATCTCCTACCAGTACCACGTGCTTAGAACAGAAGAAGGAATAAAAATACCCGCCAAAATTCCCCCTTTCAAATTTTCAATGCTCAGCAAGCTTTGATTTTCTTTCCAGTATACGTGAACTTTGAATGGTCGTTGCTAATGCTCGGCCCATAATGATGGTGATGAAAAAAACCCCGCCAAAGGAAACGAAAATCGGCTGCCAAATGGGTGCCATGACTTTTGGTTCGTGGGAATTAAATAGAACGTTGTATGGGAGGGTCCTTTTTCTTAGGTGGGAGGGGCTCAGAACTATTACTAAAACCTTACCCTGGTTCAACTACATCTCTGTACCAAATTTCAGGCTGATCGGTTCAGCGGTGTGGATTTGTATAAGGTGCATACAAACAAACAAACATATATAGTCCAACTCATCTTTATATATTAGATTCCGGGTCAAATGTCGGATATTCGATGATGTCATAGTTATTTTTTAATAATAGAATTTTTTCTATTATTTCCGGAGACAAGTTGATACGGAATTTGGTCAATATTTGGCCCATGCTATTGAAAGCCCTCTCCGCAGACACCTGCGTACACGGCAGCTGTAGGGCTGTCATTGCCAAATTATTTAATTCCACATCAAGCTTATAGTTTTGCTTCCACCATTTGATAATGTCCACGTCCAACGGTATAGATGGCTCCAGTGCAAACCGACGTAACCGTTTTTCCAAGCCCTCGTTAGAGTCCGACTTCAAGCGCTTAGAACTCTGAAAGTGCTGTTGAACCCTGTTGTAGCGAAGAATAGCAAACAAAATTTTTTTTGATACTTGGATCGTTATTTTGAAACACAAATTTGTTAAGAAAAAAAAAAGATTTTCTTAACTTGTGTAAGGCTCTTTGATTTGGCGTTTTTCGCGAAATTTTACTATTTCATGGTAAATTTTTCATAGTTACTAGTGCTGGTAACTATTACTAGTGGCTAGAATATTTTTAACATTCATTTTAACAATCCTTAAAAACGCTTTGATTAGGCGTTTTTTGCGAAATTTCACTACTGCATAGTAAATTTTTCATAGTTACTAGTGCTAGTTACTATTACTAGTATGTATTTTTTAACTTCTAACATGGAATTTTTAACCTTCCTCCCAAGGCTATTGCTTGCTTCTATCTGTTTTACCATATCTATTGATTAAATTATTCGCACAGATTATTCCGCCGGCCCTTAATAACGAAAACACGGCGAACACTCCGTGTGCTAAAGAGAGCCGCGCGCGCCGTCCGGTGAGCCGCCGTGTCCTCTCGGTAGATGCTCGGTGTTCCTACACGCACGCGGCAGAAAAACGCAAACGCAGTTTCCGAACCGCTCGCGCTCTCGAATAGGCGCGCGCGAATTCACTCTGCTCAAAAATTTTCAATCTGCGTTTTGGTCGCAAATTTCTCGAGAGAATTTCGAGCAATCAAATGTGCCCGTGAACCGAGAACGAAAGAGCTGCGTTTTATTTGCTCTTTCTCATTCGAAGCACTCCTGCGTGTTGAACCCTGATTGACATTTTATTTCCCGTTTTAATCAAAGTTTCAAAACATTTCCACTTATGTCGCACACCGTGTCGGTGCTAATAATTCATTAGCATATTATAGAGGCAACAAAGAAGAGCAAAATTAAATATCATCACACACCGATGCCGCCACCCCGCTCGGTGAAGTTTCATAAGTTTTGAGCGATATATTTGCTAGTTTGCCAACAAAATGCGCGAACAACTACCAGCAATGCTGCTTAGTAGGACTAGCTTGGAGCTCGTTTTCGTTCTCTTGTGTTTAGTTCCGTCGCCCTTGAAGCTGCTCCACACGTATGCTAACTTCCATCCACATGTTCTGCTGAATTGCTTCTCCCAAGCGATATGCAGCTGCCTTCAAGAGCTTTTCTAATGAGAGTTTATAATGTTTTGCTTTCACGTGGTGCGGGTGGAGCAACCCCCTCGGCTGAAGCAGCAGCAAAGGACACGCGTTTATTCGGCACGGAGGGAATTTTGCGATGAATTCGGGATCCATAAGGCACTGATGAAATTTAGATGGATAAGTATGAGAGTATACAAAAGAAGTTGGACCAAAAGAATGAAAAAGTTCTTTTTTGCTAATTGCCCCTAAATGTATGCAGCACCTAAAACATTTTACGAACAAAAGGGTAAGAGGCAAATTTGCACTGAAACATACAATCAAGTTTTGGGATAAACGTTTAAGTGAAGCTTCTAAGTACGTTTGAAAGTTCTAAAAAAACTGTATCATGAAAGGGAAGAATTTTGCGAACTCTGTTTCAAATTTCCTTCAGTGCCGTTAGAGATCTTTCTTCTCTAAATCACCCGCAAAGATTCTGTCACGCGTGAGCATATCCCGTAGGGTGGCAGCAGCAGCAGCGGTGTTGCAAATCGTTTCATGATTGCAATGCACGGCTCCTCGTATCCAAACACGTAACGTCAACTCGCATGGCAACGCATTCCGATGGCCCCCGGCAGGCGTCTTGACGGAAAAACAGAAGTGGAAGGCTCCGGAGCGCGGGCTGCCGGGGTCAATGTGGCTCTGCTGCCAGGACCGGGAACAATTCTCCGAAGAACCGGAGGGAATAGCGATTTGCAAATGTCTTTATATGTGCTGTACACACTACAACAAACCGAGCCCGACTTCGAGAAGAGGTAGGAAGCACGCGTTCGTCGTCGAGAGCGAGTGTTGTTTGCGAGTGGATTTAGCAAACGGTTTTCAACCGGAAATGGTGTGCAGCAAGAAGGGATGTGATTTGAAAAACGCAAATTGCTTAGAGTGCCATAACAATTTAGAAACGAATAACATCTGCTGGCGAAGGATGTGCAAAGACACGGCACGGCACGGCATCGGGATGCTGAACGAGCTTCAACGCGAAGATAGCGATGGTATGGAGTAGCAGTTTAAACACGGAATTAAGCTTTAACGGTGATGTACAAATAACAACATCTGGGAGAAGAGGGGCGCCAATTTCCTCGGAAGAACGTTGATGAGGCATTAAGCATCCATTTGTGGGGGTGGCTTAGGAATTCTCCTGAATTGATTCATCAACATGATTTGGGGTGATCTTGGAACCGATTACTATGGATAAGTCGATGGTTTCTACGAAGCAAATATTAACACATTTGGAACCAAATACGAGATTTCTCGTTTTTTTCGCTTTTCGTTAGTGTGCTGCTCAAAGAAACGTAACTCAATGGTTATGAAATTAAAAATTGAACATTATTATACAAAAATTAATCACGACTAATTCTGTAACTCAAAGATACTAATTTTGTAGGATTTGGTCTACTGGTTTCTGAAATATACAGTGACCAAAACAAGAATAGTACCGCTATGTGGTTTTGCTTGTTAAATTATGAATGATAGAAAATCACCAAAAATTTTCTTCTACAATTTGTTAAAAATTGTTCAACTGATAAATCAAGCGTTATTTATTTATTTACATAGTATTCCGTCTCACGACATAACTTGACGAACATAATTCCTAAAATTCACTCGGTTCATAGCAACCGTTCTCCAATTTCTCGGGCACCCCACGTTCGCCAGATCACGCTCCACTTGGTCGTAGCGAACACCTGTTTTGCAGGACAGTCGTCCGGCATTCTCGCAACATGTCCCGCCCAGCGTATCCGGCCAGCCTTAACCACCTTCTGGATACTGGGTTCGCCGAATAGAGGCGCGCGAGCTCGTGGTTCATCCTTAGCCTCCACACTCCGTTCTCCTGTACGCCGCCAAAGATGGTTCTTAACACTCGTCGCTCGAATACTCCGAGTGTACGCAGGTCCTCCTCGAGCAATATCCATGTCTCGTGCCCGTAGAGAACAACCGGTCTAATGAGCGTCATATACAGGTTACACTTCGTGCGAGGGCTATGTCTTCTCGACCGCAGTTGCTTGTGGAGTTCATAGTAGGCACGACTTCTGCTGATAATTCGCCTCCGGATCTCACGGCTGGTGTCATTGTCTGCGGTCACCAGTGAGCCGAGATAGACAAAGTCTTCGACTATCTCCAGCTCGTCGCCGTCGATCGTGACCTTGTTATTACTGGACAAGCGGGTTCGGTCGGTCTCGGATCCGCAGGCCAGCATGTACTTCGTCTTGGACGTATTAATCATCAACCCAATCCTTCCTGCTTCGCGTTTCAGTTTGCGGTAGATCTCCTCCACCGCCGCAGATGATCTGCCGACTATATCAATGTCATCGGCAAAGCAGATAAGTTGACTGGATCTGTTGAAAATCGTGCCCCGCATTTCGCCCACCGCTCGTCGAATAACACCTTCTAGCGCCACGTTGAACATCATGCAGGATAGACCATCACCTTGTCGAAGCCCCCTGCGCGATTCGAATGAACTCGACAATTCACCCGAAATCCGCACACAGCACTGCGTTCCATCTATCGTCGCCTTGATCAGTCTGATCAGCTTCCCGGAAAAGCCGTTCTCGTCCATGATTTTCCATAGCTCGTTACGGTCGATCGTGTCGTATGCGGCTTTGAAGTCGATGAATAGATGATGCGTAGGGACTTGGTGTTCACGGCATTTTTGGAGGATTTGCCGCAATGTGAATATCTGGTCCGTCGTAGACCGTCCCTCCATGAAGCCGGCCTGATGACTTCCCACGAATCTGTTTGCTTGTGGCGTTAGGCGGCGGAGTAGGATTCGGGACAACACTTTGTAGGCGGCATTGAGGACAGTGATCGCTCGGTAGTTCTCACAGTCCAATTTGTCGCCCTTCTTGTAGATGGGGCATATTACCCCCTCCTTCCACTCCTCCGGTAGCTGTTCTATGTCCCAGATCCGGATTATCAACCGATGTAGGCAATCGGCCAACCTGTCCGGGCCCATTTTGATGAGTTCAGCTGCGATGCCATCCTTCCCAGCCGACTTGTTTCTATTCAGCTGGCGAATTGCTTCCTTAACTTCACTCATCGTTGGGAGTGGCTCCTCTTCGTCGTTGGCTACGCCGGCGATGTACCTTCCCCCACCGTCTTGATCTCCTGCATGTGCGCCGTTCAGGTGTTCATCGAAGTGCTGCTTCCATCTTTAGATCACCTCACGATTGTCCGTCAGGATACCCCCGTCCTTATCCCGGCACATTTCGGCTTGCGGCACGAAGCCTTTGCGGGATGCGTTGAGTTTCTGATAGAACTTTCGTGTTTCTTGGGAACGATGCAGCTGCTCCAGCTCCTGGAGCTCCTCCTCCTCCAGGCGGCGCTTTTTCTCCTGGAAAAGTCGGATTCGCTGCCTCTTCCGCAGTCGGTGATTTTCCACATTTCGACGGGTGCCTCTTTGCACTACTGCCACCCGCGCAGCATTTTCTTCGTCCATCACCCTCCTACACTCCTCGTCGAACCAGTCGTTCCGTCGAGATCGCTCCCAGTCTTCACGGTACAACTTGAGTTCGAAGTGCACGCAAGTTTTTGCACTTACTTGCACACTACTTTCGAGGCGCAAGTTCAACACGCACCCATTTAAACTCACCGCACTCAAAGTGCAGGGTACAAGTTCGAGCTCGTGTTCGAACCCGGGTGCGAACCCGTGTGCGCGCATCCATGTTCAGAATTAAGGAAAAGGAATATAATGCAGAAAGTGTAAGCGCTTGACCATCTTAGATAACTTTTTTGTTTCAATTCCAATCATGATGATGTCTTCGGGTAAAACATTTGTCTTGATTTAGGCTTTGAGAAAATTATTTTAAAAAATCAATCGGCTAGTGGGGAAAAAAGTTATTAATGAAAAATTTGTTTTTTGTGCATCTTCCGAGCAAAATATTTTTTAATCTCATTCGAGCTTGAGGCTCAATCTCAACCCCTTCCGATGGTCAGATTTTGCTTAGTTAAAATAGTGACCTTCTGGTAAGCCAATGATTAATTAGAGTTCAAAGCGGGCTAGATTGCCCATGTTTTATTCTTCCTATACTAAGATTAGTAACTCTATTTTGCGCTGTGGTTTGTTAAATCATTTGAAAATGCTAATATTATTATTATCATAAAGTAATGTTTGAATACGATAGTTTTAATCGTTCATTTGAAAAATGATTATAAAATTTGTATAGTTACGATGTTTATTTCAATAATTTTCTTTCAACTTCCATATAACTGAGCAACACATTGAAATGATTGATTTCATTTTTATGTGAATTAGTTAAAAATAAATGGAATCATGATCAATTATGAATAAAACGATTAAAAACTTAAACGAAGTTATAAAGACGGACGCTAAAAACATTTTTTCAAGTACGACTAATCCAGTCTACAAACACTCGAATTATCTAGTACGGCCTGTTATGAGCTTTTGAGTATGATGAACATATTTTTTCTATAAAGGAATTGTGTAAAAAATCAATAAAATAAATAAATGATGCGAAATACAACTGTAAAACCAATTTATAAAAATTGTATTAAAAGGGCCTGTAAAGTTCATATAACAAATTAATTATAGAACAAATAAAAAAAATATATGTAATTCTCAATTTGGTAAGTATTCAATAAAATGAGGTATTTCAATTTTCTAACATCTTACCAGTGGTAAGTTAGCACAATGAAATCCATCCAACGAATCTTCTAAATAATTATGAGTTTTATTTATTTTCCTGTTTTGTCAGTTTCAAAGTGAAAATATTTGATGTCATTTTTAACCCTCCAAAGTTGTTCGGGTCAATATGAACATCATGCCAATATACTGAAAAACTGGGATTATTGAAAGACCAACTATGTTCTATCAAAATGATAATCAAATTAACGACAAAAAACTAAAATTTAATTTATCAAAATCGGTTCATTAAAAAAGAAATACAGCTAAGCAAAGCCAAAATTGGATGTCGTTTTTTAAAGTAAGACTTTTTTCAAGCGGAAGATACTAAATGGCGGTCAAAACATTCATTGCATCCCAACATATCTAAACATCGTCGGATAGATGTACACTCTTGACAAGTCCAAACATCAATTAAACATTCAAATACAGAAAAGCTGCCACAAGTTATGAGTATTTTAAAACTATATATTTTTTCAATTTTTTTCTTTCTGAACCAGTTTCCTCAAAGCTTGTAATATATATCGTCTTAATTTTGAAATGTTGAGTAGCTTGAATAAATAACCTACACAATGAATATAATATCATAAAAATCGGATAACATTTAAGGCCGGGGGAACGTCATCAAACTGCAACTCAAATTTCCCAGAAACGGATGTTTTGCGAACAGCTTTGGAAGGTTAATATTTTGCTCATTTATGCCATTTGTGATATTTTTGCCATTTTTGAATTTTCATCTTTTTTTGTCAATTTAGCTATTTTTGATATTGATTGTTTGGTCGTTTTTCCATTTGTGTCATTTTGATAATTTTTTCATTTTTTTTTCATTCAAATTTTTCAAAATTTTCTATGTTTTCTACTCGCCATGCGATGATTTATCCATTTTATGATTGCATTTTTTAATGCCTCAGAAATATAAACATTGTTTTGTGAGATTTGCGGAGCGAGAGTTGCAATGGCAATTTCCAAACATTTTATCAAATGTTTTCTGAGAAACAACCTAGTTCCAGAAAAACAAATTTTCGGTAAAATTTTTTCTTCTTTTTTTTGGCCGACAGACAAAAAAATTTCATAACAATTTTTAAGAACCAACCATATATATTTGAATCGGTTTTACAACCCCATACATAACTCCAAAAATGTTCAAAAAACAGCATTGAAATTGATTTACATACGCACAAACGATAGAAAAACTAACTGAAGAAAATAATTCATACCACATTCAACACCCAGGCATACACAGGCAGAAACATTCAATTTCAGTTCAGCCAGCCACTGTGAGTACAAAACTCGGTACGAACCCGAAGCGAACCAGAGTACGAACATCGGGGAGCGCACTCGGGTACAAAAAATGTGCTCGAGTTTAGGTTCGAACTAAACCCAAGTACAAGCTTGTGTGCAAGTTCAGAGAAAACTTGCGCCTGGATTTCCGCACTCAAGTTGAACTCGGTACATGTTTTCGTGAAGACTGATCGCTCCACATAACCGATGACGTTCTCCGCAGCACTGTTGATGGCTGTCTTGATGGTATCCCAACAGTCCTCGAGAGGGGCTTCGTCAAGCTCGCCCTCTGCCGGCAGCGCTGCTTCGACCGATTGCGCGTAGTCTGCCGCGACCTCAGGTTGCTTCAGTCGCGCGATGTTTAACCGAGGCGGGCGCCGGTTTCGCTTGTTGTTCACTACGGAGAGTTTTGGGCGCATCTTCACCATCACCAGATAATGGTCCGACTCGATGTTGGCGCCCCGACAGGATCTGACGTCGATGATGTCCGAAAAGTGCCGGCTGTCGATCAAAACGTGGTCGATCTGTGATTGCGTTTGGTACGGTGATCTCCAGGTGTACTTGTGTGGGAGGCGGTGCTGAAAAAAGGTACTACGTACGGCCATTCGTTTGGAGGCGGTGAAATCAATAAGTCTAAGGCCGTTTTCGTTGGTCAGCTGGTGCGCGCTGAACCTTCCAATTGTCGGTTTAAATTCCTCCTCCTGGCCGACCTGAGCATTGAAATCCCCGATGACGATCTTGATATCATGTTTTGGGCAACGGTCGTATTCACGCTCCAGCTGCGTGTAGAATTCGTCTTTGTCGTCACCGGTACTTCCGAGGTGAGGGCTGTGCACGTTGATGATGCTGATGTTGAAGAACCGGCCCTTGATTCTCACACTTCTGTGTTTCTAAGTCAACAAAAACCAAGATTATTTCTAAAAAATACTGTGTAAAGTGAATTACAAAGCTTCTATGGACTATTTGGATAGATAACTCCTTTTTTAGGCGTTTTTTAGAATTCCAAATTTGAAAAAGGCTTTTAAGAGATACTCCTCTAGCGCTAAGGAATTGAATATTTGAGCTATAATACCTACTTTATCAAACTACTACATATCTCATTAACAGGACTTAAAATCACGAAAAATATATTCAAAGCTGAATTTGAATCCAAAAAACAGGCTTCTCATTCAAATACACTAATGTTTTTAAATAGTCAAACACTTTTTCTCCAGTTTCAAGTCATAAATGGTAGCACTATCTGGCTATTAAATTGAATTGAGACCCATTTTCGAATATTCGGGATTAGTTAAGGTTTTCTGGTTGATTATCGTCAAGAAAGAAGTTTGATATCGTGAACGCCTTGGAAATTCAAAGACCGCTTAATAAAAAAAAAAGAATTGCACCAAGGTCATTAAAAGTGAATTTTGGACCGATATTCAAATTAATGTTGTACTTTTCGATGGAGCTTCCTGGACCAGATGGCTAGCAGTATTATTGGTATGATTTGCAATTGCATCGGACGTTAAGATGAGCAGGAATTTTAGAGGCGGTATATCCTTGTGCTTGTGATTTTTTGCAATTCCGGAAAAGGTTTCTGCTACGTGAACTCCAAGTGTGTTGGAAAACTACCTCGAAATAATGAAAGTTGACCTAAATAAACCCGAAAAATCCAAATTGAGACTTAGTTTGGTTTTAACTGCAAGATAGTGCTACCATCTATGACTTGAAACTGGAGAAATAGTGTTTGACTATTAACTAACAGCCTTCAATCTCACTCAAATTTACTGTCATAATTACGGAAAACTGTGAGGTACGAAGAAGAACGCTTTTTTATAAGCCAGTCCAAATTATTAAAAAAAATTTACCGGTTCAGTTTTCATCCAAACATCAAAAATTATGGAGCCAAAGCTCCAATTCCTTAAAAAGTAAATATGGTTTTTCACCAAGGGATACAACCTCGAAATTAGATTTTTTTTTCCAGGGAATTTAACACTGAGGTCATTCTACCCAACCGAAATTAGAAGAATCAATCAAAGAGACTTGATGCCCACATCGTATGGTACGATAGCGATTGTTAAGTCGATGCACCGAATCATATGTTCAAAGCAGCGAATTGAAACGAATCAGATAATCAGCACTTCAAAACCTATTGATAAAAAATTGCAAAAATGATGAACGAAAAATTCAATAAAACCATGAATATAAAAGGTGATAAATCTTCCACGATTTATTTTTTGCTCTAGTAAACTTTCGGATATTTGATAATTTTTTCGAAAATTCTTTAAAAAACTTCAAATTTTATTTATTTTTCCCTTCGGGGTTTTTGAAAATTTCAAAGGAGGCAGGGAGGGGAGACAAAAGAGGAGAATGATATATGTTCCGGCCATAATGAATCTAATTCTGGATTGGAATCCGAAAACACAAATTTGAACCTGTATTCTGAATATGAATATGAATTCTGTATCTGGATTCTGAATCCAATTCACATTGTAAAAAAAGCCAAATGTGTGAAAATAAATAAAAATCTTCTTTGCTCTTTAAGTTGTAAAGATATCAGCTGTTTGAAATAAATAAAATGACAAATATTACGAAGATGACAAAAATGGCAAAAATGATAAAAATGACAAAATTGACAAAAATGACAAAAATGACAAAAATTACAAAATTGACAAAATTGACATAATTGACAAAATTGACAAAATTGACAAAATTGACAAAATTGACAAAATTGACAAAATTGACAAAATTGAGAAAATTGACAAAATTGACGAAATTGACAAAATTGACAAAATTGACAAAATTGACAAAATTGACAAAATTGACAAAATTGACAAAATTGACAAAATTGACAAAATTGACAAAATTGACAAAATTGACAAAATTGACAAAATTGACAAAATTGCCAAATTGACAAATTTGACAAAATTGACAAAAATGACAAAAATGATAAAAATGACAAAATTGACAAAATTCATGTCATTGTCAAAATGACAAAAATGACAAAAATGACAAAAATGACAAAATTGACAAAATTGACAAAATTGACAAAATTGACAAAATTGACAAAATTGACAAAATTGACAAAATTGACAAAATTGACAACATTGACAAAATTGACAAAATTGACAAAATTGACAAAATTGACAAAATTGACAAAATTGACAAATTTGACAAAATTGACAAAATTGACAAAATTGACAAAATTGACAAAATTGACAAAATTGACAAAATTGACAAAATTGACAAAATTGACAAAATTGACAAAATTGACAAAATTGACAAAATTGACAAAATTGACAAAATTGACAAAATTGACAAAATTGACAAATTTGACAAAATTGACAAAAATGACAAAAATGACAAAAATGATAAAAATGACAAAATTGACAAAATTCATGTCATTGTCAAAATGACAAAAATGACAAAAATGACAAAAATGACAAAATTGACAAAAATGACAAAAATGACAATGACATGAATTTTGTCAATTTTGTCAATTTTGTCAATTTTGTCAATTTTGTCAATTTTGTCAATTTTGTCAATTTTGTCAATTTTGTCAATTTTCTCAATTTTCTCAATTTTGTCAATTTTGTCAATTTTGTCAATTTTGTCAATTTTGTCAATTTTGTCAATTTTGTCAATTTTGTCAATTTTGTCAATTTTGTCAATTTTGTCAATTTTGTCAATTTTGTCAATTTTGTCAATTTTGTCAATTTTGTCAATTTTGTCAATTTTGTCAATTTTGTCAATTTTGTCAATTTTGTCAATTTTGTCAATTTTGTCAATTTTGTCAATTTTGTGAATTTTGTGAATTTTGTCAATTTTGTCAATTTTGTCAATTTTGTCAATTTTGTCAATTTTGTCAATTTTGTCAATTTTGTCAATTTTGTCAATTTTGTCAATTTTGTCAATTTTGTCAATTTTGTCAATTTTGTCAATTTTGTCAATTTTGTCAATTTTGTCAATTTTGTCAATTTTGTCAATTTTGTCAATTTTGTCAATTTTGTCAACTTTGTCAATTTTGTCAATTTTGTCAATTTTGTCAATATTGTCAATTTTGTCAATTTCGTCAATTTTGTCAATTTTGTCAATGTTGTCAATTTTGTCAATTTTGTCAATTTTGTCAATTTTGTCAATTTTGTCAATTTTGTCAATTTTGTCAATTTTGTCAATTTTGTCAATTTTGTCAATTTTGTTAATTTTGTCAATTTTGTCAATTTTGTCAATTTTGTCAATTTTGTCAATTTTGTCAATTTTGTCAATTTTGTCAATTTTGTCAATTTTGTCAATTTTGTCAATTTTGTCAATTTTGTCAATTTTGTCAATTTTGTCAATTTTGTCAATTTTGTCAATTTTGTCAAATTTGTAAATTTTGTCAATTTTGTCAATTTTGTCAATTTTGTCAATTTTGTCAATTTTGTCAATTTTGTCAATTTTGTCAATTTTGTCAATTTTGTCAATTTTGTCAATTTTGTCAATTTTGTCAATTTTGTCAATTTTGTCAATTTTGTCAATTTTGTCAATTTTGTCAATTTTGTCAATTTTGTCAATTTTGTCAATTTTGTCAATTTTGTCAATTTTGTCAATTTTGTCAATTTTGTAAATTTTGTCAATTTTGTCAATTTTGTCAATTTTGTCAATTTTGTCAATTTTGTCAATTTTGTCAATTTTGTCAATTTTGTCAATTTTGTCAATTTTGTCAATTTTGTCAATTTTGTCAATTTTGTCAATTTTGTCAATTTTGTCAAATTTGTCAATTTTGTCAATTTTGTCAATTTTGTCAATTTTGTCAATTTTGTCAATTTTGTCAATTTTGTCAATTTTGTCAATTTTGTCAATTTTGTCAATTTTGTCAATTTTGTCAATTTTGTCAATTTTGTCAATTTTGTCAATTTTGTCAATTTTGTTAATTTTGTCAATTTTGTCAATTTTGTCAATTTTGTCAATTTTGTCAATTTTGTCAATTTTGTCAATTTTGTCAATTTTGTCAATTTTGTCAATTTTGTCAATTTTGTCAATTTTGTCAATTTTGTCAATTTTGTCAATTTTGTCAATTTTGTCAATTTTGTCAATTTTGTCAATTTTGTCAATTTTGTGAATTTTGTGAATTTTGTCAATTTTGTCAATTTTGTCAATTTTGTCAATTTTGTCAATTTTGTCAATTTTGTCAATTTTGTCAATTTTGTCAATTTTGTCAATTTTGTCAATTTTGTCAATTTTGTCAATTTTGTCAATTTTGTCAATTTTGTCAATTTTGTGAATTTTGTGAATTTTGTGAATTTTGTGAATTTTGTCAATTTTGTCAATTTTGTCAATTTTGTCAATTTTGTCAATTTTGTCAATTTTGTCAATTTTGTCAATTTTGTCAATTTTGTCAATTTTGTCAATTTTGTCAATTTTGTCAATTTTGTCAATTTTGTCAATTTTGTCAATTTTGTCAATTTTGTCAATTTTGTCAATTTTGTCAATTTTGTCAATTTTGTCAATTTTGTCAATTTTGTCAATTTTGTCAATTTTGTCAATTTTGTCAATTTTGTCAATTTTGTCAATTTTGTCAATTTTGTCAATTTTGTCAATTTTGTCAATTTTGTCAATTTTGTCAATTTTGTCAATTTTGTCAATTTTGTCAATTTTGTCAATTTTGTCAATTTTGTCAATTTTGTCAATTTTGTCAATTTTGTCAATTTTGTCAATTTTGTCAATTTTGTTGTTTTTTTTGTCAATTTTACCAATTTTGTCAAATTGTCAATTTTATCAATTTTGTCAATTTTGAAGAAAATCGATGTAGTTTTATTATTATTATTTTTTTTTTTGTTTAAATTTTATCGTTTTTATCTTTTCACTAATTTTTTTGCTATTTTAAACTTTTGTCAATTCTTTCAATTCAGCTGAATTTGCCTTTTTTTGCACTTTCTTTATTTTTGAATTTTGTCCATGATTTTAATTTTGTCCGTCTTTTCAGTTTTGAAAATAATGTTATTTTTGACAATTTAAGCTATTTTTTCAATTTTATAATTTCTGTTCATTTTATTGAGTTTGAATTCACTTAAAAAATGTCGGGATCGATCATACAAAATATTCCAGGATCCAGTAATTCAAAAATCTCAAATTCGTTGCAAATGTTGCTATTAAAATTATGAATATTTTCAATTTTTAGTATTTCTTTTCATTATCGCTTTAATGTGTTTGAGATTATTTGATCATATTAATCCAGAAATTTTATTAATCTTTCATTTGTTTATTATTTTGTGTCATATGTATCCAAATATAATTTACAAGCTTTAAGAAAGGCTACAAACCACTTTTATCAGTAAAAGTTTGAAAATATTGCTCATTAAAACTTCACCTGATCGTCAAACAAGCAGAATTCTTAGCACCGAGTAAAAACATTTTTGACAAGCCATTTCTCGGCGACTGTTGACAGATCTCCGGTAAGTTAATTGAAACCAAATAGTCATCTTTATGTGGTGGGTGACAGCAAACCGAAAAACGAACTTTATTTATTTCAGTTCCTAGGAAGAAACGTAGCAAAAAAAATAGCTCCATCTACTACTCCTACGTCCATTTGGCGTTCGTCAGAAGAACTCCCTCGCATATTCAAAAAAGGCGAGCCAAAGCTAGAAGAATTCTAATTGAATTGCCATTTGTTTGCCGAAATGCTCGACTCCATCTTGCCGACGATGATGTAAGTCATGGTGGATGATGATGATGATGACGTTTCAAGTGGTCCTTCATTGGAGAGGAACGCACAAAAAAATGGAATCGAAAACAGCTCTTACTCAAACGTTGCTTGGTCTAGGGAAAGCATTCCATTTTTGATTTCGCCGATCTGATTCAAAGTGCGTTCGCTCTATGGAGCCACAATCGGGTTTCGAATCCCATTTGATAATCATGATGCTGGTTTTTTCCAACTTCCAACCAAAGCAGAGAGGATGGTATTTCAGATTCGTTTTGATTGATTTTCATTATCGTTTTTTCTTAATTTCTTCTAAAGTGGTGGTGGCTCCAGAGAGTAGTTTTCAAAAAGAATTTTTTCCATAATAATTTAGGTTCTCTGGGTTGTGAATAAATCAAAGAGTTTCCATTTTAGGGAACCAATTGATTCTATTAGCTGCAGACTAACGCTTATCCCTACAATCGAGGTGACTGTGCCAAGAATTTTAATCAGCTGGGTTTGGTGGCTCCATCGAAAAAAGGTGGCACCGACCTCTTCGATGCTTGAAAACTGCTACTGTCAAATAAACCCATCAAACCTCGTCGTCGTCGTCGCCGACCCAAACGTTGCTCCACAACGAAATCTCCCTCCAAAACAAGCGCAAGAGGAAATTCACCAAAAAGAGACATTATCACCAATTTCGTTCTGTTGATTCGCTCCGGAGCAACGGAGCTGCCAAAATTGACCGGGGTGGGATTCTGCCACTATCAATTTCCAAAAATACCTACCAACATCTCAAATTCCCTTCTGACTGTGGTGTGTGCTGGGTGGATTTTGAATTCCATTCTCCAGCGATTCCTCTTTGCGAAAGGCGCTGGCTGCCTGTCGAAATTGAGCAATTGGGAACTCTCCAATTGATTTTGTGAGCAGAATTTAGAATTAAGGGGACTCATTCATTGGATTTCGGGTGCTGCTGGCTGGTATGTCTCTTCCTAACAGAATCGAACAACCTTTCGGTTGGTTAAAAATGGAGCAGAACACTAGGTTGCGAAATTCTAGTTTCAGATACTTTTCCCTGTTTTTGAATTATTTTGATTAATAACAAAATTTTCCATCAAATTTTGGATTAAAAAATACTGTTTTTCAAAAAAAAACCACATAACCAATTTCAAACTCTATATTTGAATTGAGATCATGCACTTATTATGTCCCCAACTGTAGTACGTCGAGGATTCTGTTTGATAGAAAAAAAAACTGTCGTTGAGAAAATTTATAGCCAATTGACACAAACAAAAGTGGTATAATTTGGATGGTGAAACACGAAAACAATGCAGCTCCCAGCCCAGGCCATGATAAAGAATGCCAGTTTATTCGGTGAACAGGTCAAATTGAAAATGCTAATTTTATGGGCGCATTTCGTTGACAGCTTAGAACTGTTAGTCGATTGATGGTATTGATAGAGAGATCACTTTTAGATTATAAGTTAACTAAAAAGAGATCATTTAGAACATAGATTAGAAATTAGGTAAAATGTAAACATAAATTTGAAGGAAAACTGGAAAGTTTAAATGAAACTTCTAATTTGAGATTTGGATCCACACAATTTCAACTTGAATCTTCAATATCTTCCATCTGTTAAGGAGTCCGGTAACTTCGTTTTTAAAAATTTTTTATTCGACCGAAGTTTTTTTTTTATCTGGCCGATGGATGTTGGGACGTATTAAACAACGATTAGAAGATATATTCACGTTATTTCAGTTATGATATATACGTTTGGCTAAGAGGATTATAAACCGGATAAACGCTAGGCTAAAATGATGTTTGGTCAAATGGCCGCTAAGCCTAATTGGACAGTTATTAAAAAAACTGCAGAAAACGGTTAAATTTATTCTATAGTTTATTATAGGATTGCTCGATCTTGGATCGAACTACGGAAGATCGATCTTTCCAACTCAGATTTTCAATTTTTTGGATAAATTCTTGAGCATAGAAAAAATCGATTAGATCGGTTTATTTTCGATTCAATTTTTTGATCTTTTGGATTTCTTTTCACGCTGAGCGGAGATATTTAGATCCATTTTCAGTTTCTGATTGATTTTAAACCGGGCCATCTGTTGAGCATCTAGTCTAATATTTGCCAGAATCGCCCGGATATTTAGTATCACCAAATTTGGAAATGGTATGGTCGCGCGTCGTTCATTGAAAAAAGCCCGGTTTTGTCCGGTTTTATAAACCTTATTTGCAACACCAAATATTTTTATAATATCTGGGACTGTCACAAATTTTCCTGGATGTTACCCGAATTTTGGCATGAAAATCTTGAATTTACATGCCCGTATTTCGACAGGTTTTCAGATAAAATAGCCCTGCGCGGATACGTGCGGGGAAAATTCTGGCAATCTTAATTAATTCTATATCGGAGTTTGATTGGCTTTTTTGGTGTTTTTGTATGCAGATTTCGATACATCGTGAGTAACTGAATTAAAACGTTAATAAAATGTGATATTAAGAATGGAAAAGATCGATCTATCTGTGATTGATCATTCAGCTCCGATTTTTCAGGTGGATCGATTCTACGATCGTTTTGCTGAATCAACCATGAAGATCGATCTCTTCGTGAATTCTAGTTTCTAGACAAAGCTTCACAATAATTAAAACATATAAATGTTTTTACGAACTGGATAACTTTGTCCTCTTATTGTTGCTCGTTTTTTAGGATGATTCCTCCTCCCCCTCTACAAAGAATAATAAGATTCTTCTGTACTATAAATAATCGAATTGAATTTAAAAAAAATCTTTTTAAAGCGGCAGGAGTATTTCAATACAGCGGATTTTACATTTTAACCAAAGTATGCCAAACTTAAAGAAAAATATTTGGAATCTTCGATGCAGTTTAGTTCAAGAAAGTCAACGTTTCGACACAGCATTTTTTTTGCTCTAAACTGCGCAGTCCAAGACCTACTTGATCTGATAAATTCAGTTATAGCATCAGGATTCAGGAATTCCGGTAATTCTTTGCAAAACTCGATTTTTAGCATTCGACGTAATAACACGCCTCGATGAATGAATGTAAGACTCGTGCTGAAAAAATCTACTTTTTGCAACTTGTTGCATAAATAACTGTTTATTGATAACTAGCTGACCTTGTGTGCTTCGCTACCCATCCAATGGAAAAATTAAAGTTATTTAAATAATTTTACTAACATTAAATTTAATTTACATTTCAACATTATTCAAAAGCTATAAAACTATATTTCACGGCATCTGAGCTTCTGGATTGTATTGAGTCTAAACATAACTTGAAGGTTCGAAGGTTAAAGGAGCACAATAGGAGAGAAATTTAATAACAAAATTGCTCCTTTATAGAGCGAGAGAAGTTTTTAAACACAGACATATACTCACATTATCAAAAATTGTGCCAAACTTTAGTAAAATATTGGTTTTGTTCATATCATGCATTTATTGTTTTGCTTTTAACGACACTTTACCATCGTTGTGTCATTTGTGTCTACTTAATAACATGTATGTTCCATTTATTGAATGTGAGAATTTTCATTCATTAAAATAGGAAGCGTCTTTCAATACAATATATCATATCTTTTTTTTGTAAAAAATATTTGTCAATTCAATAAATGATCGACAGTTATACCGAAACTCTAACGTTCATCAATTTTTAACTAAAAATCCATCGAGGATTTTATCAGAGTTTTGTTCATTTTGTATGGGAATCCCCGCTTTTTTGTTCGGAGGGGCTTGAAAGTATCACAGAAACCTTTCCCTGTTTTAAAAACGGCTACACATCAAATTTCGTGTTGATCGATTCAGTAGTTTCCGGAAATTGTTCGAACTGTTTCATATTTTTATTTATTTTGTGTGGGAGCCTTCCCCTTCCTAAATTCGGAGCGGTTTGAAAGTATTTAAGAAACCATCTCCGGCCCCCTAAACTCTTACATACCATTTTTCAAAATGTTCGGTTCAGTAGTTTTCGATTCCCCAGGGAAAAGACAGACAGACAAACATTCATTTTTATGTATAAAGATACGTATATTACATTTATGGAATATCATGTGGTTGATTTACTCTGCTTAAATCGATATCAAAAGATTCTCATTTATTGGAATTTATTGCACATTGTAATTTATGCAAATAGAACTTCGAATATCGGAACCATTTTCAGGTATTTCCTTAATACTCAGCCTAACGGAGCACTTTCAGCTCACGATGAGCTTAAGACGGTGTATTTTTTTTAGCTTGAAAAATAAGCTAATGAAATCAATAACGAGGGGGTAAGATTTTTACTAACCTTTTTCAAACACTTTTTTGTTCACCTTCCCCACCCTTTCAAGAAGTTTGAATTAGTTTGAATAAATATCCCTTTTTACGCCAAAATAATGTTTAAGAAATGTTTATCCATGTACCAAACTTATAGACATGATACATTTCAACTTGAAGTGTTCCCTAACAGTAGGGGGGAATGAGGATACTTGATCTCCGGGGATACTTTATTCCTTCGCTATATCTCGAAATCGGAATGTCTTACAAATATCAAACGTTCTAGAATAATGAGCCAACTAGAAAAAACAACAATGCTGTTATCTCAAAATAATAATTTTTTTTTTCAAGTTATTAAACTTTGTTTTACTAAATTACCAAAATGTGATGTTAAGATCTTTTTTTATCACTTTAAAATGTTTTCCAGGTAAAAAAAATATGATAAAAATATTTATTCCAATATGTCAATTGTCAGAGTATAAAATTAACTTTATAATACCATTTTTCAAAGCAATTGTAAACTCTCAATTTTTTTAAGAAAAAGTTTTTCAAAATGTATGTATATGTTTCTTCTGATTTGATCGTGATCATTGGTTATCACAAAATGACTAATTTTGTCCAATAACTAATACTTATCCAGTAATTAACTTTTAAAAAGGACTTTGCGTCTAAAAAACTAAAATGACTCTATGGTACCATATAAACTTTAGGAATTCTCTATGTCTGATACTTACAAACTTTCAAATGAGAACTAATATGGCAACAAAGTCAACGAACCTTTTATCTTTGGATTTTGTAAATAAGGATCAAGTCTCCTTTAACTTAAAAATATCTTTTTTTTTTTATTCTTACAAAAATGCTTCTAGTTCATCTATAGGTTCATGTATCGTTCTAATTTTTGGATCATATGAACTTGAAGCTGTAGAATGTTTTGTTCAAAAATTTCGGAACGTTGTTGATGATCAGGCGCGTGCTGGGGGAATGAAAATCCTGGCAGGTCCTGGTGGAGAGGGCGGGGGGGTTCGAATTCAAATGTTTCCAAAAAAAATAACCATGCCAAGAATACCTTACAAATAAGAAACTTGATTTCTCACACCATTCTCTTACTTATGATTATCACACAAGGTCAAAAAATAACTAATTTGACTGATAAAATAAATCAAAATGAAAGTTTAAATCATTGCCTTTTCCTGTACATCATTTATAAATAATTCAGAATGATGTTTCTTGTTCTGAACTGGAGATTTGCTTGAAAAATAGTTTTAAGTGCCGTAACACCGGGTTCCATGGATCACCGGGGAAGCTTTGATCAACATGAAAATTTTCCAAATAATCATCGATAACAGAGTCTAAAGCTAAAATCTCTTAACACGTTCGTCGCCACGTAACCCATATTCGGCAGACGGGTGTATTTCCTGGGGGGCCCCGTCACATCAAAAAGCAGGTGACGCTCTCTTACTTGAGTTTACCGCTCAGCTTCGCCACAGGTTTCAAATATGGGAGTTCTCCCTCTTTGCTTTCTCTCTCTGAAAATTTCTTTGGGCCCGGCTAGCAAAACTACCAAAATGAGCGTGGCGACGAACGTGTTAAACATATTTCTACAGGGTGACAAGAAAGTCCGGTCACACAGGAAAACCTCAATATCTCAAGAAATAAGAAGAAAATTTGAATCTGGCTTTCATAGCTTTATTCAGTAACTCATAAAGATACTTCACAGACGATACCTCGGAATTACACCACCTTTATCTGAACGAACCAGCTTCAGACGTCTCGGAACCGAGCAGCAATAACAGCTGCCCTTAACTCTGCCATGGCTCACAACTCAATGTAAACAAACTGCACAGAAACGAAACTCTGCCACTTTGGGCAGCAAGGTTAGCCCTTTCATTTGACATATAGAAGGCACCAGAGAGATGCAACGTGTAGGCTACAGGCGACCCCAAAAAAGTGTGACCGGACTTTTTTGTCACCCTGTACGAGCATCAAACTGGGAAAAACTTGGTTTGTTTTTGAAAATTTCAAATGTATGTAAAAATGTTATTCCAAAATCTTGAAAAATTTAGTTTTTCGAAGGCTCGTAAACAATCACCCTTCCTGATTAAATCAAAGCCTTTAGAAGCAGCAGGTTGATTTATGTGACAGATCAACTTTCTTCCTTAGTAAATTTATAGTTTTTGTTTTTTTGAGGTAAATTATGATAATTAAAAAAAGGGACGTTTTCCAAGAGTAAGCCAGTCTAGGATAAAAGGCTAGAAACCCTATCAAATGGTGAAGTTTGAGGAGAAAAATTAAAAGGGAACAGTGCGAGGGTCTAGAGATTTGAATGAACGCAAAGTTTTATTTTATTTTTTTTTTTGTTGTGCAAATTTTATAAGAAATGTTAAAAAATTTAGCCCCTTATTTTATGCAGCATCATTATCCATCTTTCGATTTTAATTATTATTCGACCTTAACACACGAACTGCCTTGGTTTATCAATAACTAGCATTTGTAAATATTATGAAGAGAACTCGTTAAAACCGTCAAAATAGAGACTGATAAATGTTACCCCAAAGCATCAAATTCTAAACAAAGACGAAATCGATTTTTAAATGAAATTTATAGGGTAAGTGTGCCTTATTTCGCTATATTATGTCAAAGGATTTTAGCTTTGATATTAGTAGGCCGAATCATTAGTTCTTAGATATAAAATTTTTTGGTAACTAAGTTCAAATATTTTTTCTGAACTCGGTTAGGGTTTAAAATAATCATTTCAAGCTTTAATTTACGAAAAATATCATGTTTTATAAAGTGTGTCGATGTTCCTAATTTGGCACTAATTGTTCCTAATGTTAACATATGGGTGTTCCTAATGTTAACATATGAGGAAAAATGTATCCGCGTATCCAATATTTGTTCCTGATTTTGCATATGGGTCTGTTTTTTAATACTTTAATAAGAACAATCTCAAAACTTACCTTTTTATAAGTTTTACAACGTGTTTGGAATATGAATAGAGACATAAGGACTATATAAATCCTACACAATATTCCTTTACGCTAGTTTTCAGGAAACTAATGGATGTTGAGCCAATGATCGATTTGTTTTTATCGAAGACTGCTTACTAGCCTCAGCACAGACAGATTTGGGATGATTTTGCTCACTTTTTTCCAATCTTTTGCGAAGTTTTTTTTATAGAACCTGCAGGTTTTACATGTTTTCCCAAAAAAAATTGGCAAGAGTCCAAAAGGTTTCGGTTTGTTTCGCTTGAGGACAATTTGGCAGATTTACTTCACTCATTTGGTACGATCTGGACTTTATTGGAAACGACATTCGTGCAAAATATTTTTGCGCTTTTCCCCTGAAGTGATTTTCATTTTCACGAAAATTATGAAAATTGAAGCTCAAGTCAAACTGTACACAATAACACACAATGGAAATCAGCTGTTAAAAAGTCAATGGGAAATAAGGAGGGATATATCAAAATCGTGCTTAGATATGATTAGACACCCTATATATTTTGAAAAAAAAATTCAAGTGCCTGTAAACCATAGAAGGAAGGGTGTAAAAAAAGTGCTAGAGAGAACTTCAAAGTTTTAGCCACCTTCCAGCATTAACCGAGATTTTTCCTCTCCCAGCGAAACTTTTCGGCAAATGATGATTTACTAAGTCTGTCGACAAGATAATACAGGATGATAAATTGAGAAGTTTTTCCAGTTGTTCTAGCCTAGCCTAGCTGATGCTGATGCTGCGTTCAACCTTCTATCGTACGTGTTGTTTTTGTATTGTTTTGGGAGGAAAAAAATATTCAAGCAGAATGTGTACTGTACAAGATAGGTAAACTGCCATATATTTGCATTTCTGAACATGATAAATGTTGCCGTCGTTCGTTGCTGGAGCAAAGCTTCTTGGCCATGAATCAAATCCTGGGATAAACATTAAAAATTGCACAAAAATTGGGAAGGCATCTTGAGATCAGGAGCAAAACTTGTGGTCAATAGTTTTTACCTGAATACTCATAGGAGAAAAATACTTTTGATAAAGCTTAAGAAAGAAAACAAAACATTAAAATTTCAGTTAATTGCCGAAGATTTAAAATATTTACGTTCTTTCAGTACTTGCTGTTTTGAAAGGCAATTTTACCAAACCAAAAAAAAATTGAGAGATTTTTAAATTTTTGAACCACAAACTTTCCCCGCTCGAAGTGTTAAACGAAAGAAATAAAGGAGATAGCAACTGAGTTAGAGGTGGGAAAGAGGAAGCCGTACAGAGTCATTTGCATAAATTATGCAAAGTTACTCCCCCGAAATGGAAAACAGGTATTAATTTACAGCGGCCCCCCACCCATCGTTAACCTCTTTTTTATTTTCGTTGTGTGCTGTTGTTACTTCAATTGCCAAGTGTTTTCGGAGTTTGCATCCCGAGAACCTAAAATAGAAGCTTGAACAGAAGAAAAGGAAAAATAATCGGAAACAAACCAAACGAGAAGCAACTTCGAACTGCAGAAAAGTTGTTCGTTTTGTTGATTCGAGAAAATATAAGACGGAAATAAAACGAGACGCAGGCAGAGAAACCAAACAGGGACTTGCACAGTAAGAAACGAATAAATATGAATAATAAATAGAGCAACTTGAGGCAGAGTTGCAATTCGCTTTCCCGCGGGCGGGACGGGAGTGATTACGTTTGTGTAAAACTTTTTCCAAACTCCGCTGCCTGACCGGAAGAAGAACCAACGACGATGGACACCGGATGTGCTTTTTTTGCGTCTCGGGTCTTCCCACAAAGTTGTGATTGCTGTTCGGCTGGACGGCGCGTTTGGATTTGGGAATAATGTTGCTAAATTGAAAACCTTGGACTTCAACTTTCGCGAGCAGATTTGACGTTTAATTCGGACTGGGAGGAGTGAAGTACACATAAAGTTAGACAAATATCAAGCAAAATTTCTTACCTACTTCTTCAACTTTGTCGAATATAATTTTTCAAATACTTTAAAAAATGCTTATTGTAAAATATTCAGAAACTGGTCAAAAAAGTTAATATTCAGTTAACAGGTATTCCAGGAACCATATTGCAAGTTTAGGAAAAAAAAAGGACATAAATAGTGGAAATTCCTCAATGTTTGATCAAACTCGAATTTTTTTTAAATTTTCTGCAAAAAAAAAATGGCACTTTAATACACAGGTTGTACCTCTAAATTTATGTACCGTAAATTAGAAGAAAATTGATCACTTTTTAAATTCATTTTCGAATATTTTGAAAGGGGTTGCTTTTTTGTAGCACTATTTTTTTTAATATTTACTGAGGTTATAAATGGATTATAAAGCGCGATCATTGATAGCAGAACATTCAAACGACCTTAGCAGTTATAACTAAATGTTTGTTACAAAACCAGATTTCATATTTCAGGGTAATTTTGATCACTATGGCTTTAACGTATCCCAACAGCTTCAAAATTATTGTTTTGATGCCAATTAGCACAGAAGGCTTAAAACATCAATAACAGTAATTTTTTGTTTGGATTCAATAGAATTTTTTTTTTCACGTTTTCTTTTAAAAACAAATATACTCAAAAGTTGTTGCATACATTAAGGGGCAAAAATTATACACACTTCTCAATATTTTTTGGCCTCAAAAACAAATGAAATTTTGCCATCATGCCATTTCCCAGGTCCATCCACTGTTCCTATGTTCTTTTATTTTTTATTGAAACTTAACCATTTGATAGGGGTTTTAGCCATTTGTTCTATTCAGGCTTTCTCATAGAAAATATCCGTTTTTTTTGAATATTCAAATATTCTCATATAATGACCATTAAAATAACCCTAAAACTATACCTATACAAAGGAAAAAAAGTTAAACTTTTATATAAAACAACCCATTTGCTTCTAAATGATATCATTTTATCAGGAGAGGTGTTTTTTGTGAGTCTTCGAAGAAACAGATATTTTAAAACTTTAAAACTACATTTTAAGTATCATGAAAAATCTCCAAATACACACAAAATTTAGCTTATTTGAAACTCAATTTATAGGCTTTCAAGCGTAGAAAACAGTTTCCTGATATTTATTTTCAGACTTAACTCTTTGTTTCATAAAGTAACAAATTTGCAACAATTAATGTATGGAAAAAAAAAAATGAAAAATCGCATTTTATTTTATTTTTTTTTTCTTGATGTACTCATCATTTCCAACTGTAGAAAAAGATTTTTAAGGAAAAATAAAAAATCATGAAATGAAGGGTTACTAAATGATGATGAAAGCTCCCCCAGTTTACGGTACATCCATTATGAAAGAAAAGATGCAAAAAAAGGACTGGACAAAAATGAAATTAAAAGCGACAGATATTTAGATGCCTTGATGGTTAATGCATCTCAAACCTGTTAACACTAATAGAAACGTGATTGGATTAAGTGTTAATTGAGTTAAGTGTTAATATACACTTAACACTTATAAATAAGTTTTTTTTTATCCTCATCCGTCCCTGAAATTTTTACCAATTACAACAGTCCCTGGAGTGTCAATTTGACACTTCTGACTAAAACCAATATATCTCTCTTGTTTCCCAGCAGATTTTTTTAAATTATTAGATTTTGGAACCTCGTGTGTTACTCAAATATATTTCTCAGACAATATATACCTACTCAGCCTAAAATACTTCAATTTTCCGTTGTTCAAAGTCTAAAAAAATCCGAAAAAACATGCAACGGAAAAAAGACTGTAGATCAGCTACGGAACGCTAAAAAAAATCACTTAGTTGCCAAGAGAGCTGAAGTTAGAAGGAATACGTTGCAAACGAAGATTTTTTTTTTGACCACACAAAATATAAAACAGTCAGTGGTGTTAAAAACGTAGTTTTCAATCAATGAATCGTCAAATTTGTGGCTTAAAAGACCAGATAAATTTTGAAAAGAGGATTTAAGAGCTGACGTAATCGGGCACATTTTTGCATTTTTAGATTGTCAAAATACGAAACACATAATTTTTGACGAATCGTCTTTAAAAAATTACTCCTCAATTGAATGACATAGGTATAATCAACAGATACAGAATCGGAAGTTTTCGTTAATGTAAATACCATGTCATTTCATCAGTTGTCAATGGTTTATTTCAACTTCAAAGCTTATAAACTCCATATCACTAAAACTAAAGATGATGGACAAAATTTGACAAAATATTCGAGTTTAGGACGTTTAAATCTACCAAATCATTCATCCCAGGCAGGGTTGGTTGGCTCTTCTCAAACAACAAAGAGCCGGGAGAAAACAACACTGATTTCAGTTCGGCTTCCGAGTGTAATCCTCTTCCGCTGATCGTGCTCCACTCGTTACCAGAGTTTACACGAGCTGTAAGTGACTCGGATGGCAAGTGTGAGAGCATTTGCATCTGAGTGGGAGAAAGAGAATTCTAAACAAAGAGCGACCAGTGTTTCAGTCATACACCTCAGAGTAAAGAAGAAAAAAAATATTTAGACTCCCACCACACTACATAGAAAAAATAACAACAATTTCTCCTCCGCTACCATGCCTACTGCTGTAAGCTGTTTTGGATTCTTTTTTCTTGCAAAAGGTAGCTTTCAAAGAAGAGGTGCCGAGTGGTTTCGTCAAAAAATCAGGACACCGCGAAGAACAAAAACAGGAATTTTCAGGACACCAGTAGATTGGTGGAAATGAAATGCAGCTCTTATTATATTGCATAAATTAAGGCGAAATAGCGGTGCAGTATACGCCTTCCTTTATGCAACAGAAGAGATAAGAAGTTGAGTGACTTGTAGTTTATACCGAAAAACACCGTTCGAATATCATCTGAACCGAAGATGACCATTGGTTTAAGAGGTTAAACTGTTTTTATTACCAAATCAATTGCAATTAAGATCAGAACGGCTTCTAGAAAATCGTACACCTCTGGGACCTTTGATTCGAAGAGATTTTCTCGTGAACGTACCAAGAATAAACTGAGTTAGCTCTCACATTTCTCCTCAACACAATGCGCAACAGATTTTTCCGGAGAAGGGAATTCTCTTTATCAGCGGATGTAAATGCTCTCGCTCACTCTTATGTGTTGACAATCTCACTCTTGATGTCAGTGCGATTTATCTCTCCCAGCACAGATTGGGGGAGAAGACAAAAAAATTGCACTCTCTTTCACTAGACAAGCCGATCTGAGGAGTTTTGCCATCCATGATCCCAGGCATCAAAAGGCCGTTTCTTTGAGCTATCAACTAAACTCCAATAAATTATCAAATTATGGCTAGACGAATTTATTGAAAAAAATCCATCTAAAGTGTTAAAAAAACTTATCTTTATCATATTTATATTAAGTTTTTATTTTCAATAAATTCAACCGAATTTTAAAGTCAAAACTACTTTTTTTATGAAACCATTTTATTAGTTTGTTATTGTTTTCCATTCTAAATTTTTGTGTTTTGAAAACATCATCTTCTTGGATACCTTTGAATCTAAATTCTTAATAAGAAAAACATAGTTTCCACCTTCTGTCCTTTCCAGGACCCAATATTTCCATTTAAAGCTACAAAATATTGAGAGCTAAAAATTTTGAACTTTAAATCTTTGGTTGAAAGTTTATAAACGTTTAATTAATTTGCACTATATAAAATCTTTTTTTTTTAAATCGATTATGATTTCTAATTATCATACGAGTATAATTTTAATATGAAAGTTAAATTTGCGCTTTGTGCTTTCAATATTTGTAACAAAACTTTAATTTTATTATTTTCGATTTTATACTATCAGTTTTTCATCGATTTTTTTCACGTTCCCATTTCCCAATCTTGTACGTTTTTTTATTTTATTTCGATAACCGAAAGAATTTTTTTTTTCTAGAAAAACGTTTTATGTTTGACTTTGTCACAAGCAATCTTGAAATAAATTTAAATATTTTCTTTTTTTTATCAAATAGTGCCAACTATCAACTATTGAATAAATTCTTCCAAGTTAAAAAGAGATTTTTTTTCTAATCAAGCATTCACATTTCATGTCATGATTGGATTTCTGTTTCAAATTTAAAATACTGCAGTGGATTTTTTTTAAATTAATGCTTCAATTAAAAATGATTCAAATTAAAATTAAATATCAAGCATTATCTTTTTTCTAACAACTTTTAAAATATGATTAATTTGAAACTTCATTTGACATTTATTTGAGAATTCAGATTATTTTTAAATCAGCTGTTATATTTTATGTATTCTATTTCTATGCCTCAATTTTAATGTCCAAAGCATTTTTCGAAACACTGTTTCCCATTCTTTTTGTACTGTTTCGGAAAAATTGTTGTCAAATTTCAAAACTCGACTACTAAGAACTTTTTTCTTCTTCTAATTCTAGTTCAGAATAAGAAACTTCATTTTTAATAATATATCAATTACTTACCGGAAATGGCATTTTTAATAATATATCAATTACTTACCGGAATTTTAAACATTCATTATGATTTGTTTTAAAGATTTTGGTTTATTTTATCAGTGAAATATGTTAGTTTTTGAGCCTGTGTGATAATGATAAGTCAGAAAATGGTGTTAGAAACCAAGTTCCTTATTTGTCAGGTATTTTTGGAATGATTTTTTTACAACATCACCAACAATGTTCACAAATTTTTAAACAGAGCTTCCAACTGCTTACATTATAATCTTTTTTTTAAGTGTTTTAATATCAACATATGTCCCTCAGGAGAAAATTGAAAAACAAATCTATAATTCGTTCGAATTACATAAAAATCCAAGAATATTTATTCACCTTTTAAAACCAATCGTAGCCTTGATTCATTGGGTTAGGGAATTTCATTTGAATTTTTAGCTAGAATTTAATTTGCAGTATACAAAATCGCTAGATTTCATGCCTCAGTAGGGGAGAATGGGGATACTTGATCCCCATTTTTTATTTTCATCATAACTTTTTGAGAAAATTTAGTAACTCGCCGTATTTTGCATTTTCCGTCAGCTCATAATTTCAAGTTCATATGATCCAAAAATTAAAACGATACATGAATCTGTAGATGAACTAGAAGTATTTTCGTAAGACAAAAAAAAAAGATATTTTAAAGTTAAAGGAGACTTGATCCTTAACTCAGGGTGCCCTGACTGTAGCAAAAAAAAAATCGAGCAAAATCCAAAGATAAAAGGTCCGTTGACTTTTTTGCCATGTTAGTTCTCATTTGACAGTTTGTAAGTATCAGACAAAGAGAATTCTAAAAGATTGTATACTACCCTAGATTCATTGCATACTTTGAGGCGCAATTTTCTAATTTTAAGATAAATACAGTTTTAAAGTCCTTTTAAAAAAAGTAGTTATTGGACAAAAATTTGTAATTTTGCGATAACCAATGATAACGTTCAATTCAGAAGGAAAATATATCATTCTGGACTCTAGGGATCAATTAAACTCATAACATAAATTTTGAAAAACTTTTTCATAAAAAAAATAAGAGTTTACTATTGTATGTATGTATGTATGTATAGTTCCCCCATCGGTAGCAAGGTCCTGCCTATGTCTGTGTGGTTGGCCCGAAAGCTTCCACGGCCGATGGTTCGTCGAGGAAAGGCATCCAACTAGCAGAAACCTACAATGGATGGCTACCACTCCGCTTGTAAAAGTTTCTTCAAGTTCATCCCAGATGCATTCTCTCTAGTTCCCAATCCCCATTTTTTTGTTTAATTTAAATTCAAATAACATATAACGTAAAAATTACCTGATATTAATCTGTAAAAGAAGTTATATTAAAGTTTCAAGGTTCAAAATTATAAACTGAAAAACATAACAAAGTACCACAAAGTTTTTTTTTGCAGCATTTATGGGGAAACAATTGACTATTTTAATTTAATGAATAAGAAGAACAGCTCAAGATTTTTGTTATTAATTCGTTGATATTCATTTATAACCAAATCAAATTCGAACTAATTATATACATTTTGAGGAAAACTGAAGCAATGAAATGATAACAGTACGATTACTAATTGGAAACGAGCCTTTAATCGAAACCACAGAAGCCCTAACATTATCCACTCAGTAGTAAAGTCATTCACAAGAGAGAGAGTATGACAGGAAGGGAATAAAATATGGAACGTCCTCACCAGTTTTTCTGCTGTTGCTCTGCATCCTGTTCCTGTTCCAGTGATTCCAAGAAAGTCATGTCGAGGAGCGTGTTTCGATGATGCACCTAAACGTTTTCGCACAGCATCGTCGCAAAATCAACAGGACACATCAGGCCCGTGCGAAGGACTCGTCCATGGGGGGGGTTTTCGAAATTCAAATTTAGCCGAAAATCATAACAACACCAAAAATACACAAGAAACAAGAAAATTGATTTCTAAACCATTTTCTTACTTAAAATTATCACACAAACTCAAAAAATAATAAATTATACTAATTAAATCAATCATAGTTTTCAAAACGAATGTTCCAAACCAATGCTATTTCCGGTAAGTTATTGATAAACCATTAAAAATGATGATCCTTATTCTGAATAAGAAATATACTTTAAAATAAATTCTAAGCAGTCTAGATATCAAATTTGAAATCAATATTTCTGAAACACCATAAAAGAATGCAAATAAAAATGTCGAATGAAGCTCGGAAATAAGAACTATTTCACACATAAAGAATGCATAAAATATAACAACAGATTGAAAAAAAAAATCTGAATTTTCAAAAATTGTCAGATCACGTGAAAAATTAACCATGATAAAAAATTGTTGAAAAAGTTATAATGAGTGTTATTATTATTCATCTTATTTTACATTTCTTTTCTTCATTTTCAATGGTAGGATCGATTGAAAAATCCACTGTAGTATCTTGAATATTGAAAAAAATTATCACGATTAGAAATGCGAATTCTCGATTAGGAAAAAAAAACATTTCAAGACTGCCAGTGATCAAAGTAGAAGATAAATCCCTTGTCAAAATCAAAATTCATACAGAATTAAAATAAAAGGCAAAAAAAAATTTAAGTTCAAAATGATAACTTTATAAATATGTATATTTCTAATAAAACATGTTCAATTATACTGACAAATTACAGATTGGGAAACAATCAATAAGAAACTGATAAAATAAAAATAATGAATTCTTAGTTCTGATGTAAATATTCAAAGCACAAAGATTATACAAATTTAGTTAAAATTGCACATTAAAATTTAACTATAAAGTTGCTTCTGTGAATCAAATCAATTAAAGAAAAGATAAATTAAAATCATGATCGATAATAAAAACACAAATATTCAAATTTGAAAAACGAAGACAAAATTAAGAATAATATTTCGTAGAATTAAAAAAGTTTTACTTTAAAATTCGTTTTCTTTGAAAATTTAAACAAAATATGAAAAAGAAGAAGATAAGTTCTTTTTTTAATTTTAGAAGATTTTTTTTTTCATTAAACTCGTCTAATCATTTTAAAAAGATTTTAAAAAAGAATTTAATTGATGACTGCATTTGAACTGCAAAATGAACTGCATTTTGATGCCTATGATTGAATGATTGATTTGGTAGATTTAAGCGTCCTGAACTCGAATCATTTGTCAAATTTTTTCTATAACCTTGTAATTTGGTGATATGGAGTTTATAAATTTAATAATGTATTAGTTTTACGCGAAATAAATCATTAATAACTGATGAAGTAACTAATCTACGGTTACAGAAAAAAATCTAATTCTGAACTTGTTCACTATACCCATTTAATTCAATTAAGGGATAATATTTCAAAGCTGATGATGCATGATCTAAAAAGTTAAATCTACAGTTTATAAAAACTTTGAAAGATTCATTACATTACATGTATTTCTGATATTACTGAATAAAGTTTAAAAAAAATTAAAACATTTAACAAAATTTGTTCAAACCTGCAAATCAATTAAATTTTTGATTTAAAAATATTTAAAATTTGATTTGATTTAAAACTTTATTGAAAAAGGGGAAAAGTACACAAATTGAAAACCTCTATAACTTTTTCGCTGAATCCAAAATTACTTGAAGTCTTGAGGAATGTTGAAAATAGATTTTTACCTTTATTTTTAGATCTTGTGTTTTTGTTTTAAAGTTTGTCAAATAATACAGATTTTTTTTATGATTTTAAAATGTTTGCAAAATTTTTTGTATGTGATGTTCGGCACTTAGAAGAACAAAAAAAAACGAAATGAAAATTGAGACTGATATTGGTTTCTTGAAGAATATTTCATATCAGCACAATTTTTTGTAAATCCAAATTTTTTAGTATAAAAGAAGAGAATCCTAGGTTTTAGATTTTAATTTGCTGATTCTGATGACCATCGCGAGTGAACATGAGAGAGACGAATTAATTTTGAAGCTAAACTAGTTTGAATTCGAGAACGGCATATGTATGTGTGTGCAGCAATCGGAAATTTATTATATGCATGTAATGTCCTAAAATAAAATGTCTCAAGCCTAGGGTGATTTAAGACAAATTTCCGCCGGAGGCGAAAAAAAATTCTGACTTTCTTGTTAACACTTATTTAACACCTTTTAAGATCGAGTAATTGCTCTTAACTTTTTCGAAAATTTTACTTGGAAAAAATCTTCATGGGGGGGGGTTAAACCCCTAAAACCCCCCCCGTTCGCACGGCCTTGGGACACATGCACTCACAAGTCACAACATTTCGTAATCATTTCATCGCTCAACCCAACATGGTGGGCTTTCGGATATATTCATCAATCCGAATATCGAAGCAAGCGGACAGCGAACGACACATCACCAATACACATACAAGCCCGACGATATATCGCACACGACGGAAAAAAAAAATATGGCTGGTGGCGTAGCCTCTTCCAGAGAGTTTCTACCGTTTAATTGAATTCTAAATTCCACTTCATGCCGAATTGAAATCGATAAAACTTCACTTCCACCTAGTACGGTTTATGGTAATTCACACTTCTGCACACAATAATAGAAATATTACATCAAGAAACACAATTTAAAACGCAAAAATATCAATGATATCGAAAAACGCGTGCGCGGCGACCGAGCTCTCCCACCAGGATCGTCAAATTGTTAAATTTACACTTACATACTTTCCCCTTAATCGAAGTTTCGAACATAAGAAAGTTGGCAGCACCGAATCGTTTCACGCACGAATACTGTTTTAGAACGCCGGCTCTATCACTCGGTTCGATGTTGCAAAATATCGTGTTTTCTATCGCCCTCAGCCAAAAAGTGTTATACTATAGAAATTGTTAGAATATCAAATTTTCCCAACGCCGGTGTACGGGAAAAGTGTTGTAAACCTTCGAAATTTCATAAAAAAAAAAAAAGAATAAGAGTTTACTATTGCTTTGAAAATGGTATTATGAAGTTCATATAACACTCTAACGATTGACATATTGGAACAAATATTTCAATTATTATTTTTTCATGTGGGACACATTTAAAAGGGATAAAAAAAGATCATAAAATCACATTTTGGTAATTTGATCAAACAATGTTCAATAACTCTAAAAATACAATTTTGTTTTTTTTAGATAACAGCTCTAGTTGTTTTTCTCCAAAATTGATTTTGATAGAGTGGAAAATTCGCTGCATTGAAAGACTCCTACCGCTTTAAAAAGATGCAACATTTGTATACACCAGTACTTCTTGAATGTTTATTTAATTGGCAGTCAAGGGCATTTATATTATTCTTGTTTCATTTTTCCGGCAAATTTTTATTTCAAAGAAAGCTCATAATCGGAAACCCTCCCAACGAAAATGCCTCAACAACGAAAAAAATAGAAGCAGAAAAACCCTAACACATGTGTGTTATATTGTGGCAAATTATGCAGCTCGCATAAAACCACACCATATTCGGTGGTCGTTATTTTAATTAGACGCCATAAAGCGGAAAGCTTATTGCTGCCGACTACTTCCGGACGTGTGTTTCTTCCGGGGGGGGCTGAATTTTCTTCAAATGGACGCAGCCCCAGTCTGCTCAAGTGTGAGGTTATGACGATTGCACAGAACAGAACACAGTTCCGGTGATTGCTGTTGTTCTTTTTTCCGACTTGGATTGTATTTAACTTGCAAGTCTGGCCGGATTATTATCCTTGAACTACCCCCGCTCCGTCTTAACGTCGAGCTGTTGTCTTGTGTTTGTGAGTGGCTTCCGTGCGGGGAAATTAAACGATTGCGGGTGCGTAATATGAACGGCAATTGAATAATCTTATCCAATAATCATAAATTAGTTAGATAGCAGCAACAACGAGTGGAGGGGGGCCTGGGTGCTACGTTTAGTCTAACATCCTACAGCGTGTAGAGCGACAGCCACGTGGTCATAACTATAATGAGGTTAGTGGCTTTGGCTTTGATGGGGCGAAATTAAGATTCAGTTATGGTAAAGTGGCTGTAACATTATTCCGACGACCAGGATTCAACGCCATTGGAGCATAAAAAACTACAGTAAAATGATGTTTTATGTTCCCCAATGCATTCCCATTCAGTCGGTAGCTAACCTTTCTCTTCTCCGATTCGTACAGTAGGTACCCACTTACTTACAAAGAAAGAATCAGGTCACGCGGACCGGAAAAAAGAATGAACGCTGCTTTTTCGTTCATTCTCCTTTTTTTCTTTCCCGCCAGCAGCCATTGTAACCGTGAATGGAATGTCTCGCTCGGGATGCTGGAATTATTTCAATTTCGTCGGTGACACGTTTCCGGTTTAAATAATCGTTCCGAAGTGGCGTTCGCTTCTTTCGACTCTGTTGCTCTGCACATGAATTGCTTTTAATTTGTTCAACAATTTAGCGAATTTTTGTTTTGTGTTCATCTTCAGAATAATGTTAGCTACTAATGCGATGCAACGTGAAACTTGAATGGTAATGTTTGCAACATTTGTTTTGAACATTTAACAATAATTGCACATCGTTGAAAAGTTAAGAATTCACTCACACTGAAATCGTGGCTAAACCAACCGAATTGATGATGTTTTAAAAAAGGTAATCAAAATGTTTTAATGTTTTCTTTTTCTATTGAGGACCCTACAGAAATGCCCTTCAAGACAAAAAAAAACATAAATATATTTTTTTAATTGCTCAATTTTTTCAACTTTATGGATACTCTTACCCCTTTCCTTCCCATGGTAGCACAGGTGATCCACAACTTTGCAAAGCTCGCATTTGAACTGGGCGCTTTGGATCAACACCATTTATTCACCGAATGTGTAGATATGAGTGAAGAAACATTGCACGAAATTTGAAGAAAATCGGTTCGCTAGTTTTTGCTTAGCAGATCAAAAGCTGCAAAAAATATGGATTTTTTCGAATTTAAATCAAGTTGTCATTTGTTGTTCAATAACTTGACAAGTTTTAACAATTTCCTTCAAATAAAAATACTGGCGTGCAGAAGATTGCTTATGCAAACAGAATCAAATGATGGTTTACTTAGATTTCAACAAAAACATAGGAATTTTTGAGTAAGTAAACTGGATCACTGGTGATACACTGGCTACAAAACGTACTTTTCTTCTTGGGAAGCTTCTTATCAATACTTATGAAATTCATTTCGTCAACAAAAAAAATCGCTTCAGGATAGTTATTTCATCTGCTTAAATGACTACATGTCTCGAAATATTTGTAAAAGTTCGTTATTTTATCGAAAAACGGCATGTTTGGTTTTCCTTGGGCAAAGTGTCATGGCGGCCATTGTTCAAGGCAAACATGAAAATTTCAAATGTTTCAATAAATAGAATTCGAGGGATGCGTATTCCAAAGAAGTTTTTTATCAATTAGGATCGTTCCAGTTTGCGATCAATGAAGTAACGAAATTCCATGTTTTTTTTTGCAATTATTTCCAGTTTTTCATCTGCACCCTATGTGTTGTTATCTTCCCAATGGAGCACATATGATCCACCTCAAAACCCTAATTTATCGAATGGATCATTAAAGTAGGCTTAAATTATGCATCTTTTGTTCTAGAACTTTAGCTGTAAATCAATATTTCTATTTTTAAAACGTGAAAACCTCGGGGGAAGGAAAGGGTTAAAAACTCTTATCGAGGAAGAACCTCTCGAGAACACTCGTAAGACCTTAATGAAATTCAAATTGACTATCCATAAAACACTTAAACATCTTCATAGAAAAAATGAGGCATTTAAGAAGCTACAACCACAAATCAAATTCTACTCCAATCATGAACTTCGTTGTAGGTGGAATTATTGGCATAATATTTTATGCTGAACCGGCACAACTAGTTTTCTGCAACGATATACAATCCGTGTGGAGCGCATCCCTCAGATTTAAGCTTTTTTCCTCGGATTTAAGTTTTTTCTTCAGATTCAACCAAGGCCGGCTCAGGAGAACCCCCCGAGGAAAAAAAAGTTTTAACATTACTTTAATCATACTACTTCAAATCCATGAAAAGAAATCAATACTAGAAATTCTGAATGAAAACTTGAAATATAAAAACTAAAGAGCCTCCATGAAATACTATCTAGATTAGTTTTTGTCTTAAAAAACTTAAGGGGGCCCCCTAGAGTAAGCAGTGAAGGAGCTCTCCCACATTTTGCGAGCTGAGAATATCAAAATCTTCTGGACAAAACCGAGTTCGAAAAAAAATTAAGAAGAATATGAAGCAAAACACCTCAAATTTTCATTTTTTATCGAATATATCAGTTACGGTATTCTGTACAGAACAGGTAAAGTAAAGAAAAAGCATTTCCTCATTTTTATTACATTCAAACATCTTGCACAACAATAATGTTTGTCGTTACGTTAAGTTTCAAAGTTATGATTTACTGCACTTAAATAGAAGCTAATTTCGCTTTATGATAAACATTTCTAGATTTTACCCGGGCAGTATCCGGGTTAATACCGTGTATTATAATAACTTTTCACCTTTCAATCATTATTATTGAAATTTTCATTGGTTTATAAATTCCAAACCCTTTCCCTCCCTATTTTTGAAATTAAAATCTTTTTAAAAAACTGTAGTTGTTTGAATTACACCAATCGACAGTACAGGGTTTCTTTATTGAATTTCCATCTCAATTTCTGTCTTAGACTTGAAATTTGAATTGGAACTTTTTCAACTGATTCAACCAAAATTGTATCATCATCACTGAAAGTAATATCCAGAATTCAGTATATCATTTTACAAATGATCTTTCTCAAATTATCAAAAAAATGATCTGATAGTTGAGTTGCTAGTATCATTGAGTGATTTTCTTAATATGAATATTTCTATGATCTTATTCTTATCTTTTTCCAGATTCAATTCATTGGAATTTTCAAGTCTTGTGTTGTTTCTTCAGTTACTGAAGTTCAGTTTCATCGTTTATCAGACAGAATTTTAAAAATTCTGGATCTTTGTTTAAGGTACTAAACTCATTTGGATTACTTATTTGAATTTTTTCAATGATAACTGATTCTGTATTTTAAACATTTAATGTTGATTCTCTAATTTTTCTTCAACTGATCATTTTTGCACTGATACCCCTTTGGCTTTGAGGGCATCGAATGAAACTTTCGTCACATTTAGAATAACAATTTGATAAAAAAAAGTTTTCATCTGATGACCATCAAATTCAAAAACATCTCACGAAAAGATTTTTTTTTGTGTTTCAAAGACATAGAATTGAAATTCACATTTGGTGCAACTTCTGCTTTTGCTCTGATTGTAACTTTGTATCTTTTTTCTTAATTTAATTCATATTTTGTTTCTCAACACTTGATTTAAAATTATAGCTTAGATTGGAGACACTGAATTTGGGGTTCTGAATATAACGTGATTTACAGTTTTGAATTCTTAAACTCTTATATATGTATCTCTATGGAATGTGAATTTAATAAGTTTGTTTATTTTTTTTAGTTTTGTTTTCTGTGTTTCAAATCTTCATGATACTTCCTAATTGTCACTAGGTAAGTATTTCTCGAATAAGCACAAACCAAACGATCAATGATGATATGAAAATCATTTAAAATATCTATCCGGTCTTTTTTTTAAATTAGATAATTTTAGTTGGTGATAAGGGTTCAAAAAAAAAATGAAAATTAAATATTGCATTTTGCAGCTTAAATCAGAGATTTCATTTCTAAGAAATTTGCACGGGATTGATTGCCAATTTTTATTTGAAGATACAGACCCCGTTCGATTTTGGCAACACGCCCGTACATTTTGTGTTGTCAAAATCAAGCGGTTTTTATTCTCAACTTTTTTCAGTTATTTTTAAGAAATAACTATTATTATTATCCCTTCATTTCATGATTTTTTATTTTCCCTTAAAAATCATTTTAATCAGTTGGAAATGATGTGTACATCAAGAAAAAAAATAAAAATAAAATGCGATTTTTCACTTTTTTCATACATTAATTGTTGCAAATTTGTTACTCTATAAAACGAAGGGTTATCAAAAACGTTATTTTTAGTCAATTTCCGACCATTTGCAGTCATTTCTAATTTTTTTCATCATATTTTTATGCATTTTTGCTTATTTTGCATATATTTGCTTTTATTTGTCATATATGCTGTTTTTGTCATTCTTCATCATTTTTTAGTTGTTTTTAGTCATTTTCGATCTTTTGTTTGAGTTTGTTTTTAAACTTTTAGAATTTTTCTTCTTTTTATCATTTTTGAGTACTTTATAATTTCTTAACAATCTTTCGTTTTTATTATTGCATAAAAACATATTTATGGTGTTTGTCTTAGTTAAATTGGTCCTGTTATAACGAAAACTAAAAGGTAATGTTGTTTCTAAAACCGTTCGATTTTGGCACATGTGCCAAAATTGGATGTTGCCAAAATCGAATGTTGCCAAAATCGAATGTTGCCTAAAACGAACGGGGTCTGTACCAGAAACTATTCTCCACGTAGACAACATAGCTATTTGAAGATAGTATACTGAACTCATCTTCAGTTTTTTTACACGTTCAAAAGGTTTTGGATTTTCCGATAGCATTTGAAAAAAAAATCGAATTATAGGGGCCCCCCGAGAAAAATTGCCCCGGGCCCCCCGATGGATTGATCCGGCCCTGGATTTAAGCTTTCATCTCCTATGCTCTAAAGGCAAAAAAAGTTTAAATCTGAGGAAAAAAAGCTTGAACACGAGATTCTCCAACACTTTGCAAATAGATGGTTGGTCACACGAAACATAGACAAATCCTGTATCGTTGCAGAGATCTGATTGCATCCCCCTGGTTGAAAAGAACTGCTTCCCCCTGCAAAAAAACACCAGTCAAGATAAGCTGTGCGTGTGTGTATATAAACCGGGCGCCAATAGAAAACAGTTTCTAGTTTCTAGACAGTAGTTCTGATTTTTGTTCAAAGCCGTCATCATTATCGGACAATTTTGTAAAAATTAAGACAATTTTAAGACGGTGCCGCGGTGGTCAGTAGTTGATTTTGCAGTTTTGCATTTAAAAAAAACCTGAACACTCCTCATTTTTAAAGTGTGTGTAGAATGTTGCCCCTATTTTGATTTTGGAATTCACTCTTCAGTTGTCAAAATGCAGTCCAAGGAAGAAGAGCAGCGTATCAAAAACACGCAAAGCTGGCAAAATCGCTAAAAGCTGCCAAATCAACCGTTACAAATGTAATAAAAGTGCTTGGGGGACGTTTGTCGACAGCCAGGAAGTCTGGATCGGGAAAGCGAAAACCGGAAGCCGCTGAGACGACAAAGAGAATTGCCGGTAGTTTCAAGCAAAACCCTAACCTCTCTCTCCGAGATGCCGCAAATAAACTGGGTGTATCGTCTACAACCGTGCATCGAGCCAAAAAACGAGCCAGACTATCGACTTTTAAGAAGGTAGTGACTTCAAATCGCCATGATAAACAAAATATGACGGCCAAAGCGCGATCCCGGAGGCTGTACACGACGATGCTGACGAAGTTTGACTGCGTGGTAATGGACGACGAAACCTACTTCAAAGCCGACTACAAGCAACTTCCGGGACAGGAGTTTAATACGGCAAAAAGAAGGGGAAGGGTAGCAGATATTTTCAAGCACATAAAACTGTCAAAGCTCGCGAACAAATATCTGGTTTGGCAAGCCATCTGTACCTGTGGCTTGAATAGCAGCATTTTCATAGCTTCCGGGACTGTCAATCAAGATATTTACGTGAAAGAGTGTTTGAATAAACGTCTGCTGCCTTTCCTGAAGAAACACGGTTGTTCCGTACTGTTTTGGCCGGATTTGGCATCTGGCCATTACGGTAAAAAACCATGGAGTGGTACGTCGCCAACAACGTGCAGGTGGTTCCCAAGGACAAGAACCCTCCCAACACGCCAGAGCTCCACCCAATTGAGAAATGCTGGGCTATTGTCAAGCGGAACCTAAAGAAGACAGAAACAAACTGCTAAGGACGAGCACCAGCTCAAGGCAAACTGGCTTTCTGCGACGAAGAAGGTGGACAAGGTGGCTGTGCAAAATCTGATGGCAGGGATTAAGCGTAAGGCCCGGCAATTCGGATTTGGAAAAGCGGAAGCCTAACTGAATATTTTTCCTGAATTTTATACTAACAAAACTTGAAAAAGAAATTTAATTTGATTTTTTAAATAAACGATTTCACCGATTTACACGCGTTTTCCATTGACCAAATTTTGACCGTATCACCCTTTAACAACATTTGTACCGGATCTGACCGGGTTGACTTCAGGTACCCGGAGCAAAGTGATTTTAATATTCTTTATACACAAAACAACAAACAAACAACAGTTGGATAGCTTTTTATTTTGGTAACCACTATTTTTTTCTTCATGGTGCCTATTGAGTAAAGCGGAAATAAAAGGCCTCAAGAAATGTCGAATTTTTAAAACTTCTATATATGTAGGTACCCAGGTTTTGTTTCAAACGCATTAGAATCAAATTGGGGAATATTATCACCCCGGAACACCTCCGTTTGCTGTGAAAATCAACAACTTTCAACGTTGTTCAAACATTAGCATTACCGTGGATGATGCGACAGAATGGACTGCAACATTTTGGAGAAATAAATGCAGATCTTCGATTCGGACCCAGTCGAATCGAAACCATCATCAACTTTGCTAGCGCAATCCGGGGTGCTGCAATTGAATATTCAAAAAGCATAAAATATCAGCTGCAACTTGCAAAGTTCGGCTTTTGCCTACACATTCACCCTCAGTAGATCTGGCTGTGTATGGAGATAGACAGACCCAGATAAGACACATTTCCTCGGCCAGACTCTCTTCGTGGGTTTCCTTCTTCATCACCATTTTCGTTTGCATTGGTCCAACCGTTACTTTTTCGTGAGTTCGAATTGCAATATTTTTTCCTTTCCCCTCTAGACCCCTGACCCTGAGCTACCCCAGGGCGGATTCGAATACAAGATAACCCGGTTCCTCGGCATCCGAAAATGCTGCTAGGAAGTGACAAGAAAAATGTTAAATATTAAAATTTAAGTGCATATAAACGAAAAGTATGAATTATTCAACCACACTTTCTACACTGGCAGTCAGTGGTTGGTCATGCACTGTGGGTTTAGTCTACGGAATTTGGTGGATAAAAAGTTCAATACCTAAGACCGGCTCCAAACGATGGAAAGTATGACGAACGAAAATATTTTCTCGTTTGCTTTAGTTGTAAACTCCTACCCCGATTTTCCGCTACGCTTTTTTTTATCCAGAACGTTTCTAACCAGAAGTCCAGTCCGGTGTAGTAGGATTTTTTCGCCCTCGCCTCGCCCGGATGCAAAAGATGGAAGCAGTAAATGGAAATTGAATAAGGAAATATTAGTGCAGTGAGGTTGGTTATAAAACTTTATGGTTGGTCGGTTTTGGCGATTGCTATCTGCTCTGGCTCTAAAACCGGTAGCCAGGAGGAAAAAAAGCGAAAGCAGCTCAAGAAGACCACACCGCCATCGGTTTATGGTCAGTCGGCGGTGTTGGGAAATTTTCGGTGCGGTTTGCCTGATCAGAGTTTATTTTGATTTTATTCGGAAGTTTTCCCGTTCTTTATGACACTTCTCTCATTTCTGATGCATTTCGTGTCCTTCAAGTCAGTGTCGGAGACGGAATGATTGTTAAAATATCAGACCTTCTTATCACTTCTATGAATAACATAACAGTTCAAACACTGAAATCGATTGATTCAAATGAGATTTTTGTTTATTCAAGTCCAGTTTCCGTAACGCTTTTTTAAAAAAAACCTTTGTGTTTTGTTTACACCAACCCCCTGGCAACTTGACAGTTCTGGCGAGCTTCGTGTGCCTGATTCAAAATCGCAGATGTCGCATGTGTACCGCTTGTTTACATACTTTTCGAGCCATGCGTGTGGAAAGGGCACATCATCAAATGTGGTGCGAATCAGGCAAATTCATAACTTTCGAATGAATGAAAAAGAGATTCAACCGAAGTTATTATACACATTCAATATTCTACCTATTTATTTATTGTATAGGAACAGTTTTTCCATAAAACAGGAAATGTTCTGCTATAATGTGAAAGTTTTGCCATTCTAAAATTTCCATATGTATCGCAGTTTATGAAAATCATTCGATGATTGTTGTGGTGATGTTTTGTTTTACATTTATTGTGTACGATTGTCCACAATTGTTTCGGTGGAAGGGATACTTGTTCCAAAAAACTGCCGTATATTTGTGGTTTATTTGGATTAGTCCAGTAGTTTTAGACCTAATAAATGATACACAGATTTACGTCTGTGAGTTGATTGCATCGACTAAACTTTTGAAAACAGATCGTTTTACATATAACTGAGCTTAAATTTTTAAATTCGAATCATTTTTTCATTTGTTGAATCAATTGAAAGAGAATATATTTCAATATGCGTCCTTCCGACATGTTAAGTCGCTTGATTTTCAATTTGACAGAACCAGAGAACCAGAAAAAACTGGCACACGCGATTTGTATGGGAAACGTCAAGTTGCCAGGGGGTTGGTTTACACTTTGTTTTAAAGGAAGCAATGAAATTCATGCGTTCATACTAGACCAACATTCAAAGGCTCTCTCTGTCACTCGGCAGCAGCTTTAATCCGTAAAATTGTAACCCTAATAGAATTAGACTTTTTACGATAACAGTCCTTCATGCACGGCTACCCTTGAAAAGAGGGGGCGAACATAAGCGGGAGGGAGCAAGATCCGAGACTTTAGGTTTATTCCAGTGTTTATTTTTGTACTCTTTTTTCACATTCAATTTTTTTCGGTGTATTTTCGTTGATTTTATTTTGTGGCCTATTTTTGCACTGTACCTACGTACAATTCGGTACCCCTAAACGCCGAGCAGGAAAAAGCAATAGTGACAGTAAATAGGAAATGTGGTACCGGGGAGAGGTCATAAAAATAGTGAAGAATTTCCCGTTCGGGTTCCTTGCTTTTTCTGGAAATGATTTTCTTTGTCATTGACTGGAGAATTTTGCTTCTCTTATCGATTTTGGTTAGCTAACTTTAGGGAACCTGAGAACGAAGCTTTCTATTCCTCATCTTTTCTTATAAAATTTGAAAATGCTCGAAATAAAGTCCGTATGAGAAAGCACGTTTGCTAAAGTTAGAATACGATATCCGAACATTTTTTAAATTACAATTTTTAACTCTGCTATTTTGAAATCTTTTTTTTGCAATCCGTCTATTTTCTAGAAATACTCCACTTTTTTAAACTATGAGGCAACACTTTTTATATATCTATAAGCGATTAACCCAGCCTTGCTCGATGTGTCAAAATGGTTTGAATCAACATGAAATGTAGAGTGCATCAGGTGCATACTGTTTTCTTTTTTAAGTATTTTGAATAGATGGAATTTTATCCACAAAAACTCATTAAACATAAAAGTTGGTTGCGTTTAGATATTTTAATTTAAAAATTTCCAGAGCATTTTTGGAGGGGATCTACGGGTACATTTTAGATAAAAAAAAAAATTAACATTGAAACTTAAAGTTCCTGCTCCCCAGTAAGAGATGTACTAGCTGCGAAAGACATTGATTACATGTTCGAGAAAAAAGGTACATTTTCTAAAAGCTATTAATCTTTTTCTTTAATTCTTTCATTGTCAAATTTCCCTATCTATTTCCTGTTCTCTTCCAAAAGAAAAAAAAAAAAGTGATAATGTGACCTAAGCAAACAGTTGTGAACATACAAAACGAGTTTGGCTTCTTAAAGCCTCAAGGTATGAGCTGTTTCAAATAAAGAAATTACAAAATAAATGAAACTTAATGTTTTATTTTGTTCAATTCTTTTTTATTAAAAAGCTTTTTCTAAGTTTTGAATATTCCAAAAAGTGAAGAAAATCTTATTTATCTAATTTTTGCATTGAATTCATTTTTTTGGTCATTTTCAAGTAAACATCAAATTTGTCCCGAAGATTTTGACAGGTGAACATTTGTTTTTTTGGTTAACGTGCTTCAATTTAACGTAATCGTATTTAACGCTTAACAATTTTTTGTACCTATTTAATAAACTGCTTAAAAAATCGTTTTTTTTTTTGCAGCAACACAAATTTGATCTTTCAAATATTGTAAAAATGCCGCAGAAAAAAAAAGTCAGTAATACCGGGCAATCGGGAAAGCCTAGAACTACAATTCACCAACCATTATGAGAAGAACTATCGATTTTGTTGTGACATGACTAAACAGCAAAAAAAAAAGTGTTGCGATATTACACCGAGAACGTGCGCATAACTTGAGTTGCAAAGGTGACCTCATTTTATACCTTTTTTTTGTACAATCTAGTACGTAAAACGGATGTAAAAAAATACACTAAATGTATGTATCAAGTAAACAATACCAAGCATTAAGAATGTGCAAAGCTTCTAACATAATCCCAAGCACATTGTTGGGGGGCTGGGGTACCTTGGGTGGACTGTATGACCAATTTCCGATGTTTGGGGTTCCTTAGGTGGGGTTGGGTTCCTTGGTTGGAGTATGGTGGTGTTCCTCGGGGTTCCTTGTGGGTTCCAGATTCCAGTTAAACACTTATTTTTGGTAAGTTACAAAGTTTATTTTAACTACACGATTCAGGTTTTAGCACAATTTATTAAACACAACGTTCTTTAAGGAAATGCAACACTATAATTTAACATTTATTACGAAAACTACAACATAATATTTAACGAGCAAAACAATTTATCTTCTGCACCAATGGCTATTCGACTTAATACTAAAATTAATGGATATAATTCAAAATGGTGATTTTTGGCTAGATTTGTTACAATAAACAGTTCATTATGGCCCAGTTTCAACAGCTTGTTGCATCGATCAGCTGTAGCTTCTGGAGATGTTAACAGTTTCGTCCTTCTCTGTCTTCCTGAACTCCGAGCATTCGAACACAGAGTTGTAATAAGGATTCTCGTAACCCAACATCCTCGCCCATCCTGAAACCGCTCGCGTTTCTGAAAAGATAAGAAGGGGGATCTCACGAACACGAGGGGGGGCACTGATCTGTGTGGTTCTCAGAGGGTATTTGAGGGTCTTCGTTGGGCTGAAAGGCATCTGGCAACAGGCAAAGTTTTTCGACCGGTCGCGTAGATGGTCCTGTAGTGGTCTTCAGAGTAACTACTCTCACAACACCGTCTGATCCTGGATGCAGCTTCTCAATACGTCCCATTTTCCAACGGGATGGTGGAAGATTCTCGTCCTTGATGATGACCAGCCTGCCAACGGATATCTCAACAGGTGACCTCCATCTTTTGTAACGTCCTTGCAGTTGCGTGAGATACTCTACTCTCCATCTATCCCAAAAGTGTTGAAGCTTCTTCTGGAGCACTTGACTCTGGTTAAGACGGTTCATTGGCACTTCTCGGAAGTCTCTGTTTGGTAGTTGTTGGAATGCTTCACCAATTAAAAAATGGCCTGGAGTAAGAGGTTGAAGGTTTCCTGGATCATCGGTTAATGCGGTGATGGGCCTTGAGTTCAAACAGTTTTCTACTTGGACCAGTAACGTGGTCATTTCTTCAAAGGAAACAGCATTTTCTCCAAGAACCTTCAGGAGATGCTTCTTGGCCGATCGAACCGCAGCTTCCCAAAGGCCTCCAAAATGAGGAGCTGCTGGGGGGATGAAATGCCATTGAATGTGATTGTTGACGCACTCCTTGGATACCCTTTCTTGATGTTGGCTGTTGCGAATGATCTCCAGTAATTCCCGCAGGAAGTTACGGGCTCCCACAAAATTGGTCCCATTGTCCGAATAAATGTCGGCACAGTATCCTCTTCTCCCAATAAACCGGCGTAGTGCTTGGAGAAACCGCTCCGTCGAAAGGTCCGAAACTAATTCAAGGTGCACTGCCTTGGTACAAAGGCAGATGAAAACAGCTACGTAGGCCTTGGTTGCTGGTCTTCTTGGTGCCAAGCGTAAGTACACTGGGCCGAAATAGTCAACACCGGTCTTCATAAACGGTCTTGATATCTTGACGGCAGCTCACCCATAAATTGTTGAATAGGATTTGGCTTTGAGCGGAAACATTGTTTACAATTATGTATGATCTGGCGTGGAACGTTACGACCTCCAAGTGGCCAATACTTCAAGCGAACTGAGCTTAGCAACAACTGTGATCCAGCGTGCATAAGCTTTTGATGGTAGTACTCGTATAAGAGCTTTGTAAAAGGGTGTTTTGCAGGTAGCACTATTGGGTGTTTGGTATCTTCCGACTCCTCTGATTTTCCTAATCGACTGCCAACTCGAATAAGGTTTTCTGAAGATATTTGAGGAACGAACCACCGCAGCGGCGAGTTCCGATGTACATCCTTTCCACCAGCTATACACTTCCATTCTTCGGAAAATGTCTCCTGCTGTATTCGTCGTATTATGGCGTATTCGGCCTCCCGAAGTTCTGCCACAGTTAAAAGACTCTTTGGATTTGGTTCCGATTTCTTCAAGATTCGCATTAGACGCATCCAGTACGCAGTACAGCGCACAAGTTTGGTAAATGATGAAAATTTGTTCACATAATCCATTCCGAAATCATTTTGATTAGATGCCAGGTTCGCTGCTACATGTCGTACTTCTGCATCTACTCCCTCGGTGCTAAAGCTACTTGGCTGGTTCGGGTAATGATTCTGTAGTAGCCATTCAGGACCCTTCCACCATAGATTGCTGTCCTGGATCTGGTCTGGATTTAATCCACGGGAAATTAAGTCTGCAGGATTCTGTATACCAGGAACGTGTCTCCAAACACAATTCTCCGTCGCTGTTTGGATTTTGGCTACACGATTTGCCACGAACGTTGTCCAGGTAGTTGGAACCGCCTTCAACCATTGTAGAACGCAAGTTGAATCCGTCCAAAAGTGCATATCAATCTGGGTCTTCAACGCATCTCGTACCTTGAAGGATAATTCGGCTGACAGAAGAGCTCCGCATAGCTCCAACCTTGGTATCGACTGGCATTTCAACGGAGCGACCTTCGATTTCGATGCTAGTAGATGTACGGAGCTTCTCCCTTGAGTGTCGATGCTCTTGATGTACACGCAGGCGCCATATGCCTTCTCCGACGCATCCGAAAAGAAATGTAGCTCCATACGTACCGAATTTTGGATAACTGCACAACGTTGAATCTTCAAATTGTTCATCACATGAAGCTGCTTGTGGAAATTACGCCATTCTGTTTCTACCTCAACTGGTACTGGTTGATCCCAGTCGAGCCTTTCACCCTTCTCGTTCAATTTCCACAACCTCTGCATAAATATCTTTGCGGTAGTGGTTACTGCTCCAACTAATCCAAGTGGATCGAACAGCATTGCGATTGCCGACAATATTTTTCGCTTGGTTAACCTTTCGTTTTCTGAAATCTGCAGAATGGTAAAGTTGAATCGCAAAATGTCTGTCCGAGGCTGCCATACAAGACCAAGGGTTTTGACTGCAGGGTCTGGGTCGAGCTGTATTTCGTTACTATGCGGTAGCGCTAGGTCTTCCTCTTCTATTACGCGCAAGGCTGTCGTTGAATTCGAAGCAAATTTTCGCAGTCGGAACCCTCCACTCCTCGTTAGATTGATTAATTCCTCACATAGTTTCGAGGCTGCGCTTGCTTTATCTGTACCGGTTATAACGTCGTCCATGTAGACGTCCTCCATAATAGCTTTGGCTCCATTAGGAAATCTTTCCTGTTCATCTGTGGCCAACTGTTTCAAGGTTCTGGTGGCAAGAAACGGTGCCGGTTTTGTTCCGTAGGTGACGGTAGTCAGTTCGTAGGTCTTCACCTCCTCCGATGGATTCTTCCTCCACAGAATGCTTTGAAGCGGTATGTCTTCTTCATCGATTCCGATCTGTCTGAACATTTTTTCGATGTCCGCGACAATCATAATTTGTTTCGTGCGGCAACGCATGATGAGAGCTCGAAGCTCGTCCTGGATAACGGGTCCTGCCAAGAGTGTATCGTTTAGGGAAATACCGGTGCTGCTCTTGCATGATGCGTCAAACACCACTCGAACCTTCGTGGTTGTGCTGGCCTGTTTGATGACTGGATGGTGTGGTAGATAGCAACGTTTTTCCGGGCCCACATGCACCCTGCGCATGTGCCCTAGCTGTATGTACTCCTCCATGAATTCGTTGTACTGACTCCGCAAATCTGGATCCCTCACCAATCTGCGTTCCAAGCCACTCAGTCGCTGAAGTGCAATGCCTCGCGACTCGCCCATCGTCAAAAGCACCTGGTCGTTTTTCGGTAAGCCAACAGTATATCGCCCATCAGAACTCCTCTGGATTGTGCGAACAAACTGCTCCTCGCAGCGTTGTTCTTCCGGGGAAAATGTGTTCGGAGACCCTATCTCCTCACACGACCAAAACCTGGTGAGAAGTTCGTCGAGATTTACTGTAGATGCCGTATTACAAACGATGTGTGGTGATGAATCCTGATGTTCGACTGCACCGGTGACCAACCAACCAAATACCGAATCTATCAGCATTGGTAGCCCTCTGCCTAGCGGGATTTTGTTGTCGGTTTGAAAGAAGGTGAAAAAATGTTGAATGCCGAATACCAAATCCACTGATTTGGATTGGAAAAATACTGGATCTGCTAGTTCCACACCCTGTGGGAACTTCCACGACGAAACCGTCACGCTGGTAGTAGGCAGATCTGCAGTAACCGCTGGTAAAAGTAAAAACTCCATCTTCCTCGCAAAACCCGATATTCGCGACTTGACAACTGCTGAAATCTGGTACTTCACATTGGTATTCGCCTTGCCGATTCCCAAAACTGAGATGTTCGAACGTCTTCTTGAAATCTTCATTTGCTGACAGAGCCTCTCTGTCATGAAGTTGCACTCTGACCCTGAATCTAATAATGCCCTTGCATGAAAGGTCTTGCCGGTGTCGTCTTCCACTAAAACGACTGCTGTAGCGAGAATAATAGTTGAGGAACGGCTCCTTGCAACGTTTGAAGAAACTGTTTCTGTTGAAGTATTCGGTTGGAGAGCAGCTGGTTGACTACTTCTGGCGGGTGGTACCATTCGCATATTGCTGTATCCTGTGTTATCTTCTCGGAAGCACACTAAAGTATGGTGCTTTCCCCTGCATTTGCGACACACCTGCATTGATCTGCATTCCGAAGCTTGATGGCCACGTCGGAAACAATTGCGGCATAGCGAGTGCTGTCTCAGAAGCTTATCACGAGCGGAGGCATTCAATCTCGAAAACGCTGGACACGTGTAGAGGAGGTGCGAATCTGGACAAGCAATACAAGATCCTAGTGATGATTGAGTTGCGCTATAGCTGGTTCTGGGGACGACATTCTTTTTGGGTAACTGTGACAGCTCCGGCTTGGGATCATGTGATTTGGATGGCAGTGAGGCAAGAATTTTGACTCTCGTTTGCAGGAACTGCGTAAGATCCTTTACGGTATCCTGGCTCTGGAGCGCGCTATGCTCTTCCCAAGCACGACGCGTGACGGGGTCTAGTCTGGAACACAATACTTCCAACAGCAGTAAATCCTTGTAGTCTTCAGGTTTCACTAGTTGGTCTAAGGTTTGGACAATACGCTCAAAACCTTCGAGCAGCACCTGGATCTCCGATGAAGATTCTTTGGAAACTTTCGGAAGTTTGAACAAATTTCCAACCTGACGACGTTTTAAAACCTTGCTGTCGTTGTATCTTGACATCAAAGTGTCCCAAGCGATGGAGTAGTTGGCCCTCGTTAATGCCAAGGGGTCGATGAGCGATCTAGCTTCTCCAGCTAGACATCCCTTGAGGTAGTGGAATTTTTCCACATCCGGTAAGTCCACCTTTGAATGGATCAGCGACAGGAAAAGATCTCGGAAACTCAGCCACTGGTCAATGTTACCGTCGAATGTCTGCAGACGTATTTGGGGTAACCTCACATGTTCCGTCACTGGCTGAATGGATGAATCCATGATACGGGTGGACTGCAAGACACTAGTGTTCGCTGCATTTCCTTCCAGCTCCTTGATCCGGTCTAACATGCTTGCCTTAACATCGTAGAAGCGCGTGGTGAAGTCCAACCTTATGCCTGGGCAGTTGCCTTCCTTCGTTGGATACTCATCATGCATTTCAACATCCATGATAGCATCGTTGACCTTATCCCAGAGTTCGTTCAATTTTTCCAACCTGACCTGAATCTGTTGAACTGATGTTACCTCGCCCAATGTGTTCGCAAACGTGGTTAAGTTTTTAAACATTTCAAGTAACGCCTTCAACCTGGTTTGAAGATTCCTCAGCGGTGGATTTTTAGCAGAAGAGGTTGCGCCGGAGGTAGCCATGGTTCTCGTTGAAAAGATGATTCACGGTGGTGTATGGTAGTAAAATAACAGGTGAGTATTCGCACTTTGAACTAGCTTCGGCAAGGAACATACACTGTAGAGCTTAACTTACTTTAAGAAACCTTAAGTTGCACTCCTCTACAGGTATCGAACTCCGAATTCCGAACGACCTAGCGGTTGAAACGCGTGCGTTGCCTTCACGCGTGGGTGCGCCTCTTCGTATACAAGCGGTTGTAATAATTTGCCCTCAGATCAGATCAATTTCAGGATACGCGAAAAGGAAATATGCGATGTAGTAATCAAATTCCGTCAAAGCTTCGGCAAGGGACATACACTGTAAAGCTTAACTTACTTGACAGAAACTAAAGCTGAACACCTTTACAGGTATGAATTCCTAGCCGCAGATTTCGTTCAATGAATATAATTGCGCGCCTTATTATTGGGGTGCCTCAGACCAACTCTTGGATGTTCTCGGTACCAAACAGTGTAGCAGGGGGTGGTGGGTTGAGATAACGTTTATGTAGTATTTGCATTCAAAATATAGCTTCGGCAGGACGTATACCATCGGTTCTACTAACCTGACCGAAAAACTCGTTCCGCAGATTCAATTTCCAAAATATTTTGAATCCAATTTTTGTTGAACGGTGTACAAAATTTCAAAATGCACTCGATAGCGAAAGTGCATCAGAAGGCCCCTTGTATCAATCGATATCCAAATGCGATGATTCAAACTCAATCAAATACCGTTATGAATATCAGTGTGTTCGTGAGACGGGAAAATATATTTGTAGTTTCATGCGGGTCCAGCTTCGGCTGGTTCATATACTAAAGTAGTTCGCTGAATTTCACTCACCGAAACAGAAGTGTTGTCCTCCGGGTAGTTCGCTGGTGACCGCGCGATTTTTGGCCAAGTGACGACAGTTATTTAGTGCAGTAGGTGAACCATTTGAATCCTGCACATGAGATACTGCAACACAGCTGATTCCAGGTAAGCTCAAGGTTCAATATTTGAAGCTCCAGTAGCTGTTCCGACCTTGAACTTGAACTGCGCAGCAACCACAATGGCGGCTTCGAAAATTGGATATCCGTGGATAGTGATTATTGCCTCATTAATCACCCGATCCAATATTCCTCGTGAAACTTATGCGCTGAAGATTACTGCGGTGGTGTTGTGTTTAATCGCGGTTGCGATTAATTGGTTTCATGGTGATCATTCATGCGGAAAGTATTTGGCGAAACCAAGATGGAGTGACGTCACCACTAATTTCAATCAGTGATGACCGGTGGATGATGATTGGTGATCGGTAGATGATGATTGGTGCGACGTCACTGATGTCGGTGGTATTGGTACCTCCTTAAGCCGAATGCCAAAGTCCAAGTAGTGGTGAGGCTCGTGGGATGTTGAGGTTGTTGTAGTGATCGTGGTGCAGCGTATTGGGTTGAGTGAGATCCAATTCTCACAGCGGGTTGTTTACCAAATAGAAGGAAACAGGTATGGTGTAATAAACAACAAAACCAAAACTTCGGCTGGACATAAACTGTTCATAAAGTTTACCTGAGAAACCAGTATTTCGGCTGTGACTGGTTTATCCTTCTGCTGTACGCTGCTCTGGAAGATTCGGGCCACAATTGGGGAAGTGCGTGTTGCTATTCCGAAGATCCAGAAGACATCCACAGAAGAAATGCTAAACGCAACGTTTTTCTAGTGATAAACGGCGATAGCTGAGCCTTCTGTTTCACAAGGTGCAAGTCTACCAACAAAGTTGTGAGTTGGTGACTAATGGTGAGCGACGTGGGTTGTGAGATGATTTTTGCGGGTTTTCTGAATCTTCTTGCTGTGCTCCGGGGGCAATGGCGATTAAAATTGTGCTTCTAGGCGGTGCTTTATGGGTTGTGCTGGTTGATCCGGTTCGGATGGACCAAAATGTTGGGGGGCTGGGGTACCTTGGGTGGACTGTATGACCAATTTCCGATGTTTGGGGTTCCTTAGGTGGGGTTGGGTTCCTTGGTTGGAGTATGGTGGTGTTCCTCGGGGTTCCTTGTGGGTTCCAGATTCCAGTTAAACACTTATTTTTGGTAAGTTACAAAGTTTATTTTAACTACACGATTCAGGTTTTAGCACAATTTATTAAACACAACGTTCTTTAAGGAAATGCAACACTATAATTTAACATTTATTACGAAATCTACAACATAATATTTAACGAGCAAAACAATTTATCTTCTGCACCAATGGCTATTCGACTTAATACTAAAATTAATGGATATAATTCAAAATGGTGATTTTTGGCTAGATTTGTTACAATAAACAGTTCATTATGGCCCAGTTTCAACAGCTTGTTGCATCGATCAGCTGTAGCTTCTGGAGATGTTAACAGTTTCGTCCTTCTCTGTCTTCCTGAACTCCGAGCATTCGAACACAGAGTTGTAATAAGGATTCTCGTAACCCAACACACATTGTCAACTGAAAAAATAGTGAAGATAGAGGCTACGAAATATATTGAGAGGAACATTCAAATTTATATATCGTTTATATATGGCCTGGATTCGACCAGACCGAACTGAACGCCAATTTGAAAAAAATTGAGTTATCTATTGCAGCGGATGCGAAACATGATAAACTACCTGTCCAATGAAAATCAGAACATTTTTCCTATATTTTCTGATTTTATTAGAAAATTTCAATGTTGTAGACAGTGAAAATGGCAAAAATGCGTTGCGCCAAAGTGAACTGAGAGCCACCTTAGAGGTAAAGACAAAATGTCTGTTTTGGTCAAGAAAACTAATTTTGTGCGAAATAATCTTATGTGTGTTGGTTTTTTCGATTCAAAACAGTTCTTCGGCTCGTCTCGAACTAATATCTGATAAATTGAATGATAAAGAACGTTCCCGTGGCTAAAAACTTTATATTTCGGATTTCAAGCATTTGTAAAAATTTCGCTCCGCCAGACTGAACCGAATCCCTTGAGTATTGTTTTCCAATTTACCCAAGAGGATGTTAGAATTTTTAACATTTAACGATAAAAGATACTTTATTTTATTGCTCACTGTCGTTCAGAACGCAACCGGTAAGTAACAATTAAAGATATTTCGGACTTCAAAAGTGCGAAATTTGTATGGCTCGGTTCACTCTGGCTCAACGAAAAAAAACATTTTCCAAGCATCAGCCATACTCGTTGGGTGCTGCTCGTAAAGCGCCTATTAGTAGGCTCCTACGTTTAGAACAAATTGCCCAGTCAAATGATAGCGCATGGTAATTTTTTAAACATTTTGGTTCGACCAGAGTGAACTGGGTGCAAACATATTGCTATAAAAATTCTGTTTACGGCTTATTGTGTAATCAGAAATCGACCAGTATATGCTCGACGGCTTTATAAGAGTCTAAATGTGATAGTAAAATGATGAAATGAGATATCTAATGAAATGGTATCAATTGGTAGGGCTGTGAACTTTGTACTCGATTTTCTCGAAATCAAGTTTATGGCGTTCAGTTCGGTCTGGTCGAATCGCGACCATATAATTTATACCTTTTCAGTTTTGAATCCTGAAGCTGAATTTGTTTTTTAAGTTCTGATTATAAAATTTAAGTTTTGAATTGGTTTTGAGTGTGAGAATTTGTACCTAAATATATTAAATGATGTTGTATTTTTATAAGCTTTGGTTTACTATTTTGATGAAATTGTTGTGATATAAGTTGGATGTAACTTTATTTAAATAATGAGCTTTGTTTTTCTCCAAGAGATTATTGAAAGCAATTTATCATTTAGTCAAGATTTTCTGAAGTCAATTTATTTTAAATTTTGAACCTCAAGTGAATAAGTTTTATAAGTCTAAAATTGATATTGAAACCAACGCTGATTTTCCTAAAAAACGATTGATAAAGGATTCGTGCTTGGATGGTTTTCTTTATTTTTAGATTTTAAAGAGATAATAATTTTGATTGAAACGCATCCTGACTCCTCAATGAATAGCTTTGGTGATTCGTTCGTTTCGAAACATGGCCTGCTGGCCAGAACTTTGTTGTTACATAAGATATGTCAATGTCGCGTGGTTTTTCAATTTTTCGGTCAGACTGCCACTTCCATCCTCAATCATAAGATTTTTTATCAGGGTCCAGTATTTAGTGTTGGGAATTGAGGGCTATTTTAATTGCTGTTTGACTAATAATTTTAATCGGAATTTTGGGATTTATTGACCTCATTTGGCTGATTATGTGGTCCACAAGTCTATTATAGTTAGTATCAATTTCTTTTATTGAAAAAGAAACTTTTAGCATCTACTCCCAAAAATACAATGCGATTAAAATAGAATAAATTAAGATACAATTACACATGAAGGTACCATAATCCGGGGTAATATTGATCATGTTTTCCAATATTTTTCTATTATTATTCTTATTAAGGGGAATGTGGCATGTTTCTTATTTTTAAAACCAGTACTGGACTCCCATGAACGTAAAACATGGTTGCAAAAATTTATTGGACTACTTTAAATTTGATTTAAAAAATCGATTTTGTCGCTATTCAGGAATTGATGCTTTGGGGTTACATTGTTCAATCTCCATTTTGACGTTTTAAAGGAGTTTTCTTGATCATAAAGGATACAAAACACCTTCATAATTGTTTACAAAGTCTAATTTATCATTTTTATCTTCCTTGCGTTTTAACGATTTCTTTTAGAAACAATTATAATCGAAAAAAATCAATGATGCTGCATACATCTAGGGGCTAAAATTATAATAATTGCTAAATAGTTTTAGCTTCAAAATACGAATGAAATTTTACCTTCACACATTCCCCTAGGCCCTCCCACTATTTACATTATCATTTTTCTTATAAGTTAATCATTTGATAGGATTCCTATCCATTTGTCCAATAAGGGCTTACTCTTGGAAAATGTACTTAGTTTTGAAATATCAAAAATTTATCATTAAATAACTTTGAAAATAGCACTTTAACTATACATTTACAGAGAATAAAAGTTGGACTTTCACAATCAACCACCCTTTTGCTTCTAAATACTTTTATTTATCATCAGAAGATCTGTTTGATTGCGAGCCTTGGAAAAAATAGATATAGAGTTTTCGAAAATTCAAACTATAGACTAAGTTATTGATGATAATGTGGAAAAATTTATTGATGGTCAAAGTTACCTCGGTGATCAAAGTTACCCCGTTTTACGGTATTTTGAACATCAGAAATATTGGTGGTATTTGAGTGGAGTTGAGAATGACCGAAAATTGCGATACGTAATATTCGAATGGTCCCTTACTAATAAATTTTTTCGAATGTATTTCTACCCAACGAATTGTCAAATCTGCTCATTCATCCTACGGCACCATACCCAGAAAGCAAAACTATATACAACTAGGTGTAAGCTCAGCTGGTACCAGGAAAAATTACAAAATAATCAAAAACAGACACAACGTTCTTAAACCTTTTCACGGCTGTAAACAAAGTCTGACTAACGACAATTTCCTTTTCTAATAAGAATCTACAACTGCACGCTTGAGTAATATGCAAAAAATCAATTCACTCAGATTTTACGTGAAATTCATGTGCTAGTTACGTAGAAGTAAAAGAGTCACTGCAAGACACACGTAGAATCGATGTGTTGCAACAAAATCCTAGTTTACGTGAAAAATCCCGTATAATTAATTTCTTAATTATTTTGCGTGTAATTCTTAATCCACAATTGATACGAAAAATCGTTAATCTGCGGAGAAAACAAAAATTTTATATGAATCGAAAAAAGGCTAGAATTTCGTTAAACAACCGGAAAATTGTTTAAAATCAAGTTTTGTTGAACTGTGTTTTAAAAACATTTTTTTTAAATTTTGTTAAGTATAAAATAAAAATAACTAACCTTAAGCTCGGGACGAATTTTATTCCAAAGGAAATCCAATGGATTGATTTGATTCCAGGTAAATTCCCTAAAAAAATAAGACCAAAATAAACCTGCCAGTTGAAGATTTGCTCAGAGAGTCTGATTATTTTTTTTGTGATGCGCGGAGGAAAACAAATAAAATTTTCGACAACCGCGGACTACTGTGTTGTAATATTACATATGTTATAAAATAATATTTTAATATTATTATTTTTTGCTGTGTATGTGTTTCAAGACGATTAAGTGTTAGTCACTATTTTCTACCAGTTAAGACGTAGTTGTGACTAACAGTTTTTAAAATTCAAGGACTTTTGCTAATGATCCATGTTTTCAAATTCAGGAACCAGTATAATGAAACTGGGAAAATAGTAATTATGGCATTGTGGCGAGTTAAAATAACAAGTAGAATTATTGAGAGATTTTTTTTTTGTTTGGATAATAAATATACTGAGTATGCTTTGAAGAAGAAAATAAAGTTGAAAAAAAAATGTACCCAAGCGAAAATTTATGTAGTTACATTGAAAACTCAAAATTTTCGGTCAGACTTTAGCTGACGCCATTCACACTGTATCACATTTTATTACGTTCTTCCAAATCTGTTTCTATTAAAAAGTCATAGAAAGGCCGAATCCAACCAAAAACCCATAATGGTTTAACATCGTAAAAATTCGTCTTATCAGAGATTTGAGAAAAAAACACAACAAGTATAATAAAATCAAAGCTCAGTCGGATAAAACTGCTCACTGAGTTGCGTATAATGCCTTCAATAGTTTGCACAGACCCCAGCGTATCACATATTTGAATGATTTTCAAAGATTGGTTTTTGGAAATACGTCAATTCTATGCTTGAAGCTAATTTAGTTCCAAAAAAATTTTTTTTTTCACCAATAAAAGTGCTAATACCACACAGAACAAACGTACAAGCTAGCCCACGAAACTTGTGTTCTTGTGTTCTTACGAAGACTCTTCAGAATTATTTGCCGAATATTTCGCAGCATTTACAAACGATTTGGTTACAGAATAAGAATTGTAAGTCACGACAGAAGTTATGCCAGAATTGAGCGTATCGACAACAGATCCTCGGCCGAAAAATTTCTCAGCTCCAGAAATCCAAAGTAAGTGGATCTGATGGTGTTCCAAATTTGTCCCTTAAAAAGTGCGTAAGCGCTATTGAAAAGCCTCTACAATTGCTCTTCACAGCTTTTATTAGCGGTGGTTTGTTAAGCAAACTATTGAAAATGTCACACATTTTGCCGACTCACAAAAATGGTTCAAAACTGCCCGCTGATAATTATCGAGGGTAAGTATCAGAAATTTTGAATATAAATGTTCGGATGGAAGAAATTTTAATGTTCACAAAAGGGTTACGCAAAACAATCATATTTCAGTAGTTTGATGGGAGCAAGGTTGGCAAAATCACAGAAAAATATGTAATTTCACAGAATTTTGAGCAAATTTTCATCACAGAATCTGTATACAAAACACAGAATTTGGAAATATTCACTGATTTCACAGAATTTTTGAATTGTGCATGGATTTCCAAAATTATATTTTTTTTTTGGCAAATATAAAATTTAGATTTCTTCCTTGGAATTAGAAAAGTATTTTAAGATTGGTAATGTCATGAACTTTTCCCTATGAAAATGTTATGAAGACCCCATTCATCATGAACTCTCAATGAAATTTAAGAAAATAACATCACAGAAAACCACCTCAGAATTTTTGGGTTGAATCACAAAAAGTTAGATTTTTTTTTCTCAAAAACACAGAATTTATTTTTCAGCAACCTTGGATACGAGATTTGTGAGGTCTTATTTTGATTTGCATTTTGTTGCATTTAAGCGCAGACTGGTAACTGAATCATAAAAATATTTATTTCAAAATAATTGGTTATTGTCCGAAAAATATTTTTACACCAACAGTGTTGGTTTAAGATAATAAAACATGAAGTTTGTCAGTGATATTTTTAAGCCAATCCATCTTACTGGGTAATGTTTTTACAGCATCGAACAATGAACAAATTTGTACATCTACTGGTCGATTTTTAAAATTTCTATGAAATTAAAAACCTTTAAAAAAACTGGCTAAAGATGTGAGAGACTATGTCATCAATAATTTGTAACCATTGAAAGATAGCTCGATTACATTAAATAAGAATAAAAATTAAATATGTGCTTTCGTGTACAGATATTTTATATAACCCCACCGTTGCATGTCTCGTTTGACATTAAAGATTTTCACTATCTTTTACTTATTTAGTAGGAATTGCGATTCGCATTAACATTGTCAACAATTTGAGCTATCATTTCAAAAGCTATTTTATGTTTGATGGGATCTTGATTCCTTCACAAATGTTTCAAATCTTCAGGAAAGTTATCCAAATTCAAACCAAATTTCAATGAATTCGTAAACCAAAAATCAATAAACCAACATATGTGTACATCCCCTGTAAGAAAGATTTTTCAAATAACGGTACATTTTGAAATAAATTGCCTAGCTGAACATTTTATGGAACCTGCTCCCAAAATAGCTAGCTTTTACTTTTCGGCCCCCCGCAAAACGCCTAGCCCTGAAGGCAAAATAAACGAGCTTCAAAACGCCCACACAGCCCATGAACCAAGAAGGTTCCATTTCTGATGGATTTCCTAGGAAGTGGTTTCGGTGTAAGCCCAAACCCCATTATTATCCTATAAATTACACCATCCATCCGGATGCGAGCAAAGGAACAACGGTTACCAAAAACTGCTTCCTAGGAGGTTGTTCCCTGGTTTTGGCTGGCATTTTGCCCGTCTTGAGGCGTGAAGGAAAGATTTGGTGCGTGTGTTTGTTTGAGTTTGTGTGTGTGTCTGTGTGTGGTTGTGCGAGAGGTCAGTTTGATCCCCTTTTTCCCGTTCCGGAAGCCAGGATGAAATGCTTTTGTCCGAGAAAATGGTGGTCATTTCTTTTCTGCTGAGAAGAAAGATTCGGACCACTCCGATGGAGCAGTATACTTTCAGGCGGACTTGTGGGCGGGTTTTGTTTACTGTTTGAGGTGAGGCCGCCTGCATTGTGCTAAATTATCACATAAAATTTGGAAAATTTGCAAGATTTATTTTTATTGCCGCCATTTGTGGGTAGATGGAATGGCCTGGAAGGTTCCTTCCTTTCCTTTTGTTATCGCCTTTTGAAAAAGTGCCCTTTCCCGATCAGCCTGAAGAAAATTTAAGCAATGACGGTAATGACTGGATCAGAGAAATGGTTTGCTGATATGGTGTTAGAAAATTAATCTCTCCTACTGATTCATATCGTTCAAATATTTCATTATGTCTTTCATTCTGTTCGAGTGCTTTTAAACTTGCTGTTCGATTCAGGATTTTTAAACAGCTTTGCGTTCATTCATCCTCGGGAATAATCACAGAAAAGCTATTAATCTAGATAATTGCAGCTGTCGATTTCGAGGAGTGTTTATCTTACGTTCTGGGATTGTTTCATGCTCAACGGTAATTAAAACAAATCCGTCTGGAACGACAACTAAGCTGAAAGCTGAAATTGAAACAAACAACCTGGCCGAAGATCCTGACGGGCAAATAAAACGCACCCAAGTCCCATGAATCGTAATTACAGAGCCCAAATCTCATTAGGATAATATCACGCAACACCCCCGCCATATAAAGCAATATGACTGCTGCTCGTTGAATTGTTTCTTAAAAGCGGCGAGCTGCATCATTCAGCTATAAACAAGAAAATCGGCTTCAATCGCACAAATTACACTTTGAATGGCGCGCAAACGGAAAACGAAAATTAAGCGCCCGCCAGAAGAAGAAATCCCATTGAAAGGAACTCGCAATTGCAGACCTGGTCCTAAGTCCTCTCTTCAGCCTCACACACAGGTCTGAGATGAGTTTCCTTTTCGCCGTCTCGGGGCTAAACTTAATTTGATTAAGTACATTCAATGTAATTAAACATTGACCGGTGTGGAAAAAGTTAGCTTTGCTTGGTGTTTTTTTGTTGCTCTGGATTTCTATCGTCTCAATGATTGTGTTTGAATTTTCAATTTATTATTCCTAAAGAATTTTCTTTATAAATGCATTTTTCAAAACAAACCTCACTTAACAATAATTTATACCAACAACCAGATTTCTGAAGAATTGAGCCACAAAACAAACCCGGTTAAGCTTCAAATTGATTCCTACTTTGATTTGTTTGTGCTCTAAAATACTCAAAATAAGAAATGAGAAATGAGGAACAAAAACCAGAAATGAGAAATAAGAAATGAGAAATGTGACATGCGAGTTTAAAATAAGAAAGGAGAGATGAGAAATGAGAATTAAGAAATGAGGAATGAGAAATGAGAAACAAGAAATGAAAAATGAGAAAAGAGAAATGAGAAATTAGAAATGAGAAATGAGATATGAGAAATGAGAAATGAGAAATGAGAAATGAGAAATGAGAAATGAGAAATGAGAAATGAGAAATGAGAAATGAGAAATGAGAAATGAGAAATGAGAAATGAGAAATGAGGAATGAGAAATGAGAAACAAGAAATGAAAAATGAGAAAAGAGAAATGAGAAATTAGAAATGAGAAATGAGATATGAGAAATGAGAAATGAGAAATGAGAAATGAGAAATGAGAAATGAGAAATGAGAAATGAGAAATGAGAAATGAGAAATGAGAAATTTGAAATGAGAAATGAGAAATGAGAAATGAGAAATGAGAAATGAGAAATGAGAAATGAGAAATGAGAAATGAGAAATGAGAAATGAGAAATGAGAAATGAGAAATGAGAAATGAGAAATGAGAAATGAGAAATGAGAAATGAGAAATGAGAAATGAGAAATGAGAAATGAGAAATGAGAAATGAGAAATGAGAAATGAGAAATGATAAATGAGAAATGAGAAATGAGAAATGAGAAATTAGAAATGAGAAATGAGAAATAAGAAATGAGAAATGAGAAATGAGAAATGAGAAATGAGAAATGAGAAATGAGAAATGAGAAATGAAAAATGAGAAATGAGAAATGAGAAATGAGAAATGAGAAATGAGAAATGAGATATGAGAAATGAGAAATGAGAAATGAGAAACAAGAAATGAAAAATAAGAAATTAGAGAAGATAAATGAGAAACGAGAAAAGAGAAATGAGAAACGAGAAATGAGAAATGAGAAATGAGAAATGAGAAATGAGAAATGAGAAATGAGAAATGAGAAATGAGAAATGAGAAATGAGAAATGAGAAATGAGAAATGAGAAATGAGAAATGAGAAATGAGAAACGAGAAATGAGAAATGAGAAATGAGAAATGAGAAATGAGAAATGAGAAATGAGATGAGAAATGAGAAATGAGAAATGAGAAATGAGAAATGAGAAATGAGAAATGAGAAATGAGAAATGAGAAATGAGAAATGAGAAATGAGAAATGAAAAATGAGAAATGAGAAATGAGAAATGAGAAATGAGAAATGAGAAATGAGAAATGAGAAATGAGAAATGAGAAATTAGAAATGAGAAATGAGAAATGAGAAATGAGAAATGAGAAATGAGAAATAAGAAATGAGAAATGAGAAATGAGAAATGAGAAATGAGAAATGAGAAATGCGAAGTGAGAAATGAGAAATGAGAAATGAGAAATGAGAAATGAGAAATGAGAAATGAGAAATAAGAAAGAGAAAGAGAAATGAGAAATTAGAAATAAGGAATGATAAATTAGAAATAAAAAATGAAAAATAGGTTCCGAGAAATGAGAAACGAGAAACAAGAAATGTGCAATGAGTAATGAGGAATGAGAAATGAGAAATGAGAAATGATAAATAAGAAATGAGAAATGAGAAATGAGAAATGAGAAATGAGAAATGAGAAATGAGAAATGAGAAATGAGAAATGAGAAATGAAAAATGAGAAATGAGAAATGAGAAATGAGAAATGAGAAATGAGAAATGAGAAATGAGAAATGAGAAATGAGAAATGAGAAATGAGAAATGAGAAATGAGAACTGAGAAATGATAAATGAGAAACGAGAAATGAGAAATGAGAATTGAGAAATTGAAAATTAGAAGTTTTTTATGAGAAATGAGAAATGAGAAATGAGAAATAAGCAATAAGAAATGAGAAAGGAGAAATAAGAAATGAGATATGAGAAATGTGAAATGAGAAATTTGAAATGAGAAATGAGAATTTCGAATAGAGAAATGAGAAATGGGAAATGAGAAATGAGAAATGAGAAATGAGAAATGAGAAATGAGAAATGATAAATGATAAATGAGAAATGAGAAATGAGAAATGAGAAATGAGAAATGAGAAATGAGAAATGAGAAATGAGAAATGAGAAATGAGAAATGAGAAATGAGAAATGAGAAATGAGAAATGAGAAATGAGAAATGAGAAATGAGAAATGAGAAATGAGAAATGAGAAATGAGAAATGAGAAATGAGAAATGAGAAATGAGAAATGAGAAATGAGAAATGAGAAATGAGAAATGAGAAATGAGAAATGAGAAATGAGAAATGAGAAATGAGAAATGAGAAATGAGAAATGAGAAATGAGAAATGAGAAATGAGAAATGAGAAATAAGAAATGAGAAATGAGAACTGAGAAATGAGAAATGAGAAACGAGAAATGAGAAATGAGAATTGAGAAATTGAAAATTAGAAGTTTTTTATGAGAAATGAGAAATGAGAAATGAGAAAAGAGGAATGAGAAATGAGAAATGGGAAAGGAGAAATAAGGAATGAGAAATGAGAAATGAGAAATGAGAAATGAGAAATGAGAAATGAGAAATGAGAAATGAGAAATGAGAAATGAGAAATGAGAAATGAGAAATGAGAAATGAGAAATGAGAAATGCGAAATTAGAAATGATAAATGAGAAATGAGAAATGAGAAATGCGATATGAGATATGAGATATGAGAAATGAGAAATGAGAATTGTGAAATGAGAAATGAGAAATGAGAATTGAGAATTGAGAAATGAGAAATGAGAAATGAGAAATGAGAATTGAGAAATGAGAAATGAGAAATGAGAAATGAGAAATGAGAAATGAGAAATGAGAAATGATAAATGAGAAATGAGAAATGAGAAATGAGAAATGAGAAATGAGAAATGAGAAATGAGAAATGAGAAATGAGAAATGAGAAATGAGAAATGAGAAATGAGAAATGAGATATGAGATATGAGATATGAGATATGAGATATGAGATATGAGATATGAGATATGAGATATGAGATATGAGATATGAGATATGAGATATGAGATATGAGATATGAGATATGAGATATGAGATATGATATATGAGATATGAGATATGAGATATGAGATATGAGATATGAGATATGAGATATGAGATATGAGATATGAGATATGAGATATGAGATATGAGATATGAGATATGAGATATGAGAAATTGGAAATGAGAAATGAGAAATCAAAAATGAGATATGTATTAGAAATGTGAAATGTGATATGATAAATGAGAAATGAGTTATGATAAATGAGAAATGAGTTATGATAAATGAGGAATCACAAATGAGAAATTAAAAAAATGAGATATGAGAAAAAAAATTTTCGGGAGTCAAGACAGAATTTTGGGAATTTATTATCACCAAATGAAAATATGTGATCATCGTGAACCTTACACCGTCTTAAAATCAAAACCGCTTTAAACTTTGAATCTTTATTTGATAATTATCACCATCAATATAGCTTTATCGACGATTCTACAACCGTACTCCTTGGGGGTAGTGAAAGTCTTAAAACTGTGTTTAAAATAATCCACATCCCGAAAATATCGGTTCCCAAGGAGCTGAAGTCCTTCATCTCCATTCGGTAAGACGTAGACTGCCCAGCTGAAGACAGTCATCCCAAGTGAATCGGAAAACCAACCATCGTCGTCGTTTCCTTGAAATGGTCTCGGTTTCTCACCCCCTGTCTCTCTCTCTCTTTCTGACCAAGAGTACGGGTGTAGGAATTTATGATGCCATCAATTTGTGGTTTGTGAAAAGCTTTGTGCCATCGTAATAATGGTGTGCAACATCTTTAGAAAGTGTGGCTTTCTTGAGCTAGTTGGGTGTTTTCAGGCTCTTCAGCCTGGAGGTATGCATTTTCTTACTGGCGTTTGTGAGAAAATATCCTTAGAAACGTCTCACTCCTCTACCGGAACAAGTTTGCGATGAAAATTACGTGTTACATTAGCATAAATGGGTTTCAAGTCTCCGTGCCGAGATGCAAAGCCAGTCAATAAGAGAAGCTAGCTTGAATTGGATGAGCGCTTTTTGTTTGTGTTCCTGAACAATGTTTTTGTTTGAACTTAAGAGGATCAATTGCGACCAATGAAAAAAGTCTTAAACTCTAATAAATGGCCACAGCGTTTGTGTGTTTTGATGAGATTTTGTGGGTGGTTACCGGTAATTGATTCTTAAATCCCAACCAACCAATATGTGCGTGTGATAATAATTGCATCTAAATCGATTTCAGCTTCAATGACATTAAATCATATCGTTCAGTAAAACAAAAATGTATGAACCCAGTCACTCACCCCACCTGGTGTTTTTCGTTCTGTTGTCTCTTTTCCGCTGGACCCTTGGACCCTGGAACCCCAAAAACAAACTTGGACCAACCATAAAAAAAAACAATCCAATCATCACCACATCAAAAAACAAACCCTCAACCAACAAAAAAAAAACTCGCGGATTCGTGGTCAACCGTTCGAAAAATCCGATTCGTTTCAGCAGAAACACCCACACGTTATCTTCGAGGCACGTACAAAATCAAACAAGGGCTGTGCTAATTCCGGGAACCTGGAGTGGCGAACCCGGTCGATCCGGAGGCAGAGCCACCATTCGGGGCTGGTCGATCAGCAGGATCCCAATGGGGCTGGCCGATACCGGAGGGACGTCCGGGAGACGACCAAGTACATCGAAACGGCGCTCATCATCGACAAGGCGATGTTCCAGAAGCGCAACGGCAGCACCCGGGCCGAGGTCGTCCACGACGCCATCCAGGTGGCCAACATTGCCGATCTGGTAAGTAGCCTAATGGTTTTTTTAAGTTTCTGTTTAACATTTGGAGTCAAACATTATTCACATTTCAGTAGCGTGACACTGTTCTAGAGTTCTGATCAATATATTTTTAACAGGCTTGTAATATTTATTTATCTTTAAAATTTGTTGGCACAAATCTAATGTTGGGAATTTTCGAGACCCGTTTTTGATTTACAGCAGGCAAAGTGTCAAAAAAGTAAACAAAACGAACAAAAACTTTCAGGATACACTATTTAATGCTATTTTTTTTACACAGAAATCAATCAATAACTCACAACATTTTTCGAAATTTCAACCGTTTTCAATGGTGGAATGTTTGTTAGGCTTCTCCTTGACCAGCGATTTATAGTTGACGGGCTTGAACAACAAACGTTTGAAGAAAAAGTTACCAGGTTGGGTCAGACAGACACTTCAAGGTCGGGTTAAATGGACATATAAATTTCTCCAGGTAAAGGTATATGCCACATTCTAGCCTTACGTGACGACTTTTTGACAGGTTTTTTTGCACAAATTTTCGATTTTCTCATTTTTAGACTAAGAGTTTCAACAAACTAACTTAAGGAGATGATCAAATTCCCTATCCAACCAGCTTATTTTTATCTTTTTTTTTTTGTTGTTGTTGTGGTTCCGAAGAAATTATAGAAAAATAAAACATTCTGTGTTGTGGTGTTAAAAAATTCTGACTTCCTGTGATTTTACCCAAAAATTCTGTGACGGATTTCTGTGTTGCTTTTTTACGTAAATTTCATTCAAAAATCATGTTAAATTGCGAGTTCGTTTTTAACATTTTACTTGAGAGAGATGAATTAAAATTACCATTTTTTTCATATTTTTCCAACTCAATCATAATTATCCAAAAATTATACTGACATGAAAAATTGAATTTTGAAAAAACGGTCATAATTTAAAAATTCTGTGTTCTGTGACACAGATTCTGTGATGAAAATAAGCTTAAAATTCTGTGAAATTACAGATTTTTCTGTGATTGTGGCAACCTTGTTTGCGACTTGTCGCAACGGGCGAAAAAATTTCTTTTCCAAACAAAAAAAAACCCAATTGCTCGTTTCCCTTACATTTAAGCGAAAAACGTATTTTGTCAAAAACTCCTCTTACACAGTTTTAATTAACCAAATCAAAAAGTTAAAGGCAAATATGGTTGAAAACGTGATAGAGTGATTTGCCAATCGTGGCACAGGTAAGCACATGATTTTGGCTTTTATGCAGTGTTTTAGTTATTTCAACTAAATTTGCTAAATATTTTTATCGATTGCATTCATACAGGCTTGGTTTAAAAGATCTAAAGTTAAAGAGTTAGAAAAACGTGACTGCAAAATTTAAAAAAAAAATCAGTTAAAACAGGATGTCTGTGCTCAATGGTTGCATAGGCAAATTTAATGTCGTGCCTAATGTTTTACTATTTTTTAAATGGCTGCACATCTTTTAACCAAGGTTGCCGAAATCACAGAAAAATCTGTATTATTACAGAATTTTGAGCAAAATATCGTCACAGAATCTGTGTCACAGATCAATGATTTTTTAAAATTTTCAAAGAATCACAGATTTTCTGAATTTTGTGCAGATTTCCAAAATTATAATTTTTTTTTTCATTTTCGAGTTATTATTTCTGACTATAATTTATGAAAATATGAAAATTGATTTTTTTTTTCAATTCAAACTGTGAAAAATTTGCAATTTGTTGATGTATGGCATTATTTCTCTATGAACTCCATAGAAAAAGCGTCACAGAAAACCATCACAGAATTTTAGGTTCAAATCACAGAATTCGGGAAATTTTTTTGTTAAAAAACAGAATTTTTTTTCGGCAACCTTGCTTTTAAACTTTCTAATGGTTCAGCCACCATGTGATCAAAGAAGCTGATATTCGGTTCGGAAGCTTTTTGAGAGAATTTGTAGTTTAAGCCAATTTGGAGACGGCCCCTTTCGAAGGGAGTGGTCTCTATAAACCATCCAATACATAAACGAAAAATTTAGACTCAAAATCCAAAAAAAAAAACATTTGAGAGCCTGGAAAACAGGGTCGTGGGAAGAACTGAATCGTGGGGGAGGAGTTTGGTGACCTATTTTTTTCTATTTTAGTTTTGCTCAAACAATACAAGAATAAAGAAATTAAAAATACTGTTATTAAATACTATTTTATTACTCATTTCTAAGCTCTTCGACATAAATAGTTTCTTGTGTTAAATTGAAGCTTTTAAAAATACATCCTTAAATCTTTCAATTTTTTTTTGTTTCGATTATAGTCGTTTTATCATATCTTTCAAATGATAATCAGTATTCGTTTAAAGAATCGTTTGCTTATGATTACCAGAAGTCCTTCAGCACGTATCCGGGGCGGGCAAATCCAGGCTTTTTTATATCAAACCTGGCAAAATCCATGCATTCTTTTCCAAATTGTCAAACCAAACCCTGGGCAGAATTCGGAAAAAATTGACAAAAAACCAGAAAATTTTCAACAAAAATCTAGAAAAACAAACATTTGAATCATTATCATTTCATCGCAAAACATAACCAGATTTTGAATCGAATATGAGGCTCCGAAAAAAAATCATTTATGTTTTTTTCTCGAAAAATCGAAAAATTTTAATTTTGGGCGACGAAATTGAAAATTATAATGGTATAATGAATTTTTCGTTCGATTTCCAAAAAAAATGTGAATGAATCCGGACAAAATCAAGATATTTTCACCAAATTTTGGGCAACCGGGCCGTGCTGAACCTTTCCTAATTTGAAAAAAAAATTATATTCGGGTAAGTCAGGGTAATACTGCCCAGCTTAATTTTGCTGATTTAATTTGAACTTACAATAAGTTTGTTTTAAGAAAGTCATCAATTTCGAGAAAAAAAATTCTAAAAATGAATCCAATTTTCAAAAGTAAAAGTAAATGATTAAATAATTTCAATTTATTTAAGGAAATATAAATATTTTATTATCATCATTCGTTTGACATTGGAAATCAATTGCTGTGGATGTTTTTTTTTTTAGTTTTTCATTAAATAAAATAGAATGAACTCAAATTCTACTTAATTTATGTCATTTCCAGCTGATTTGTGCAATCGTACTGACTTTGGTAAGATTTTAAAATCGAGCTAACAATCAGAAATATAGGCCTACGATCTCTTGCACTTTGAATTCCTTATCGAAATAGTCATCTCGATAATTTTATTTTGTTGGAGCTCATTTACGAGCTGAATCTGAATCTGCATTCTGAACCTGTATTCAAAATTTTAATTTTCAATTTGTTTTGAAATTTCAATACTTTTTCAGAAATAAACATGAAAACGCGAGAAAGAATGACCCTGACGGGTTGAACTCCTATCAAAAAAGGAAAAAAAAAACATGTAAACGGTTTCTGAGTTTAGAAATATGAGCCAAAAATTGAAATCAGAGCTCTCAATCATGAATCCATTAGGTGTAATTTGGATGTATCGAGTTTCAATGTTCTTTCTTTATTTCTCAAAAACTCAGAATGATTTTAAGATCACATGGAAACATATTAACTAAATGTGATAAACACGCGAATTTATTTCGAGAATCGTGAATCAAATTTTGAAGGCAATGTAAAAGCAAATTTAAACGACGATTTTGAACACAGCTTTTCATTTCAATGTTTAATGATTATTTGAAGCTGAAATGAAAAATTCCTAAACTGGATACATAATCCGAAATATGAAATGACAAATACAATTCCGATTTTGATTGTAAGGAACCAGAACCTCTGAAATTAGTCGATATTATTAAAAATTCAGTATTCAGAAATTAATTTCTACCAATAAGTGAGAATATTCTGTAAAAACTGTACCTGACTTCTGAACCTGGGCTTCGTTTTAGAGGTTTTGAAATCAGTTCTGAGTCAAGATTCGTACTATCGAATAACCTTACTGTCTCATCAAAATTTGATTCAAAATAATAAAATTTTAATTAAATTATAAGTTTAGTTACAGTAAAATACCTCTTTGCTCTTGATGGGCCCTCACCAACCCATTCCTCCCCATTCCTACGGCCATGCCGGAATAGTACTTATGTATGTGAATTTTTTTTTAGAAATTCAAATCTGCCGTCGAATTTGACTAGAACCATCTGATTAGGGCGTTATTTGACCCTTTTTACCCAGTATATTGCCTTTTATGTAAGTTTATGTTCTCGCAGCATAAAATTTTAAGTTCTAGAAATTCCAAAAAAACGAGTAAAAAGTTTCCTTAACACGTGAAATATTTTACAAGAGATTATTCACAGATGCAAATATAAGAAGAAGCGATCTATTTTACCCCGTTTTATCTCTTTGAAGAAGATAATATTTTTTTTAAATAATCACTTCATGTCTCTTTTGGAAGTTGATCGATTTTAACGCAGTGAATATCAAATTGAAATTTAAAAGCAGTAAACAACTCCCAAAATTTCAGGTCATTCAAATGGACTATGATATGCACTTTCGTATTAGATTTTTTTTTAGTTTATTGATTAAAATAAATTAAATTAAATTCAAACTGATTGAAAACATGATAAAGTCGATTTCACGGAGTTAAGACTGTTTTTTGGGTAAGAAGGTCGACCGTTGAAAACTTTCCGGTACATCCCTAGTTTGTAACATATTTTTGTTAAACATCACAATGCATTGTTTTTTATTTGATTTTATGGTTCATTTATTCCTAAGTCTGCTAAATAAGCGTCCGTCCTCATGAAATTACTTCACTTAACTGTCGTATTTTCTCCAGCGTTCTCACCTCGAATCCTCGATCACCAACATTCCCTTAAACAGATCTTTCACACAAATGCACATTTATCATAAGATTTTTACCATCAAGCATGCTCCGATATTCATGAGCTCATTTGTGCACACTCTCACACTTGCATTTATCGAGGGCTATAACGGATATCTCGCTTCACATAATCCGTTAACACGTACACGTCTATCGGATTCTGATCACCTTCAGCATAACTTTATCTCAATAATTCTAGTCACTCCTATTACACATACGTTCTTGCAAAAGGCGTTGTGGTCCCAATGGAGAGCCGGTCGAAGTTGAGATCCTTGCGCGTTCTTCAATTTCCAACGGAACAAGTGCTATCGACCTTATTGATCTACTGCTGACTTGTCCCATCGCTGCTGCAGTACCACCCCCTCTATTTTGGGTATACCTCAGTGGTTTTAACCCAAAAATTACCAACGATGATGTGGTGAAAATTGCTTGAACACTACAAACGTGATTGAGGCATTTCGAATCGTTCCAAAAACATCGACGATTCAAATAACTCGTTTGTTTCGTATAAAGTCGGCGTGAACCTTGCACTAAAGGATAAGGCTCTCCTCCTTTCATCTTGGCCACAGAGTATCAAAGTTCGTGAGTTTGCCAAAAAACGAGCGCATACCCTGAAAAAACGTTCAAAACAAATTTTAGGACCCTTGAGTATCAGAACTCCGAGCGCACGTTTTATGGCACTTTGGAAGGCCCCCGAGCCAGTTTTGGATCCAGAGTACGATGTGATTGTGCTCACCGAAACATGGTTAACCCTTCGTTTCATAAAGTTACAAATTTGCAACAATTAATTAAAACTGTTCTAAATTTCACATTTAGCTTAAAAGTCAATTTTTTTTTTGATGGAAATAATATTTCTAACTTCGAGATCACGTTCAATTAAAAAAAAATTACTTTAAGTGTTTAAAGGTACAAAAAAAACCAACTTGAATCTGATAAATATGGAATGTGGAAAAAGCCTTATTTTTTCAAATTTTTGGCCTAGTGTAATTCATATTGAGAATTTTTTTTCGACTCAAAAAAAATATTTTCGTATTCCCACTAAAGTAATTCACATAATAAACAAAATTTGAGAATTTTTTGTTGTTTCTTCTCTGATATAATGAGTTTTCAATAATTGTTGCAAATGTGCAAAATCATGCAACGGTAGTACCTTAGCTAGTTATATGGGTTCCATAGTGTGTTTTCGAAACTTGCATCGTTTAAACAGTGTATTTGTTTCCCGGTGAAAGTGTTTTCGTTATTAATGATTTATTATCATGTTAAGGCTGTATTAAGAGGGGGGGGGAATGAAAATTGAGCCCCCCCCCCCCTTCCCTTCTGAATAAAGAGGGCCTCCGAGGTGAAAAAAATAAAAGTTTTGCTCTAAACCGCTATCCAAACTAGAAAAATATTTTTAAAGGTTCAAAATATATCAAATTTTAAACAAGGACGGGTCCGAATAATTCACTTATTTAGGATTTGTAATTCTGCGTATGCAAAACACATTATTTTAATTTTTTTCCACGGCCCGTTGGTATAACAAACACATATTTTGAATAAAACAAATTGTCGGATGCCTTCATAACTTGCAAAATAAGCATACATCAATTTTCAAAAGTTCTATATTATTTAACGTGATTCAAATTCAAGTACGGAGCTTTATCCAGAGAGTTTAAAAATCTAATAACAAACAACGAATACATTTTTTTTTATTTTTTCACTTGAAAATTCAGTACTATCAACCAACATTCGATAACCGAGTTTTGAAGTATTGTTTTGCTTATTTTTCTTAGAGATGCATGAATGATTTGATTGAAAATTACAATGCTCATTATTTTTTACTAAAGTATGAGCCGTTTCTTATAATCAATCGACGAAATATGCTCTTTATTTATACTATTCAACCTTTTCCTGGAACCTCTGAAAGTGGATTTTAATTTGAAACTTTTTGTTATTGAATTTAGTTTTATTTTTATTTCTTTTTTATTCTTAAACTGATTTCAAGTTTGAATTCTAATTTTAGAATTATTTTTTTAAATTCTAATGCTTATTCCGAAGAAATCTTTATTGTTCTTTTAATTTTGCCAACAAATGATATTTAATAGTTTAATGTAATTTCAATACTCAAGTTTGTTTATTAAAACTGGCATATTGTTATGGTATGATTTAAGATTTAGAATCTTTATCAGAACCAATTTAAATACGTTTTCGGAATTGATTTGTGTTGGTTTGTTCAAGGTTATGTTCGGAAAAGTTGTATAGGTAAGAAGCTTTCCATTTAGCACCTTCAAGCAAACGTGAGGAATAATTTCCTCAGTAGGAGGTATATTATCGCATAACTACTCCTAGTTGATTTCTCGAGAGTCTTTGTAGTCTAGTGGATAAGCTGGTGCGAGTCTGATTCCGATGTGCCAGGCTAGATGCGATTCCCGGTATCGGCGAGACAACTTTTGGGTTCGAATCCCATAAGAAGCCGACAGGTAAGATGTGTTTCCTCTTATAACTGATTATATAAATGTTTAACCAGCTGCCAGCTGGCCAGGTATATTCACGGATGAAAGAATACCTCTAAGTAACTTGATTGACTCGTTCTTCCAAAATATACCTAAATCAACAAAATACTTCACTCCATAACAGTTCATACAAAGCCATGGGGTCGGTCCAAGAATGCATGTGAGCACATACTTAGGCAGAAACTGCGGTGAATCCGTGCACCCATGGTGGATAACCAACATACATAACTACTCCCAGCTAAATTCTCAACTTTCTCGGTGTCCAGAAATCTACAGAAATCTAAGTTCCTGTGTGAAATCTATGATAAGTGCAAAAGAAATTAGGAATAAGCATTTATTTCCAGTTGTCGAGTGTGAAGATAAAACCGTTTCATGTTGTTGCAAATTTGCAACAATTAATATTTTTGCTAAATAACCGAAATATGTGAAAATAATATTTTTTCATTATTTTTCCCTTCATGTATTCATCATTGCGCACTATTGAGAATTTTTTCGAGAAAAAATAAAAAATCATGAAATGAAGGGTTAAAAAAAAGCCTTGATGTGAAAAAAGAAAGGATAATAGTATGTATTATAGATGACGCACGGGTTACCCAAATATTAAAGTCAAAAAACTTCTTTATTGTACGCTATCTCAAAAACAACTGAACAAATCCCAAAAATTTGCACATATTAACATTATGTTACCAGCATTAATTTATATCTATGCATTCAAAAGTTATTTACAAAACAAAGTGTTGCATTTTTTTCGAACACATTCCTTATATGTTTTGGAAATTTCTTTCATTGTATTGGTTCTCAGATTCAATACCTTTATATTAATGTTTCAAACATACAAATTTGATTACAGGCAAAAAATGTACAACAGTTTTTAGATATCACAACCTGATTTTACCCGGCCTTGCTGGGGTTTACATAAAATATAAATTAAAATGTGTCGTATGACGATATTTTAGAAGCTCTGTACCTTTTTCGTGACATGACGACCCTCTAAAGAAACTCGCCCGGGTCAAAAAATGTTAATGCACGTGATGGAAACTTGCATTTAAAGAATTTGAATTTTATTTTACGTGAACGTTCACGTCCTGGACTTGAGTTTGAGTTTGAAAATGTTCAGTTTTTTAAGGAACTTTACCATCTTTCGGCCCTTAACTATGTCTTCAATCTTTAAATTGTATGTCCTAATTAGAAGGTTTAGAGCCAAAAAATTATGATGAGATAAAAATTGCCAAAAACATAATTTTTATAACTTTTTCTTGATTTTTTATGTTGTTCAGATTTTGACTGGTTTTTGTTGATGTTGTATTGATTTTCTTTTCTGAAATCGGCACTGCAGTCTATTTTCGAAAAGATGATTATTTTATTTCATCCAACGTTTCGAGACTGGGTTGGTCTCATCCTCAGGGAAAAAATATAATCATCTTTATGTGGCTTTTGTGAAGACTAATGTCTGGTACAGTAGTAGGTTTTCCTGTTCGAACAATAATTGAAAATAATGCTAAATTTTAAAACTATCTCACAGAACTTTTCAACGGTGATTTTGAAAGACTTTTAAAATTTAGCATTATTTTCAATTATTGTTCGAACAGGAAAACCTACTACTGTACCAGACATTAGTCTTCACAAAAGCCACATAAAGATGACTATATTTTTTCCCTGAGGATGAGACCAACCCAGTCTCGAAACGTTGGATGAAATAAAATAATCATCTTTTCGAAAATAGACTGCAGTGCCGATTTCAGAAAAGAAAATCAATACAACATTTTTCTTGATTTTTAATGCTAACTTATCTGAAAATTTGCAGTATAAGTCAGTAGTGTATTGAATTTAAATTTTAACTTAAACCAAAGATCGTTTAAATGCAATCAATACCAACCAGTAACTACTAAAATCATAAATAATTTGAATTTTTAGATCGTTATCCGTTTCCTGAAATAAAAATAAGAATACTGACTTTCTTTATCAAAAAGACCGATTATAGATGCACAGAAAAGTATTCAAATCAGCTCAAATTTGGCAACAATATAAGAAACTGGATGATCTATCTTATTAATGCTAAACACCGCAGCGCTAATGCAAAAACTTCACTAGAAATGTATGAGATTGCCTTTCTGGTGAATATAAATTAATTACAAAAACTTGCGTTAACATATTGAAAATCCAATGCGAAGTTTAATTAGCGATAAGTAACTTTGCGAAAATGCATATCAACAAATTTTCGATGATCAGCTTAAATCCGTCATAAATTTTGAGTCTCGTATTTTGAGAATCTAAAAATACTAAAATATTCAAAATTACGTCAACTTTCCAATCCACTTTTCAATATTCTCCAACCATGACAGAAATAATATAACAATTCTTTGATTGAAAAGCACGGTCCTTACTTATGATAGTGATGAACTTGAAAAAATCATAAGGAAAATGTCCTGTAGCTAAACTCTTCATCAAAAATTGAGCCTTTATTCCATTCCAATATTGAGTTCTCAAAATTTCCACGTTATTGGCTTATGATGTGAACGCCTTTGGAGCTGATACGACTAGTGACCGATGGAGTTGTCCTCCCAGCGCAAAAGCATGGCGTTTGACTGAAAGAAACAAAATTAAAACGTTTTCACGTCCCTCCATATCCCATCATAAATTCTGTTTCTCATAGAATCTGGTCGCATCTTTTCATTTACTGCAGCGCCCCTAGTTGTCACATCGCGAATCTATTGACAGTGTTTTGATCCGGATGGTTTGTTTACTTAGTGGTGAAAATTTCATCAAGATTGAAGCAGTCAGTCAAAAGTTATCGACGATGGAACGCGAAAGGCGAGAGAAAATTCCTGAAATACATATCCAAAATCGACTGTAAATCCGGTGCTGCAACGTTACCGGGAGACTCTTACGGTTGATCGAGCAAAACAAACCAGGCGTAAAAGTGGAACATATGACCGGAAGCTGCGAGCGAAGGTAATTCGACAAGTTCACAATAATCTTGGAATCTCCTTGCGTGATTTGGCGAAAATGTTTAAGACGAACCACAGTTCGCGAGAAGGCTTGCGGTCGTATCATGCAAGCAAACACCTCAACAGGACGCTGAAACAAAACCTGGTTGCCAAAACCAGGACAAGGAAGTTGTACGAGAAAGTGTTGACCAAGTACAATGGATGCATTTTGATGGACGATGAAACTTACGTCAAAATAAATTTTGGACAAATACCCGGTAACAAATTTTGCATTGCGAAGCATAGAGGGAATGTTGCGGATAGATTCAAGTTTGTTTTCGCAGATAAATTTGCTCGTAAGTTGATGATTTGGTAAGGGATCTGTAGTTGTAGGAAGAAGACTAAGATTTAGTGTTTAGTATTTAGTGTTTATCACTGGGGACACAATGAATAGAAATGTTTACAAAAAAGAATGTCTCCAGAAGAGGGTTTTGCCATTCATTCGGTCCCACAAAGGTCCGGTGAATTTCAGGCCGGACCTGGCAAGCTGCCACTATAGCCGGGATGTCGTTAAGTGGTATAAGGAGAACAAGATCGATTTGGTTGAAAAAAGTATCAATTCACCAAACTGTCCGGATTTTCGTCCCATCGAGAAATATTGGGCAATAGTTAAGGGCAAACTGAAGAAATGTGGCAGAACCATGAAAAACCCGCTCAAATGGAAAAGTGGTGGAAAAAGATGGCGAATGAGGTTACCAGCAGTACTGTCAGACAATGATGGGTGGTATCACAAAAAAAAGTTCGATGATTCATCCTAAAAGCTGACGAATGATTTTTATGTATTTTTTTTTCCCTTAAAGTGCAATAAAAACCCTACAAAATGACATTTTTACTTTTGTTGTGCGTTATTACTTTGTGGAGAAATAATCTATTTTATCCGACCAGATTCTATGTGAAACAGACTTTAGTTCGGTCTGGATCCGATCAACTCTACCAAGAGTTCTCCTATCAGAAACAACTTAATGTTTTATCATGGCCGTAGGAACGGGGGGGGTTTTGGGGGTTAAACCCCCCCCATGAAGGTTCAAAACTACGAAGTGAAATTTTTTATTAAACATAAAAATAAAAATTTCTAATAAATTTTGATGACTCCAAAACTTCGAAATCTCCTTTCAGGAACACAATTCTATAACAGGTTTTCAAAAAATTTCTCACTTGTTGATGGTAATTGAGTTCCAAGTATTAAACCCCAACAAAGTTAGACTAAGCTTACCAGATTGTCCGGATTATGACCAAATTTTATCACTTTATTTGCAAAATCAAACGAAAATTTCAATTTAGTCCTTAGAATTATCCAAATATTTTTTTACCAAATTTTGTCAAAATAAATATAACAATTTTTGGGAGCCTAATTCTTCTGATGATTTTGAATCGGATGATGTGTCTTGAAAAAATTAAATTCATTTTTCTTCTTGATTTTAATTAAATATTTTCGAAATTTGCCAGCATATTGGCCGGATTTTTGGAAAGATTTTGAAACAATATGCCCCAATTTCGCAAGGTTTTAAGATAAAACTTCCAGGATTTGCCCAGCTTGGATTCTTGCGGAAAATTATTTAGTTAGTATCCAGTTTATTGTTCTTGATTTTCAGTTTGGATCATCATTGGTATAGAATCCTGCTTCGAACCTTGGTAATCAAAAATGTTACGATTTTCCCATATTCTAAACTCATGATTTCGGAATATGAAAAGAAAATATTTTAAATCAAAACCATTTTTAAGATTTGGATCTGAGATTTTTATCCTAAATTTATATGCAGAGTTGAAACATAAGAAAGTTTCATGAGTCCAGAATTAAACAATGTGAAACCGTTTCATCGTTAAAAATTGTATTCAAATTCATAAGTTCAATAATTGAAACAAATCATTATGAAAACAATAAATTCAAAATCAAATATAAGATGTCTGGCTAAAGGTTCTGCTACAAATTGTTACAAACTTTAATTACAGGATTTGAATTATGAAATGTAAAATAATAAATGATAATTTTTTAACTTGGTTTTTACCCACAGGAAAAACTTCAGCTGGAAATTTTATTGAACATTATTTACATATATTGAAGATTCTTCAAATTGCAAGTTCTACACAGCAAATTTTGTAGCCCTAATTGGTTTCCAGCCAAATTACCAGCAATTTAAATTGCTGGAAACGATCATCAAAATCAATTGCCGAAAAATCCGCAATCTCAATTGCTGGAGATCATTGATGGATTCTAATTTGATTTTCATTTTCGATTTCCATATTTAACATTAATAATTCTCAAGCTCTGAGTAATAAAAATGAAGTTAGCTCATTTTTACAAAGCAAATCATTGAAATTTTATTTTATAACGATACAATATCTAGCGGTGGAGTGGCCGCTGTGCACCAAATCTCGAACTTTATCCTTTACCTTTGGTTTGATTCATGCATTGCTAGAATATGAAGGAAAATAAAGGATAATATTATATTTATAGAATGATTCGTTAAATAGAATTCTTCCTTAAAACGCCTGAACCGTCATTTTTTAAACGACAGTCTTCAACAGCAGCGAATGACATCAGGAATACGAAGAGTGTTTGCTGGTTTCCAAAAAAAATGGATTGCCTTTTTTTTGCTGGAAATCGAGGCAAAAATTTACTGTGTAACCAAAATCTTAAATTTTAATTTAGTTTACAAGAGTAGAAATTAAACCTTATTAACGGTTCGTAAACCTATTTTTTTACTATTATTTTAAATTTATTGTTTATCAATGCAAAAAGACATAGACCTGTTCAACAGATAACAACTTTTTTGTCTTAAAAGATACGAAGTTATGATACTCGACAAAGTTGTATAGTGGAAAATTTCCCTTTAAAATTTTTTAAATTGGCACAAAAACCATATGCAGGATCGGTTCCAAAGAAGAAACAAAAATGATGCTAATTTTTCAATACAAAATATTAAATTTTCCCATACAAACCTTGAAGTTCAAATTTACTCATGAAAATGTTACTTAAAAATTCTGCGAAAAATCATGGATAAGTTTTGGATCAAAATGAACCTTTTTAGACCCCAGGGTTTGAGAAATTCAAAAATGACCCCAAATCGACTCAGTCTAATGTCATAAGTCCCCATATGTTTTTAAGCTTAATGAAAAGAATAGATAACTCATGGACTTATTTTCAAAAATAAATAACTTTTAATGCAAAATAACTTAAAACTGAATTATTTGTACTTAGTACACATAAATTTTTTCACTTGTGTATGTATCGTTCAAGCAAAAATGTCATAGGAAAAAAATTGTCATCAAAACCCCCCCCCATGGGCCGGTTCTTCCTACGGCCCTGTGGTTTATCTATTAAGAAGCGCCAAAATGTAGTGGTAATTGACCTTTAAACTCTCAATGACAGCCATTTGAGTCGATCCATTAACGCCTGATAGGCTTCTTTCCGTCCGGTGAACAACGAAACGGCGGCCGGTATCCGGAACTGTCTACGCTTGGGAAATTAGTCCCTCGGAAAATTGGCCCCCGGTAAAATCAAACAAAGTCGAACCAATTAGTACACGGAACCCAGCCAAAATCATAAAGTTATCAACCATTAATAACCTTTCACGCCCAGAAGAAGCGATTTCAGCCGGGCGAAAGTTCAGCCTTTCATTTAGCACCTTCAGCCATCAGGAAGGTTGATGAAGCCATGAAGCGCCAACGCCATAAAAGAACAACTCTTTTCATTTCTCGGTGATATAATTCCGATAAAGCGAAGGTGGGCTCTGCCGGAAAAAGGTGAATCGTTGTAGCTTTTGTTTTCTTTCTTTCATTCATTCATTCTGCTGGGGGAAGTGTCCGTGAAATTTTCGCCTCCCCCATTCCTTGGTCGTGCTGCAGCAGTAAATTATTCCATCCGACAAGCCCCGGCAAACGGGGACCAAAATTATTTATCTTTTTTCCCCCGGAATGGCTTCCGGTCCTTTTCCCGGAGCGGATGAGCGGATTCTCCTCGATGAAACGATAAAACTGGTCATAATTAAGCCAATAACCGTAGCCTGGCAAAAGCACCTACTCCTTATAAACTCCCCATTATAGAAACTAATAATAATTACAGTTCCGAGAGCTGGCTGGTTGGCTGGTTGGCACATTGGACTGGAATCGAGGTGCTAAGCAGATATTTCGAACAGAGGAAGCGGAAGAAGATGCCCCAATATCTGGAAGGGGGGGGGGGGGGGCTGCGTAAGGGCTGGCTGGAGGAGCACCTGTGTGAAGTACCTGTGAAGAGGCTCTTTCTCTCTTTAGTAGGTAGGAGGAATTCTCCAGTGTTATCTGGCAACAATAACGTGCAAATCTCTGGAAATACGTGATAATACCGACGACTCGCAATTAACGAGCATTGCCGGTTCCATGGGCATTGGCATTGGAATGGTATGGTTTGGCATGGCAAGGCAGGCAGGATGGCTTCATTTAGGTGCTAAATCGGTGAAATTCCATTGCCTCTTCATTGGGCTGTTCGTTGAGTTTGGGAAAATCTGGTAGGTATCGTGAATTTTCCGGGAGATGGTTCGACGTTAACGGTTAAGAACATTCTTCTGTTTATTCGGTGCGAAATGTTCGGGGAAAGACCCCATTTTAGAATCTTATTTGAACGCTACAGAAGTTCTGTGACGAGCTCAAATAACTGAGAGAATTGTTGGTCATGATAAGAATTTTTAAATCTTTGCATAACTCTATTAAAAGGACTTTTAGAATGAATCTAAAAGGGAAAATACTTAGGAAATACGGGAAACTTCTTTTACATTCTCTTTTTATAGAAATTTAAAACCACTTAAAGTACTTCTTCCTTGAAGAACTAAGCGAGATACCTTTTACTTCAGAATAATGGCATTTGTGTTTCTTTGGTTTTGGGGATGTTTAAAATAAAGATTGGCTCAAAATACCGACCACCGACTCAGCACAGCACCACCGACCCAGCACAGCACCTCGACTCAGCACAGTACCACCTCAGCATGACTAGCACAGCACCACCGACTCAGCACGACTGGCACTGCACCACCGACTCAGCTAACTCGCACAGCACCGACTCCAGCACCCGACAAAACACCAAAGAAACAATCAAAATTAGTCACAACAAACCAAACCAGCTGTTTTTGACAGTAAGCAACTGCATGTGTGTTAGTGTAATTGAAACCGATGGAAACGAATCCTGCTCTCGAGCTTGATCGATTTCGATTGGTTTCGATCGACTTCGATTGGCTTCATTGAACGTCAATTGGATTAGTTTCGATCACAACATTGGCTGAGTGAACAACAATTTACCAATCGAAATCGATTGAAACCGATTTCAATTGGTTGTTGAACGGGCTTACAGTTGCACTCCAAAAAGAATGAAATTGCGTAAAACAGCACACTGCACAACTTTGACAAGCTGCCGTTTAAAGGCTGTCCACGATAAAATTGCCACACACAAAATTGATTCGCAAAATTCGAGTTTTCGTTCGATTGCCATGAAATTTTCAGGGATTGAAAAATAACTATTAAAATTCATTTTACCATTTTACTCGCATTTTATTTACAGTCCATTCGCAAATGACCGCACCTTGGCCTTAACCTCGGCCATAAAATTCTGCATAACCTGTGAATCAACCGTTTTTTGCATATAAACCCATACTTTCTTCAGTTCCACGACTGTCTTCACTACCATAGGTCGTTCAAGAAACTGCTGCTTCATAATCGACCAGGACTTCTCGATGGGACGGAGATCCGGATGTTGGGAGAGTTGAATATCTTCGTCTCAAAATTGACCTTATTGTCCGCATACCACTTCAGCACGTCCTTGGAGTAATGGCATGAGGCAAAATCCGGTCAGAAGATTGTTGGGACGTTGTAGGCCTTCAGGAGAGGAAGCAGCCGCTTCTAGAGGCATTTTTTCATGTACACCTGTCCGTTCATCATATCCTGGGTCACGAAAGGTGCACTCCGATGCCCGCATGTGCAGATGGCTTGCAAAACCAGGAACTTAAATATTCGCAAATTTGGACATCTTCTGAATGCGAACACTGAACTTATCCTTGGCCGTGAAAAACAGGTTGGCGGGGATCTGTTTGAAGTTGGCCTTCACATATGTTTCGTCGTCCATGATGCAGCATTCAACTTTCGTCAGCATGTTGAGGAACAACTTCCTGGCACGGTTTTTGGCGGACTTGTTCTGCTTCTCGTCGCAATCAGGGGCTTTTTGTACCTTGAACGTTCGAAGCCCAGCCTTAGTTTTGGCCTTCTGGACAAAAGTTCGGCTTAGGTGCTGCTTCTCAGCCACATCCCGAACGGAAGCGTTCGGGTTTCGGTTGAAGGCCCCAACTACTCGATTGTGATTTTGGTGTTGTATGGAACACTTTTCCTTCATTTCTGAGCTTCCGATGGGTGGTCAATCGTTCCTCGTACCGCTTTATAACTCGCACCAGTGTGGAATCCGCGACTCCCAACGTTTTAGCGATGGAATGATGCGAGACCTCCTTGTTCTTGTGATGAATGCGCCAGATTTTATCACGCACGACTTCATTTAATCACATGACTTTAAAACTTGCAGGATGTAAACAATGCACTATGAACTAAACCCACCCAAATTTTCATAAAATTGTACCCAACGGTTAAAAAGATCAATTTCATAGTGTGGCAACTATTGTACTAACACTCTACAAAATTTGAAAACTGTACATTGTTTGGGAAAAAAGATGCAGCTATTTCAGTTTAAAAAGGGAAATTTGAGATGGCTTAACAAAAATCTCTATATCTCCGACCATTTTCTATTTTCAAAACATTATATTTAGTCAATAGATGTATAAATGTTTTGTCTAATTCCTGGTCAAGATTCATCAAAATCGTGTAGTATAGGTATTTGCAGCAGTATCTGCATTAACAGGACTAGTCATTGTGGCTTTATTTTTTTGAAAAAAGTTAGTTATGAAAATTCATATTTTTATTAAACCCGCTAGAAAAACCTAGCCTAAGTAACATTCTAAGCTTTATAATGGTCAGCAAAACTGTGTTAGAGCTACAGCAATAATCTTCATAAAATCTAAAGCGCATTCTTACAAAGCTATAATCTGGCTATTTGGCCGTCATCATGACTAATTTTATAATCTTTGATAAAATCATAATGCTGTTTAATTTTGGTCACCAAAGCTTTTATAAACCTTTTTATAAAACATGTTAGCTAGAATAAGGTGTAAGATGTTGAGCATGAGCGTTCGGGTAGTTTTAATTTGAAAACTTTTCATCACATTTTCAACTCTTTGTTCCTTATATTACCATTTTTTTAGATTCCGTGAGTTTTCTGATTTTTTTCTTATTTGCGGTGAGTTTGCCGTATTTTCGAATTTTGCCATCTGATGCCATCTTGAAATCCAAGATGGCGGCGTCGTTTAGTTTCAAAAGCTGTTTATCACTAAAAATCGCATGAAACTCCCAGATTGGTCTTGGGTTAAAGGTATTAACTAGAAGAAGGCGAATTTCGCTATTTGACGCCATCATGAAATTCTATATGGCGGCTAAACAAGAAAAACCCAAATTTCGTCTTCTGACATCATTTTGAAATCCAATCCGGTTTCTGTCTTCCGCTGAACTTAAAAATTCTGTAAACGTTTTTTTTCAGTTTTTTTGAGTGAAATTCGACTTCTACTCGTTTAGCTCTTTCACCCAATACCCATATTATGGATGTTACAGGATGTTTTCAGTAATTTACAGCTTGATGGCGTCAAGTAACAAATTTCTTTTCCCACTAGTTGATCCTTTTCACTCAGTACTCATATTGTAGAGATAGGTATTGATTACTCTTCCGGTGTTTCGAAGTATTCCAAAGATTTTAAATATTTTTTAAAACCTAAAAGCAACACACGCGACTTATCAAAAATGTTTAAAAATTGATTGGAGTTTTAATAGAGTTTTAGTTCTTTCTAAACAACTTATACAATACATTTAGTAAAAGCTTTAAAAGCGTTTACGGATCTACCTTAAAACAAATGTTTCAATCGAAAATCCAAGCATTTCTCATGATCATAATAAAACAGTTATTAAACTAGCTGCATTCGAAAACCCATAATAAAACTTTCAAATCATAATCAATTCTCAGAATATTAACACACAACTTAACAATTTTCTATCATCGAACTCTGAGCTAAAAGCAAGTTCACTGCTGTTGGGAAAAAGTGGTAGAAATTTTGTCACTTTTTGCACATTTTGGAAATTTTACCATGCAAAAACAGTTTCAAAATCCTTCAAGTTTTTAAACAACACGTGTTGTAGTTTCGCAAGCTGTGATGCAAAAACAGCAATATTTCCATCACATACGGCTGAAATAGAAACAGTGCTGTAAAAAAATTAAACGCCCAAAGATCTTGAAAACATTTTTGCATGGTAAAATTTTCAAAATGTCAAAATTTCTACCACTTTTTCCCAACACCAGTGAACTTGCTCTAAGTAGCTCACGATGGGATCAAATGATAGAGCGCGGTAAATTTGAAAATCAAACATGCATCACTGATTTTGATGATTTATTTGCCATAGCTTCGGATTTGATGATGTGGCTGCCAAACACGTGCAGTTAAGAATGCTAGAAAGTTCATTAGGTGCTGGTAAAACCTCTCATCATGGGCATACATACATTGTATCGAGGCCCAGTTCAGAAAGCCATTTTCAGCCCAAGCCAGCCAAAACCGTATGCTGATGAGAGCACCCAATCGGAAAGGACCGAAGCCGTCAAAAATAATAACTTTATTACCGAATCCCGCAGCTGTAAACCTAATTTTCAATTACTCCCACATTGAAGTCGGAGCTGAGGCTAGTCCGCAGCGCGATGATGTTACTGTTTCCGGTGGTCCCGTCATCATTCAGCAGGTGCAATTTCATCGTTCCGCGGCGAGGCCGGATTTTCGTCGGAACCAATCTCGCTAGTCTGTGTTCGACGTCCAGGCCATGGTTTTGACGTGCGGCCACCCCGGAAACCCGCAGAAGCCCAGGCTTTATTAGGATCAAATTATGCAGGACCATATCGCTCGGTCTTCGGCCTTCACTCCGTCAGGATACGCGCGATTTTGGGTTGTCGCTAATGACGGTGCCTTTTTCGTGTAGCGAGTGTGGTCTTCGAACGAAAGGACGGCTCGGAAAAATTAGGTGCGCCTTTTCTGATAACTTGATTGGGCAGTATTTGTGGATGGTTGATTTTTCCTATCTATATAATATGGAAATTAATGTTGACACAATAATTCCACCGATGTTGATGATAAGGCAAGACTGTATAAATATTGTTTCTCTACCAGGGGGTATACTTCTCAGTGTAGGTATCTGGCAGTAATATTCTATGACAATTTTCTATGTTATTTTTTATAACGGAGCCCTTAGCCATTCTCAACCTTCATTCGACCCAGAATTTATAGTTAGAGTTCTTGGAGAGTCAACTTGTCACTCCTACCTGAGGTGCTATAACTCTCTCGTTTTTCAACTGATTTGCACAAAATTTATAGTTTTTAAAAACTTGTGAGATAACTTAAATATGACCTGAAGACAATATTCAGCTTCAACGATCAATTCCAACGTTATTGCAAGTGAGAGAAAAATAAAATAAGGAAAAACATGCTTTTGAAAAAATACTACACCCACAGAAGAGGTTGCGAAATTTCAATGCCGCTTGGCGCTAACTCTATGCCAAAAATGCACTAAAACATGCATTGTAAGATGATGATCACCACATCTATTTCTAAATCGTCTTACCAATGCGATATCTTAACCAGTATACTACCTGAGGCGGATGAAGAACGATGGATAATTGAAGTTCTGCGAATAGGAATGGAATCCCATTGATTGGTTTTTGTAAATTGACCGACTGGATCAATATATTCGAGTCTGGTTGTCTCTCGTTTTTTTCCATCATTCTTTGTCTTATGATGGGATAGGGAGGGACGCGAGAACGTTTTATTTTGTTTGTTTCAGTCATACGCAATGCTTTTGCGCTGGGAGGACACCTCCAGCGATCACAAATCGTATCAGCGCCAAAGGCGTTCACATCTTAAGCTAATAACGTTGAAATGCTGAGAACTACAAGATCAGCGCAAGATTACACGATCATCCCTATCATAAGTAAAAACCGTGCTTTTTAATCGAAGAATTGTCAATATTGTTTCAGTCACGGTTGGAGAATATTGAAAAGTGGATTGGAAAGTTGACGTAATTTTGTACATTTCAGTATTATTTGTTTCTCAAAATGTGAGACTCAGAATTTTTGATTGATTTTCAAAATTTTGTAGATTTGCATTTTCTCAGAGTTTCTTTTCCCTAAATGAACTTTGCACTGGATTTTGAATATGTAAACGCAAGTTTTTGTAATAAACTTATATTTAACAGAAAGGCAATTTCATACATTTCTAGTGAAGTTGCATGGCATGGTATATATTCTTGTATCTAGATAGTGTTGATGTTTGACAAATGTTTACATGAAACTTTAACCACGTGCGTATCACAGCACTCGAAGTAATAAACTTCTAGCTTGAAACGAATTCTGATTGCTTTTCTTGGGCGATTTTCAGAACATTGTTCAAAAGTGTCTCACGCCTGTTATGTCTTATGTCTGATGTCTGATAACTGATGCCTGATATCTTTTGTCTGATGTCTGATATCTGATATCTGATGTCTAATGCCTGATGTCTGATATCTGATGTCTGATGTCTGATATCTGATGTCTAGTGTCTGATGTCTGATGTCTGATGTCTGATGTCTGATGACTAATGTCTGATATCTGATGTCTGATGTCTGATATCTGATGTCTGATGTCTGATATCTGATGTCTGATAGCTGATGTCTGATGTCTGATGTCTGATGTCTGATGTCTGATGTCTGATATCTGATGTCTGATGTCTGATGTCTGATGTCTGATGTCTGATGTCTGATGTCTGATGTCTGATATCTGATGTCTGATGTCTGATTTCTGATGTCTGATGTCTGATGTCTGATGTCGGATGTCTGATGTCTGATGTCTGATATCTGATGCCTGATATCTGATGTCTGATATCTGATGCCTGATATCTGATGCCTGATGTCTGATGTCTGATATCTGATGTCTGATGTCTGATGTCTGATGTCTGATGTCTGATATATGATATCTGATATCTGATGTCTGATGTCTGATGTCTAATGTCTGATGTCTGATGTCTGATGTCTGATGTCTGATTCCTGATGTCTGATGCCTGATATCTGATGTCTGATGCCTGATGTCTGATGTCTGATATCTGATGTCTGATGTCTGATGTCTGATATCTGATGTCTGATGCCTTATGTCTGATATCTGATGTCTGATGTCTGATATCTGATGTCTGATAACTGACGTCTGAAGCCTGATGTCTGATATCTGATGTCTGATATCAGTTATCTAATGTCTGATATCTGATGTGTGATATCTGATGTCTGATGTCTGATATCTGATATCTGATGTCTGATGTCTGATGTCTGATGTCTGATGTCTGATGTCTGATGCCTGATGTCTGATGTCTGATGTCTGATATCTGATGTCTAGTGTCTGATGTCTGATGTCTGATGTTTGAGGTCTGAGGTCTGTTGTCTAATGCCTGATGTCTGATGTCTGATGTCTGATAATTGATGTCTGATGTGTGATATCTGATGTCTGATGACTGATGTCTGATACCAGATGTCTGACGTCTGATATCTGATGTCTGATAACTGATGTCTGATGCCTGGTGTCTGATATCTGATGTCTGATACCAGATATCTAATGTCTGATATCTGATGACTGATGTCTGATATCTGATATCTGATGTCTGATGTCTGATGTCTGATAACTGATTCCTGATGTCTGATATCTGATGTCTCATGCCTGATATCTGATGTCTAGTGTCTGATGTCTGATGTCTTATGTCTGATGTCTGATGTCTGAGGTCTGATGTCTTATGTCTGATGTCTGATGTCTGATGTCTGATGTCTGATGTCTGATGTCTGATGCCTGATGTCTGATATCTGATGTCTGATATGTGATGTCTAGTGTCTGATGTCTGGTGCCTTATGTCTGATGTCTGATGTCTGATGTCTGATGTCTGATGTCTGATGCCTGATGTCTGATGTCTGATGTCTGATGTCTGAAATCTGATGTCTAGTGTCTGATGTCTGATAACTGATGCCTGATGTCTGATGTCTGATGTCTGATGTCTGACGCCTGATATCTGATGTCTGATATCTGATGTCTGATGTCTGATGCCTGATATCTGATGTCTGATGCCTGATGTCTGATGTCTGGAGTCTGATGTTGATATATTATGTCTAATGTCTGATGTCTGATGTATGATATCTGATGTTTGATGTCTGATGTCTGATTTCTGATATCTGATGTCTGATATCTGATGTCTGATATCTGATTTCTGATGTCTGATGTCTGATGTTTGATGTCTGATATCTGATGTCTGATGTCTGATATCTTTTGTCTGATATCTGATATTTGATGTCTGATGTCTGATGTCTGATGTCTGATGTCTGATGTCTGATGTCTGTTGTCTTATATCTGATGTCTGATATCTGATGTCTGATGTCTGATGCCTGATGTCTGATGTCTGATGTATGATATCTGATGTCTGATGTCTGATATCTGATGTCTGATTTCTGATGTCTGATGTCTTATGCATAAGGATTTATGTAAAAATTATCGAAAATTCAAGTCAAAACATAAAGAAATTTTACTGTAGTGAAAAATAGTTTAGTACGATCTGCAAGTTATACTCTGTGCACAATTGGCACAAGACAAAATGATTCAAGCAACCTGCGAATAATGTTTGACTCCATCAAATAATAGTAGTTACGATTTTAGTGATAGTAACTGAAGTAATCGATGTGTACTAATGTTCTTGTAATCTCCTTTCCCTTTTCCAGTACTTTCGTACGCTCAACACCCGCGTATCGGTTGTGTATATAGAGACGTGGCAGGGCCAGAACCAGGCCCAGATCGACGGTGGCAAGGATATTAGTAAAGCAATATCTAATTTTAACGATTATACATCTAGGAATTTATATAAAATAGATAAGGATACGACGCAGCTGCTAACGTGAGTATCATGGTCACCAAATGTTTGGAAGGAAATTCAAAAACTTAAGCATTTGTTTTCTCTCGCTGACTTCACAGGGGGGAAACGTTTGCCGGTGGCGAAGCGGGAATGTCCGTCCCGGAAACCGTCTGCACCCCCAAGGCGGTCGGCATTAGTGTAGATATCAATACGTACGAGCCGCATCTGCTCGCGGGAACGATGGCGCACATGATCGGACACAACATCGGCATGGGTCACGACGATAACCGTGAGTATTTCGAAAACTAAGCATTCGTGAGCCGGGTTCATCAATTTCATTCACAAACTCCCGATTTTTCTCTCGTATATCCTTTGAGCCGCCTTGTGTAGTGTGAAATACTTATAAAATTAATCAATTTTGTTATCGAAGCCGCTAATCATCAATCAATGGAAATCAAAGCTCTTTAAATTATTTATGCATTATCATTTTTCGCCTCCACAAAAATATTATATTTACGTTTCCACTATCAAATATCGCTTACCATTCCAGCCGGTGGTGGCATACATTGAGTGATATGGAAATCACATTCAAATACACGACCAATTATGGTTGTTAATTTTGGTTTTTATACAAAAATTATTATTCCAATTAGCATTCTTCAATGTTTGGCAGTTCCTCATCCGGTGCACCTGTCATATCAAATCATAACGAATGAAGAGTGACAAAAAAAAACGTCCCTGAAAAAACAACACTCGCCACACTAAGCGATTAAAATAAAACCACATCGATATCGGAATAACTCCAGGCGTTGAATTATCGGTTTCATTGAGCAATAAACTATAAAACCTTCATTAATTCAGCGCCCCCAGTCAGCAGTTAGTGGCGTTGCGTGTGCGTGGGCGTAAAAGAACAAAACACATCAATCCCGATAGAAACAAAACCATCCCGAATGGTGGCAAAACCATCAAACTTGTCACCGGACAATGGGTTTTGTTGCGGGTCCCCTTCACACACTTCTTTCCGAGCATTCATTCCGCGACTGTGAATGGATGGCGGAGCTGCAAATCCGTGTACTTAATTTACCCTTTCAATAGAAGGTTTATCTGCCACGAAACACACCCAGTCCAACAACGGGGTGAGGATTGCCAACAGGCACTCGGCTGGTAGGTTCCAAGAATCTTGTGGCCAAAGAATGGCTGCTGACGGGGGTGTAAATTGTGTGTTGCATGGTTTCGATTCCAGCAGTACCTCTAGGGCCGGTGGATTTATATTTAATGACCCACGATTCCGCTACTGTGCCCGGACTATCCCTAGTTCTATTTACCGGGTTGGCCAACAACTATACAATGTGCAAAAGCCAAAAGCTCTCTTTGCAAGGTTGCTGCTTTTGGTTCGGGTGGGTCTTCGAAAAAAATTTCGAATTTTTTTTTACCGAATACATACAGAAACTTGATGTTTCCTCGGAAAAATTGCTATCACGCCTTGAGAGCCAAATGTGCTCTCATTTTTCTTGACATAAAGTGGAACACAGCCAAATTTAGAGCATAAATTTCCATACTTCGTTTGCGTTTCTTAAAAAATGCGTTTACGCCTTGGTGGAGCTGTTAATAATGCTCTTCTCAACTTTAATTCGTAGAGGTCAGTTTCCGAAGTTTTGGAAAATATCCCATATTGTGCCAATCCGTAAAAATGATTAAAAATTATCGTGGGATAGCAATTCTGTCTGCCATACTCAAACTGTTCGAGTGCATAATTTATGATCAAATGTATCCCTGGTTAGAAGGGAAAATGTCGGACTTTCAGCATGGCTTTTTGAAAAAGCGATCAACGGTTACGAACTTAGCAGAATTCGTCTCTCGAACTTCACAATGGATGCAGAGTTTTCAAGTCGACGCGATTTATACCGACATGTCAAAGGCTTTTGACGTGATTAACATAAATGCTCTCCTGTCAGTGCTGTGTAAAAATGGGATCACAGGAATTTGTCTTCAGTGGATTCGTTCTACCTGAAAGAAAATGTCCAATTTGTGAACCTAGGGAATGCGAGATCCAGGGTATTCTCGGTCAAAAGCGGCGTACCGCAAGGGTGTCACTTGGGACCCCTTCTTTTCGTCACTGTTAATAACTAGTTTCCCGGAGTGCTGCATGACCTGTGCGACACCCGAAGGATTGTTTGATCCTACAAAATGCGCTTCATAGATTTTCACAGTGTTGCAGCAGTTTCGGATTGAAAATCAATGCCTCAAAGTGTAATGTGGTAACCTTTTCCTAGAAAGTTAGTAATATTGTGCACGAATATTGGTTCGAGAACTAGCTAGAAAATCCTCCGTGGAAGATCTGGGAGTCGAGTTGGATGAAGAACTCAGTTTCTCAAAACATGTTGAACAAGTCTTAGCCAAACCAAACTCTATGTACGGAATGGTAAGCAGGATTTGTAACGAGCTAGACAATCCTTACACGATTGTTTCTATTTATGTTTCGCTTATCCGAACCACTATTGAATACGCCAGTATAGTGTGGCAACCGTATTATAACGTTCATAAAAAACATTTCTGAATACGCCTTAAGGAACTTTGGGTGGCAAGAAGAAATGTCGGAATACCGATCCATGTGTATGTTGGCAGGACTGGAGTCACTCGAAACTCGGAGGAAATCAACAGATGCGCTGTTTTTAAAGAACTTGACCAGTGGAAATTACTTTTCCCCAAGTTTAGTACCACAAATTTCTCCAAATGAAGGACGTAGCAGTTTGCGCAACGTGAGACCGTTTCAGCTTCCAAATCGAATACAGAATTACGCTCGTAATGAACCAATCTATAGAATGATGGCGCTTTACAACGCACATGCTGATGTAATCAAACTGACTATGTCCAGAGAACAAATAAAAAATAGTCCGAAGATGTTTTTATCATAGATGTGTTGTATCTAGTTAGGATCAAAGGTTAAAGTCTAGAATCTGATAAATAAAATAAAAAATAAAAGTGATGCCTCATTTTGAAAAAAAACTATGTCCCTAATACAACTCGTTTTTTAGAAGCTTGAAGAGCACAATGATGCCAATTTAAAGCATCGCCGAATTATCTGTGATAGAAAAATTTGACATTGTTATGCTTTCAAAATGATGGTCTCAATTAAACCAAACTTGGCCTTACTTTGCACTCCGCAGTTTTATTACATTTTTAATGTAAACCACCTTCAGTCAACCAAATTAAAAGCAAATTTGGTGATCATGGCGTAATAGCATTTGATCTACTGTTAAAAAAAAGGTTTGCTCGAAAAATCAGAGTCGCCTTCAGATATACAACGTATAAGCAATATATCATGGAAATTTAACATGCTGTGACGTTTTATTAATAAACGAAGAATTGAAGAAAACGTCAAAATCAATGGGAGAGTTAAAAACATTATATTATAAAATCCGAATACTTTTTAAAATGTTCATGTGTTTCTATCTATTTTATTATAGAAAAAATAAAACATTTAAACAAACGTTTTCCAAGCAGCGGTTGGAATCATTCGATGTATAACGTCCCAAATCATTGAAATAGAAGGCTCATAAACGACATAATGTTCACAGAAAAACAATAAAATTGTGCTGTTATGTTTGAAAAAGTTATATAAAAATATTGCAAAATTTGTTGTAAACATAATGTTTTTTTTAACTTTTTCAATGAATAAATATTAGATTATTGATTTTGGGCCATGGGTGGAAAACCAACTTTACCCGAAATTAGCGTATTCTCAGAATTTTTTTTTTCAACTATTTGGAAAAAATGTATCTAGACCATGGCCGTAGGAGCGGGGGGGAAGGGGGGGTGAGGGTTAAACCTCCCCCCCCCCCCATGAGGATCCAAACCAGCAATCAATGTATTCTACACTAAAAATTTTAAAATCAGTACCAAGTTAGGATAATAGAGCAATGTTAATCAAGAGTAACAATCTAGACTAAAAATTAATGCCAAAGCCTCAAAAATCCATCCCAAGTCCTAAATTCCGCTAAATTATTTCAAAATTTTCTCACTTGTCATCAAAATTCAGGTCTGAATATTAAGTTTTGAATTAAATTGAACCAATTTCAGAAGTTTTGAATCCATAACCAAAATTGTATTCCTATTTTCGTATTTGGCATTTTCAGTCAAAAATAATATTGATCGCAAACAGTACGTTTACATATTATCCGACGTTTCGGCCTTTGATCTTGGCCTTCTTCTAAGGAGAATCTACAATTTTATTTTATTTTTGTGAAAATTAATTAATATCTAATAAACTACTTTTATAAATGGGTGTTGCACTTACTAGGTATTGTACTGTAGATCTGGCTATGGGTGTGGGACTAGATGGGAGCTTTTGCTACGGTGGTTCTGCTGTCGGTAAACTATGTGTTATGATTTTTAGGAGCGTAGAGATAAATATTGTGACTTACGATTTTTTGCGAAATGGGGTTTTACACATTTTAATTAGTGTTTCACTTGTAATAGCTGTCTACTATTTTTTATAGGCCTACTCTTAACTGTTTTGTTGTTTTTGTTTTTGGAATTGTTTACGTTTGGCATGTTTTGGTATTGGTGAAATATATGGTTGGAAATGGAGTAAAGATATTGGTTTGTGTTTTGGATGATAATATTATACTGTGTGTGTTGAATATGTGTTACAATTGTTGGAGTATATCAGTTTGGTTACTTAAACTTATAGGTGATTGTTCATGATGATATGATGATGACTGACTGGATGGCTGGTTTCGTTGGTTTGTTTTGGTCGGAGCTTTCTTGTTGTGGGAACTTACTTCATGGATGATGTCGGTGTATACGGGAGAAACTTCTTCGACATCTGTTCTGTAGTTTACTGTGTGAGCGGTTGCCTTGATGTGGTAGCTTTCGAGAGAGTTTAGGCGTTTATGCTGGTAGGAGCGGTCGAGAACGGTTGTGTTAGCAAGATCAAAACGATGCTGGTATGATACGCAGTGCTTGATCATTGCTGTCGTGCTATCGGCTAGAGCTTTAATTTCCTGGCTGGTGTAATCAAAACCTTTTGAAAGCATGCTATCCAATTTCGTTTGATTAGATTTGTGAGCTGATATAGGGGAAAGGTTTCCTAAATGGGCCTATCGGGTTAAATGACCCTACGGCTGTTTGATGAAATGGCTGACTGGACAGCTTATGTAACCAATGCATTTTGAGGGTGATACGCTTAGAACATAAGGCAAGAAAGAATTTTATGAATTTACAAACTCCATAAAATTTAAAAAATCATACAAGGTTTTGATACATTTTGATGTAAAATTTCGACTTTTAAAAATTATAAGCAAAGAAGCTTTAAACAAAAACTAGGATGGTTTTTGTTTCTTACTTAAATGAACTTTAGAAATAAAACATATTTCAGCTTTTGTGGAGGTTTGATGATGATTATATAGTGGAATAATAGAGTGTTTTTGTATGCCCCCATCATGTTTGTAAAATGCCTCCATCCTAAAATAACAGGTTAAATAGTACAAATAAATGGTTTTTATCATTGAACCTTCAAATCTAAGCTCTGAATTACATCTTAAGAGTGAATTGAATATCTAAAAACAGTTTTGATAAAGTTTTTATCATGGATGAACTGCCTCCATAGTATGGCAACCCTAACTTTTGTTTTATTCCATAAAATTATAATATATAAAGATTTGTATAAAACTTCAGCTTTGTTGTACGGAAATTATTACTTTCTAACAGTTTCAATGAAATTTTACGGAAATATTGACCAAAAACAGAAATTTTGTTTAAAACATAAATAGGCGCATTTAGCCCGCACAGTTTGAGGTTCGGCATTTTAGACAACACTTATCATAAAATCGTTTTCTTGGAAACAGAAGAAAGCTTTAACATAAAAATTACTCCAATGTATAGAAAACAGATGCCTGCATACGTGTCTATAGTTTTTGTACACATATTTGATGTGATATTTGATTAAATCAGTGTTCTGCTTAATAGGCGCATATAGCCCGCTCCTCCCCTACGTTTCTTCAAAAGTTGTTTAGTTTTGCCTACGTATTGCCCCGGACAAGATTGGCATGGAATTTTGTAGATGATGTTATGTTGTAGCATTATGTTCAACGGGTCTTTAACTTTTGTAAAAAAGTTTCCTACGGTGTTATTAGATTTTGATGCAATTCTCCAAGTGGGGTAATCTTCTCGAAATATTTTCGTCAGGCGCTCGCTGAGGTAGGGTATGTAGGGCAGAGCAATGTATCCACTGATTGTTTGTTCCTGTTGTGAAGAGCTTTCTATGTTGGCGATGTTGCTTTCATGTTTGGTGACGACTCGATTGAAAATTCGATTTATCAACGTGGATGGGTAGTTGTTTTGTTTAAGTTGTTCTAGGACTATCTGTTTGATTTGTTGGTTATTTAGGTTTTTGCTTAGACTTTTCACTCGTTGTACAAAATTGTAGGCAACATTGATCTTCATTCTGAGACTATGCAGAGACAAATAATTCAATATTCTGCCAGAAGCAATGGGTTTGCTGTACCATTCAGTTGTAAGATGTCCATCGGGTTTTCTAATGATTATAGTATCCATAGTATTGATAGCAGATTACCATTCTTGGATTTTATTTCAATATTTTGATAATAGCTTTCCGAATATGAAAAAAGAGGATTTTTTTCTGTATTTAAATTCGAAGTTCTCAAACTTAATTTTTACACACAATTCAAAAATTTAAAGCTTCGAAATGACAATCCAAAATTGAAAAGTCAGATTCTGATCTTTGTAAATTCATATAACACAGATTAAAAATAAATAATTTAAATAGTGAATTTAGAATAAACCTGAACTACAGAATTTAAATAATAAATTCAGGAATGAGGGCTCTCAATCTTGGCTCATAAATTTCTGATCTTGAATAAGATTCGGAAATCATATTTATTGTACATTTCAGAAATCGTTTAGAAATTCGGATACATAATCAAAGCGCAATTTTTGAATTCAGGTTCAGAAATCAGACTCAGAATTATTTACATTGCATTTAGCAATCAACATAAATTGTTGAGGAATTCAAGAGATCATGAGCTTAACACATTTCGGATCAAATACGACATATCTCGTTTTTTCACTTGCCAACAGTGTGCTACACTTCGAATTTTTTTTTTTTCGAAATATAACTCGAATGGACTGAATTTGAGTGTTAAACTTTACACAACATTTGCCGTAGCTTAAAAATGCTAAATTTGAAGAATTTATTCCAGGGGTTTCTGAGATATAGAATGCCGAGTTTCGGTGTTTCTCGTCATAGATTTCTTCGCGGTTCTTAATATGTAAAGGTTGCTTGTCAATATAATTTCCAAATCTCAATTTTCAAAAAAAAAAAAATTTGTAATCACAACTCAATTGCAAATCACAAGTAAATGGTAGAATTTGAGTTCTTCGTGTTATCTGAAAACCCCAAATTTAATTTAAAAAATCATCCACAGGATTTTCATTATGAAATTGTTACTTTATGAAAAATATTTGCTGTTTAAGGAACATCTTCACCTAAAAAATCTGCACAAAACTCTATACTTTTCCAGTGTATTGTCTGACATTATATGCCCTTTAGCCTGGACACCAAAATTTGGCATTTTATGTTCTAGAAATCAATAAACAAAATTTCAGCTATATAATATAGATATTCAAGAAACGGGAAGTGTTATGTTAAATTTTGTAAAATGAGGTTTTATTATTAGATTCATAATTAATTTATCAATATATATAAAAATGGATTTCTGTCTGTCTGTCTGTCTGTCTGTCTGTTCCCTATAGACTCGGAAACTACTGAACCGATTCGCGGGAAACTTGCCCGATGGGGGTATTGGAGGCAGGAGAAGGTTCCTATTATGGCTGAGACCACTCCCTCTCTCATTAAGGGAGGGAGGGGCCTCCCAAATAAAAGACTATTTTTTGCATAACTTGAAAACCAATCAAGAAAAGGGTATCAAATTTGGCATGGGGTGGTATTTGGGAACGGGGAATATTTCCATGAATATTAGGTACCCTTCCCTCCTCTCAGTAGGGTGATAGGAGGGGGGAGGGGGGCTACCTTACAATTTTTCATATAACTCGAAAACTAATCAAGATATTGGAACCAAATTTGTCGTGGGAAGGTATTTGGATACGAAAATATTTCAATGATTATTTGAGACCTCTCCCTCTTTCCAGTAGAAAGGGGGAGGGGGCCTCTTGCAAAATTTTTTCACATAACTCAAAGACTAATTAAGCAAATAGAACCAAATTTGGCATGGGAAGGTATTTGGATACGAAAAATATTTCTATGATTATTTGAGACCCCTCCCTCTTTCCAGTAGGAAGATTTAATGGGGGGAGGGGGCCTCTCTCATAGTTTTTTACATAACTCAAAAACTAATTAAGCAAATGGAACCAAATTTGGCAAAGGCGGGTTATGTTCTAATGATTGTTTGAGACCCCTACCTTCTTCCAGCGGGGAGAAATGAAAGAGGGAGGGGATTTTCATACAATTTTTACTGCATAACTTGAGAACTTCAACAGCAAATGGAACCAAATTTGGCATGGAACGATATTTTAGAACGAGAAATGCTTCTATCAATATTTGGTATCCCTCATTTCTTCAAAGAGGTGGATGAAAAGGGGAGGAAAGGTCTTCCTTACAATTTTCAGTATAACTGGAGAGCTGATCGAGCAAATGGAACCATATTTAACATGTGAGGCTATTTTGATAC